>NW_028288582.1:13013402-13318827 GCF_059628265.1 Tinamus guttatus
CCTGAGTACAGAAAGTGGTGGGGGATGTCAGAAATGCTTCCCCTCAGAGTCTTGGAAATTCCCCTCTTGCTAAAGGCCTGTCTCAGCTGGGCACAGAGCAGCAGCACAAGTGTTGCAGTTTGTTTGCCTTTCTGTGTGCACTAGCTTGTAGTTCTGTCATTTTAATTGCCAAGCTGTAACCCGCCATGGTGCAATGGCTGCTTTACAAGCAGCTGAGTTTATATGGCAGGGTTGGGGTGTTTAGATAAGGGAGCTGGAGTGACTTTTTGCAAGTTCAAGGTAAGCTATCATGATTGAGAACAATTTAAAAAAAAAAAAAGATTCTACTCTGCTGTTAAATGTAGGTGGTTGTTGTTGCTGATGGGGTTTGTTTGTTTGCTATAACACATGCTTAAAATGAAAGAATTTAGAGCCAGTAAGTGATTTGTGTTCTTATCTGGTATGCTTTTAATGTTCCCTGTTACTAAGCTTTGAGTCATTGCAAGGAGTTTGGAGTGATCTGTTATCATAGAAAATATCTTCAAAACTGTTTTCAGATCAGTTATATTATGCTTTCAAACAGAGAAACTTGCATTTTCTACACTTACATGGCTTTTTTTTCTTAATGCAAGACTTTCAAAGATCTCCATGTGTTTGCCATTTGCAGTGTGTTCTACTGGCTGAAGTGCAGTTGTGAATTTTTTTTTTTCCTAACAAATGACTGACTTCTGTATGAGTTTGTGTATTATCAGGAGCCTTTTATTTCTTATTTTTTTCATATGATATGAGACTACTCTGGCTTGTCTCATTCTCAAAAAACACTTTGTGCTTTTATATTTTTCGTGTCTGTTTTCACATCGTTTTGTTTTTCTTCCAAGAGTGACTGAAGGGGCCCCTAAAATGAACTCTTTTTTTGTGCAACTAACTTATTTGTTAAAAGTCTAAGCGTTCAAATAAATGCATACAGTCTTTTGACTAAACTTTTTGACAGGCCAAAATTGAACTCCCCCATTGGAGGCCCTGCCACCTAGTCATCTTTAGGCAATGTCTAGTCACTGATATTGAGAAGTCCTGGTTTGCCCCCTTTTAACACCTTTATTTTGGTGACTTTTATGACACTTCCATGTTGGGTGGTGTCTATCTTGTGTCTTCATGCTTGGTATCAGTAATACCATAGTAATGATGGAAGAATTGCGAGAATTTGGTTTAGGTTGGCTTTCCCTTGCTTACACTCCAAGGATTAATTCTTTTTTTTCTTTCTTTTTTTTTTTTTTTAAGAAAAGCTAAAGATTATATAGAAGTTGTTGACGCATGCCTGGGGGTGTCATGGTTTTCCTGAAAGGTGTGGGGTTTTTTTTTTTTTTTTAAAGCCTAATGCTTTAGTACCATGCCCTAAGCCTAAGTGTGACCCTAAGCTAGAATGTGACAAGGACTTCCTTGGGAAGCAACTGAACTGGCAAAAGGAGACGTTGAAACAAGTCTTTTATGGAAACGCGTGAGACTTTAAAAGAACTATAGGCCAAGAAAGGAATGCAGGAAAGGACATCACTTCATTTAACCTTTGTCCGTTTCTTGCAAAGCGCTCTCGTGGATCAAAGTTTTCATTTTAAGCATGAGAAATGTCTACTCTGAGGGGAAGTGAGAAATAAGCTATATATATATATATATATATATATATATTTCCCCTTTTCAGAAAACATTCATTTCAGGTTATAATTAGGGAAATAACTAGATCTGCATATTTCTTTGGCTTATTGAAAACAAAGTTTGAGTGTAGGTGGGTTTGGGGTTTTATGTGATTTTTGAATAGAGCCAAGGAACATGAAATTCTATTGTGTATATTTAAAAAGGCTGCATAATCTTAATGTTTTCTAAGACAGTACCAAGAGTCAAATAGGAATATAGGAAACGATTGTTTGTGACAAAAGAACAAATATCTTGATTTGTTTGTATTCAGAAATCAATGCTAATGTTGACTACAAGTGTCCAAGGGCTTTATTTGAGGTATATTACATATCTGTAACCTTTTTCTAAATAACATATTTGTGTTAGAGACATCTCTTACTGTTGCCCGGTTCCTAGAAGCATGTTAACAGCAACTCAGGACTGGTTCTTACCACAGAAGGTCCTGCTCTTCTTATGAAAATAAACTCACTGAACTAACTACTCGAATAGTCACCAATTTCTAGTAACAGTCTAAGTTGTTGAACCCTTAGTGGGGGACATGCTCTGCACAAACAGTGTATCAGCTTGTTAACAGAGCACAGTTTATGTTTCAGTGCATTTCTCTGTCTCTGGATTCATATTGTCTTGTAGTTATTGTCCTGAATGGTGAGGAATATGTTGAATCATGTGTCAGGAAGCAGCTCAAGCCTAAAGAGATTTTATTTGGCTTTAGTGCAGACATCAGGATCAGAAGGGAAGGAATGACTTAATGACCTTTTAAGTCTAGTAAAGATGTCATCCCCTAGTGTCTACCTCTAGATTGGAAGATGTGTTGTCCATATACTGTCCATGTTTGGATGTTTTCCATTTCTTAAAACTTGAATGCCATATCTGACAATAGTATTAATGATATTCTCCTAATTTCTTGTTTAAGAATTTCCATGTCTGTAGGTCTTTGTTCAGTAGTTAAATTGAAAAATGTTGAAATTATCAATAGTTTTTAATGTTTATGAGGTACTGTTTTATACTTTCTGCTATTAAATATTTCTGGACAGTAAAGACTTAATAGAAGTTGATCAAAAAATTTAATAGCACTAAATTACATTGTAAAACTTCATGTAGGTGAAGCTGCTGTTTTGAAAGTGAAAGTAAGAACACAGTAAATTGCTTATGGTCTATAATTGATAGTTAGAAAGGGGAATGTTGTTTCTAGAAGTTCACTTGGCAAATTCAGAACACTAATCTTGGAAAACATGGCTTAAGAACCATAGTGCATTGGCCTCATCAACAAAGTTTGGTTAGGAGTTCTCATTCCTTCTGCAGTCCTGTTCTCTAGTTTATTTTTGTTAAGTTATCACATAGTTCAGCTCTGTTAGCAAAGCAGTTACTTGCTTAAGTGATGCAAATTTTTTAAAAAGTAAAATTTTTAAAAAAGAAACAGGAGTATGTGTTTTGGGGGGATTTTGCGGGGAGGGGAGGGATCTATACAACTCATTTTTATTGCTGGATTATATCGGAGTTAGTAAACAGCTCTGATGACAAGAGCAGCAGTGAGACAGGGTGGTAGCTTCTCAAACCAGCTTCATTACTGAAGGCTGTCTTTGGTAAACAACAGGCTTAGGAATTAGGAAGAAGCAGCCATTGCAGGTAAGTTATTGTTTACAAATGCATGAATTAGATCTTTTACAATTGTATTTGCATTGTTAGCTTTTTAATATTTGAATTCTTTAAAATTCTAAATTCATGAATAGCTTTTTTTACCCTATGGGGAGAGAAATGTATTGATGTTTGTGGTTCTTCAGTGATGTGCTCTTTCATCAAGTGAAGCATTGTGGTCTGATTTGTAAACCTTTTTCTCCCTCTCCTCCCCCAACCTACCATGTCCTGTTAGTCATTTTTCAGGAAGGGATGTGTAAGTCACGAGATCGCTTATGATGACGTTCAGTAAGCAGACTTTGGTATGGGAAGTTTTAGCTATGGATTTCATAACTTATATACCCTTAAGGGATTGGAAACATTATTCATAATCAGTTTAGCAAGGTGATTCTGCTGTGAGATTTGGAATTTCAATTTTCAGTTCCAAATATGATTTTTAAATATAATATTTATATTTTTTGTCAAGCCTTTGAATTCTCAGGCCTTTCTATTTGAGGTGTTTACAAATTTTTATTTTTCTTTAATGCATACTTTTTCAAAGAACTTAAGACCACATTTAAGCATAGCTAATTTGTCAGATGTTCTGGTAAGTATAAGACCACCTTAAAAACAGTAGTTACAAAGTTGGGAAACTAAGAATTTGTACTAAATTTAAACTAATGGAAAAGCACTTCCTTAAAGGATGCCTGCGATCTTTTCAACTGTATAAGTTAATTTATCTTTTTTTTTTCTTTCTTTCTTCTCATAAGTTTTGAGTGAAGCTCTGCAGAGGCATAAGTTGAAGTTGTAGCTTTCAGGGTCCCGCTCATGTACTGGTATTTGTGCAGCTGAGCAGGAAGCTTGGGTAAGGGGAGTGATCTGCCCTAAAATAAAAGCAATTTTAAAGGTTGTTTTGGCTAGATCAATTCCAAACGTGTATCAACACAAAGGGCTTATACAAGGTCCTTATACAAGTGATAAGGTGAAGAAAAGAGAGGTGGGAATGAAATTGATGTAGCAGTCTTAAATTTGTATAAGCTGCTATGAAACCACATTTCCTCAGTTCCTCATATCTAAAGCTTTCGGTATCCGCAGTCACAGTGATTGCCACAATCAGCATTAGTTTCTTGATGTGCTTTTTAATAAGCTAAATATGTGTTTTTAGCCTAGCTTTATGAGGTGTACAATTACCACGTTTTGTACAAAGCAGTAAGTGCCCTGCAGAAGATATTTGTAGAATTTTCGGTGACTTGCTGGTTTGATCAGTTCTAACAATTTCTTATTGAAAAGTCATCTGCTAAGAACAAGAGGTTAAAAATCTAGTCTCCAAAATATTTTTAAATGTTATTTGCTATTTGAGCAATAATTTTGAAGAAAAATAAAATATGAAGCTCTGTAGAATATGGCTTTCGTTCTGTGTGGTTTGCAGAGGAAAATTATTTTAATACTTGGATGAATTACCAGAATATTTATGTTGAGATTTGTAACTGGAGTACAAATGTAAATAAGTGAATTTTTTCTTGTAGGTTCTCTTCTTTTGGAGTCGAAAATTAACCCGAACACTGCGTATCAGAAACAACAGGTAAATATGCTGATGTTTTTGTTTGTTTGTTTTTTACATTTTAAAAAGCAGATTCTTCAGGAATATTGTAGTTTTTTTCTGCCTCTTTTGCAAATTATATTTTAGATTCTTGTACAAGGAGGCAAAAGAGTTGATGGTGTAGTGGGGTTTTTGTGTTTCTACTTTCCTTTACCTATGTGATTTCACTGCTTTCTTTGTAAAGTGATCTGTCCTACTCGTGCTTCTATCTTACACAGCACAAAAAATGCTCACAAATTATCTGAGGTTTCTGCAGATTACAGTAACAGAGACTTAATAGAATTGGATTTTTCTTATTTACACATCAATTAATACAGCGAATTTTTATTGAAATGGGAAGATGGTGTCTTTAAAGCTTTCTATGTCTATCTTTGCTTGGCTTTTACTTGGAAGGAGGATGTGGGTTACTACTGCTTCAGAACTTTCCATATACATAAGAACAGCTTCTCGGCTCTCAAGTTCACACTTGCTCTGTGAGCCCTCAAAGAGTGCTGCTCTGCACAAGGGGGAGCGAACCGTTGCTGTTGTCTCATGGATAGTGAGAAATGCCCTAGAGGCTGAGAAATGCTGGACCAGATTGCATTTTGATGCCTGTCTGATCAGCTTTGACTTGCTAAAATCTTGTCAGATACACTCGGTGTGTTTAAACTGTTTAGCTGAAGAGTGTTTTATTACAAACTTAGGTTTCTGTAGTGCTGCTCAGGCAGTCCCAGTGGCTCTTTGAATGCAGCTGTTCATAAGGCTACATGTCGAACTGATTGGCAAGAATGAGTCTGGCTTAAAAATACACTTTCTTAGTAGTACTTGATTTTAATCTGTGTCTGATTCTTGATAGAATTCATCATGCACCATATAAACTGAACAACTAGGGAGGGTAGTGCTGAGGTAGAGAATCAGTTGCAGGGAATAAGCAAGGAAAATTGTTTAACCTCACCAGCCAAAATACTGAGTAAACTAGCTGCTAGTTGTAGTCCTTGCTACCTTGAGGTCATGGTTGCATAGTACAGTAACTCCAGCTTTAGGACTGTTAAAATAACATCATGCATCTTGTGTATATAGCATAAAGTGCTGATCCAGTGTAAATTTGCTATGCTGGTTTGGATATGTTCAAAATGTATTGAGGGACTAACTTTGTATCAACAGTTTTTTTTTGCCAGATCAAGTACTGAGCAACCTTAGTAAAATCATACTGTAAATATTAGTTATAAAGGAAAATCATAAAGTTTAGTGCAAGCCATCATGCATACTTGTCAGTTCAACGGCAGTTCAGTTGTGTGCTCATTGCTGATCTGAGTCTAGCATGTACTGTAATCCAGCAGAGCACAAACCCCTCCTCAAATATAAATAAAAAACCCAGAAACTCTAGCTCCGCAAAAGTTTAAAGCCAGCTCCTACAAGATCCACTTGTGGAAATGTGGGATGGGAGAGCAAGTATGATCTTTCCTTTTAGACTGTAGGATGTCACTTACTTCACTACTAGCCAGAGGTCAGAAAAACCTGCTCCTCGATTAGTCTGTGATTGTCTGTTGCTGCCTTAAAACTTCAATAAAAGTTGTTCAGAGTCTAAAGACTTACAACTTAGGAGTAACTTTGCAGTGTGATGTTCTTGTTCCTTTTATCTCAAAATGTTGGAGGGAGCAGGGGAGGAAACATCTATTTAGTTTTCAAGGGGTTCATAGTGGTGCACTGGAGCTGTTTTTATTGTGACATAATTCATGTGACTTAGAAGCTCCTTGGGTATCTAATGGAGTAAGTGAATGAGTTCTAACACTAGTCCAGGTTGATGTGAGGTTTGTAAGGAGAAACAGTCTTTTACTGGACCAGCTGATAAGGTTTGGGGTAGGAAAGGAGAGGTGCATAACAGATAAGCTCTTGGGGAGTGTGCTCTGCTGTTTGCTTTGGATCCAACAAGCCCATAAGCACCTTTGTGGTAAGTGCTGGACATATTCCACTGATGAGTGAATGGCAGTTGTTGGCTGGAATAGGTTCTTAAAAAACTCTGTGCCCTGTTCTGCCTATTCAGCAATACTGGTGCCAGTTTCAAACATTCAAACAAATTGTCTTACTAATTGCTGATAACCACAAATTATGCCATCCTAGAGTAGTTATGTTTTAGTGGTGACTATCACAGCTCAGGTCATTATTTGTTAGTATGCAGACCTGAGTATAAGCTCATCTTGCTTTCTGTGGTCTGTTGGTCTCTGGAACATCTGTGGAGACTACAAAAAATCCTGTGAATCCGAGTTTTAAGTCAAACTTTCTACTTTAGAATGTGGGGATTTTTTTGTGTGTTTGTTTTGCTCTGTTTGCTTTAGGATTGAAAACAAAGCTGGCTGTTTATTTTGGGAAAAATCAGATCTCTACGTGCATAGAGTTATTTCATGGAATAAAGCTGTGTCTAATCTTCTACTTGGAGATCAGCAGATCTTGGGGTGCACAGTTTTCATATATTGAAGCAGTTCTGAGCAGCTTCACCTATGACAGTCTGTTCCCCAGTTGTTCCAGACTTGCCTCCTATCTACATTCTTGTTATAGTTCTTTAGGGCAAGAAGCACATAGGTGTTTTTAATTCTTTTCACTAGTCGGATGAACAAACTATTATAATCCTCTGTCACAATGAAGAGTCATTTTCTGTAGTGTAATTAGATGTAGATATGCCTATATACGTGATTCTTTAACACGGAATTACTACTTGTGGAAGTTTTTGTATGCTTTGAACAGTGTACTTCCTAGCAAACTCATTAGTGCTTTATTTTTATTTTTTTTTAAAAAGGAGAAAACTGTAGGAGGAGAATAATGACTTGAGAAACTAATCTCATACTGAGAAAATAGACTAATTTCCTATGTTAAGGTAATATTTGTATCCAGAAAACTTCTAATAAAGCATAGTGAGTCACTGTGATGACTTGTCCCTTTGTCTTGTATTCTTATTTAGGGCTATGTATTAGGTTTTTATTGATATTTTTAAAATGTTACGATAGTACTATAAGTTAGGTCTGAATTATACTGTAATTAGTTGTGGGTAAGTAGTATACAGTTTAAATTCTGTTTAGTAAATGTAATTATATGCTGCTGGACCACACATACAGAAGACAGTTTATTCTGTTGTTGATTGTTTTCTTAAAATATTAATAAATGTAGAAGTTAATGATGTGACACTGAAGAAGTCAATTTACACACTTCAATCCATGCTGTGTTTATTTTCATAATGAGACAGTTACAGAATCCTAGTAATAAAGGTGCTGTTGTTAAGAAACAGATAACTGTTATCTAGAAGTCACCAACTACAGCAGTATTTTAGGGCAATGTACTTCTTATGTAACCTTAAAGGCTAAAATAGCACTGCATATACAGAGTTTATCTGGGGAGAAAGCTGATCTGGATGCGGACTCAAATATATTTTTCAAATGGGGTTGTGACAATGGTGCAGCAGTAGAAAAATAAACACTTATATCCTCAACTTTATTTTAGATAACAGGATGTAGCCAAGTAGCATACTTCATTGCATCCCTTTTTGTGCCTGACACAAGGAAGACTTGAGTTGTTTACAGCTTTCAGCTACACAGTCTGCACTAAAAACTTCAGTGTCCTGTGTCCTCTACTTTTGCAGTCTTTTTGACTCTTCCCCAGTTCCCCACAAGAACACAATTCTTGAATTTATTCCTAGTGCCATTTATTAGCTAAGTAGCTTAAAGGTGAAATGAATGGTGAAAATGGGACTAATTAATAACACAGCTAAAATATGAAAAGATCTGAGCAGATATTGGCAGAGCATTCAGATAAGATAAACTTCCTATATTTGCCATTGGAAAAAGAGTGCTCACACTGAAGCTGTTGCAATAAAATGTGTGCTTCTTGTAGTTACGACAGTAAGGAAAAGGAGAGATGTGAGGGGAACAAGCAGAGTGACTACTGCTGGTTGTGTGTGTGTGCTTTTCTTCTGTTTAGTAGATGGCCAAAGGATAACTTTTCTTCCTCACCTGAATTTTCCTGTGAAATCTGTCCTTTGTCCTGTTTCTGGATGTGGTGATTGAGCTAGTGAGCTTAGGTTCTGTTTTAGGGTTAATAAACTGATTTTTCTTCTGTGGGATCTGCTGAAATGCAGCACTGAAGTCAAGTATGATTGTTGAGCTTCCAAGGAAGCGAATACATTCTGCTAAAAGACTCAGGTTTTAGGAGTAACTTATTAGCATATCTAAATGCACGGGTTCCAGGTGAGCAGCTGCACAGAACCAAAATCAGAATTAAGACTTTATATTGCACTGTGAGGGCACCAGTTCTGTAACTTGAAGATTCTGCTGAAACCCATTGCAGTGACTTTGTATGCTTTGCTTAATAAAGTACTGGTGCTATCAAAGAACACTTTGTAAGAAGAAACCTAATGATTTTACTTTCCATTGTAAATTATAGGCCAGTGAGTTCTGAAAGGTAGTCTGATGTTTCCAAGGAAGTATCTGTAAGTATAAGCAAAGTCAAGGCTCAGCAGATGAAGTGGGTGTGTGGGCAGTACGGTCTGAGGTGGGCAGAGACAGCCTTACTTAGCTGAACTTCCAGTGGCAGAAGGGGACCTGTCATGGTCTATGGAACTTGAGGGCTAGTAAGAAGGAATTACTCAATTGGAACATGGAAACAACTTCTTGAAAATGGGATTTTTGTGAAAGACCCATCTATTTTAACAGATCAAAGCTTTGACCTCTTGGGAGTGTCTTAAAGGAATGCTGAAATTAAAGGAATGCTGAATTAAAGGAATGCTGAAAGAGTATTCTGGAATTTAGCAAATTGTCCTGCAATATGTTGATAAGCTATCAGAATACTGTATACTAGAGAAACCTTTAGGTACTAGATGGTTATGAATATCATGTTTTGGTTTGGATTTTTTTCTGGCCTAACAATAAATGCCTGCAGGGAAGAGCAGTGTTCTCTCTGGATGTTAACATCAATGAGAAGAAACTGTCAGCTACCTGTTCTCTTAGTTTTCTCACCTTATGAAATAAATTTTAAATCATTTCTATTACAGAGTCAAATTCTGATGAAGTACCTTAAATTTCTCTTTGTGAAATCCAAGGGCTTTTGAGATAATAGAAATGTACAACATGCCTGCTGCTCAGCTTGCCAATAAGTTAAATAAAACTTGTTTAATAGCCAATAAAATGTGTGACTTCTAATGGGCTTTAGGGGGAGAGACTGGTATTCGAGACTAATACTATACATCCATCAACCCTTCTATTAGGGAAAATAAGCCTTTAGAGAAATTGTTTCAAAGAGTGAGGAGAGACTGTGATAGATACCATTTGATAGACTAAGCGCTTTCCACCTCTGTACAACTCCCAGTGCTTGCTAGTTCAAACTGATGCAGTTGCTTTTTTTACAATTAGCTGCTTAAGAATGAAATTTCAGACAAAACTATGATATGCAGTAGCGGTTCCTTGAAAACCAGCAGTCTCCTCCTGTAAAAAAACGCAGTTTGCTTCATGTGGCCACAAACAAACAAGTAGCAAATGAAAGGTTGACCAAACCCTGAAAAAGTTTCAGTTGGGCCTGTGTGTTTACAAAGATTAAAAGAAGAGTGCAAAAAAATCGACCTTTGCTGGTTGATGTGACAAATACATATTTATGATAACCCTGAATACATAAGTCTTCTAAGAAGAACTCTTGCGCAGAATCCTTACTGAAATTAAGAATTTCCAGTTATTTTTAAGCAGTCGTAATGAAAGAGGACAAATTTATATCAACTACCTCAGGGAAACAGCACAGTTAACTTCCATAAGATAAAGTAACGTTAACACATCCAGCTGGCACTATTGTCGAAGTATTTTTTCTGGTTATCATCTTAATGTTTTAAAAAGATCTTGCCAAAAACTCTAATGCACCTTGAAAAATACAACCTAGAACACAAGGATTCCATAGAGAATATAAAGTTAAAATACATCTTTTATTTAAAAATGTATAAAAATCCTTCACTGATGAAATATTTGTCCAAGTTTTTGACGTAATTCATAAAGTGTAGTTCATATAAGGCAGTTTTGCCCATCAAAAGCAGTCAAGAGACAGGGTAATATTTACTGGTTCGTTTGGGGGATATCTCCCTTTAGTATAGAGACAGGGTAATATTTACTGGTTCGTTTGGGGGATATCTCCCTTTAGTATAAGTAAAAAGGCCACATGCATTTCATTGCATTTAAAGGTACGCTAGGTGAGAACGAATTTTACATCTTAATTTAAATCTATCCAGTTCCTTGTTTGGAGAATAATTTTAGTTTGTAGTGCTGAAAAAGGGGTGATTTTTCTAACAGAACTGAGCAAGAGCTGCATAAGATTCATTTCCATACCTCTCTAACTATAGCTAGCATTACTAAGCAGAGGTATTTTTGCACACTCTTGTTTTCTGTGGGAATTGATGAGGTAGTATTAGAAATTAAAGATGTTTTTGGAGTTCCCGTGTACAGTGTTTGGCTTTTGGAAGCAATAGAAAGGCCTGTTCTATAGCTGAGAGATCCACAGCAGTTCCTGGGTTTGCATTCAGCCATTCAGTGATGCAGATCAAACACAAGAAAGATTGCTTTAAATAAAATGAGCACAAGCCAACCTTTTATTCTTGCCTTTTATTTATTTCATTCACATCTCCCTAAAAGACACATGCAAGTTTTGTACTACTTTTTGGTAACTATAAAAAGCTTTATGAGATTAAGAAAATAAAATTGCACTAATAACTGTCTTCATTTAACAGTGAATTTAAACTTTAACGGAAGAAGGTGTTATGCAACTGTGTTTTCTCCTGTTGCTTCACTGTCTCTTTTCAAATGCCCTTTGAGGCCAGAAGGGATTATGCAAACAAATAACTCTCTTACTAAAGGTCCAGAGAACCACAAGGGCTAAATTTATATAGAGGTACTGACATGAATGAATAAGATGAAATCGCTCTGTTATGATGATAAGACAGACTGAGAACTCTCATACTTGTAAGTTGTTTGTGTTGGCAGTTGGAAAATACTTTTCTAATATTAATGAAGTGAACTGGAAGATTACTGTTGTCATTCAAAATATTTCAAAGTCTTTCACCAGTTATTTTGTTTTGAGCAGGAACGATTAAAAAAGAAACCATATTTGCAAAGATAAAAAATAATCTCTGGACTTCCGTATGTGACAGTGGATTATTTTATTCACAAGAACAGTTGCTGTACTATGGCCAAATATACTTTACAAATGTGTGACTATAGTTTGCAAAAGCAGCTTTACTGTGGAGTCTTCCCTTTCATCTCTCCAGCGCCTGCCTTCCTCCCTCCGTTGCTCTCTTCCCCAGAGGAAGAAAGGCAGATCAACCTGTGTTAGTCAGGTTAGCGCCTTGTCGTCAGAGATGGACTTGGGGGCGTTGTTTATTTGACCTGCAGCAGTTAATGTAAATAGTGCTGTCATTATTTGCGTCCCTTTAGTCATTTCCCTACTTGCTAGTCATGTTCTTGGTAGAAAGAAGAAAATGTGTTTTGGAATTCATTTATAAATCGCTTGCTCAGAAAACGAACAGCTTTCACTGTAGGAAGGAATGTCTTAAGTACTGCAAGATAGCTTGCCTGCCTTAAATCTATTTATTTATTTATTTCTGTTAAGCTAACAAAACATCGCTCAGCAAGAAGCTGATCAGACAACAGCTTTAAAAAATACTGCAATATAATACTGAAGACAGGGATTGATTATTTGTTTTTGCCCTGATAAATACAGTGCATATTGCAGTAAAATATATTCGGGTTA
Organism: Tinamus guttatus; assembly: GCF_059628265.1. Lineage (NCBI taxonomy): Eukaryota > Metazoa > Chordata > Aves > Tinamiformes > Tinamidae > Tinamus > Tinamus guttatus. Next base: position 13,026,028 of record NW_028288582.1, read on the forward strand.
TACAGTGTTTACAAAATTGGAAGTTGAAGTCGCATTAGTGTTGAGAGGCTGAGGCAACTTCAGTTTTATTCGCGTTCCTCTAGTAGTCTTTAATTTTGGTTCTTTTATTCTAAGGGCCTTCTCTAACAGAACTACTGTAAGATGCTTTTTCTCTTCCTAGATAGGTGTGAGCAGTACTAGGTGCTGTCAATCTGTTATTACCAGAGTATTTGCACTGTATTCTGCTTTGTAGAGGATAAACTATTAATTGTGACTTTCTTTCTTCCTTTTGTATTTTGGAGGTGGTCTTCCTAAATCCCTTTCTTCTGTGTACCACCTCTTCCTCAACCCTTTGGAAAAGGAAAAGGTAAACTATTTGCCATTTGCAAGGTAAACCCAGGAGTGCATCCGAAGCAGTATAGCTGCTCTGGTAATGGCAAATTGATTATATTGTATTGCTTGGCTGACTCCTAATGGAGCTAGCTGGATCGTGCTTTTAACATTATAGTTTAGTTTAAGGTGTTCCTGGTAAGTGCACATTGAAAGCTAAACATTAGACTTCTCTTTTTGTCAGTGCTTATCTTTATATTTGAAGTAAATTCAGCTTAAATAATATTGACTGTTTTTAAGTTTGATACAGGTCCAGCAAGTTTTTGCAATTAATTTAAATGAACTCCTCTAGGATTAATCACTGTGAGCATAGTCTATATTTAGTAAGCACAGATATTCTGCTTTATGGTTCTCAGTGAAATATAACTAAAAAGGTTTCTTTTTTTTGTACTAGTGATTAAATGCTTGTTTTAGCATTTAATTGAAATAATATTTTTTCATTTGGCTGTGTATATTTAGTGTAGATCATATTTCCACTAGATTTTCCTTTCCGTTTCTGGATTAGATTTTCCTCTCTAGATCATTTTGTGATTCTTTTTTTTCTTCTTCTTCTTTTTTTTTCTTCAGTCTCAGTAATTATGGTTTAGTAACCTGGTTATAAACTGCTGCATTGAATACCTTACCAATGTGCTACACTGGTTTTTGAAGTATCAGCTGTCACTTCTGAGTTTCATTTCTGTATGCAATATGAGGGTTCTGATAAACTCTTAGATTATTTTAATAAGTTAATAGGAGCTAAAGTTTCTGGGTAGTAAACTAAGCAATATTTTAACTAAATTGTCTAAATCTAGAGTGAAAATGATATCCTTTTAGAATTGCAGTTTGATCTGAGTAAAAGTGATGTGCATAGGTCAATACAAAAGGTATGCATGTTTAAGGCAGTTAACTGTATGCATATTCCAGGTCTGTTCTTTTTCTAAAGTTTGTAGCCCTCTTGATGCATATTTCTAAGCACAGTATTCTGAGGCCCGCCTTCCAAAAAAGAAGAAAGTAATTCTTACTTCTGTCCTGCAAAATATTTGTCATTTTTTGTACTTCTTTTGCAATAGATTACAGAATCACAGAATGGTTGAGGTTGGAGGACCTCTAGAGATCACCACCCCGCTGCTAAGCAAAAGATTGAAAGAAATTAAAAGGGGGAAAAAAAAAAAAAACCTTAATACCTGTTTCCTTTATTATTGTGTTTTATCAGTGGATGCGGTGAGGTAAAATGTACATGTTCTAAACATAGCTTTTGACATTTAAAAATGTATGGCCACATAAATGGAGACTGAAAACATTTTCTTTAACTTGTTTGTTCTGATTTGTGTTGAAGTGTGTTTTACTTTTCATTCCCAAGGATCTCAGAGCTTACAAAATCTTTCAAAGTATGATAATTAAATTTGAATTATAGCTCAGTGCTATCATAATTAGATGACAGAGCTATCTTTATCTTAAAATAACTCACGTATGAGTCTTTAAACACTGTTGAAGTTTGTAACATGTAAAATACGTTGCCTAAAAATTCTTTTCTTTTTTTTAAAGGATACCTTGATTGTGTGGTCTGAAGCTGAAAATTATGATTTGGCACTTAGCTTTCAAGAAAAAGCAGGATGTGATGAAATATGGGAAAAAATATGCCAGGTAAGTTTGATGTTTAATCAGGATGCCCAGTAATCTTAGTCTTTGTGTTTGTGAGTGTTAGGCTGTCTTAAGCATTTAATTTGAGCCATAGTAAAAACAGAACAACAGCCTCTCCCCAGTTTTTGAATTTTCGGATGCGGAAACTTTCCCCTTTACCTAGAAATCTAGTATGAAGTTCTAGCGTGATTTTCACAGAGCGTTTTCAGGTCTTTTTTACTTAACATCACTTTTTAGATCCATTTTCTCCCAAAGAAGTTTATCTCTAAAACAGATGTTTAAAACACTTTGTAATAAATCAGTATTCATAAATAACTTTTTCCTGCTTGGCCAGAAAGGTAGAGTTTATCTTTCTAAAGTTTTATTGTTGAGAGAAGAATGTACAGGAGCTCTTACGTAACTGATACTTGTAAGCTGCTAACTAAAACCCGGAGAGTTTAATCAGTATGTCCTATGACTGATGTGATTATCATAGTTATTACTTGGTTCATTACCAATTCTTTCCTTGTAGACTTTCTTCTTGCTCTTAATAAGAATGTACTTCACTGCCTTCAGTATTTGGTTCTAACTGATTTCAGAAGTGAAGCAAAAGAAACGTGGTTTCATTGTTCAGGCTTTGCTTAAAGCAATAGTGTTTTTGCAAGAATCTAATGTTTTTACTTCCTGTTTTGAGACCTGAGACGTATTGTGTTTTTCTCTAGTGCACTTCAAACATTTTAACCTTCTTTAGACATTAAAGCCTTCTTTTAAAAGAAAATCTCTTTTTGATAGTACATGTGACTGCTGATAGTGAACAGTAAATGAATTTAAAAACATTCTACATTTTAATCTATATGCATATAGAATTTGTGTTGTCCATGAAGAATTATTTCTCCCAGATCGTTTTTTTATTAAATTTCAAGATTAAAAAAAAGCTGCGCCTTCTATTTTTCTACATAGCAATTCCTTTTTGGATCTGATGCATCATCAAATACCATAATTAAGATGAAACTAAGGCTGAAATACCGGTGTGCAAACATCTTTGTTCATTTTTTTCACTAATTTGTACTTTTCTAGTTGTATTTCTAGAGATCTCTGCAGATCCTGTGCCTTGTTTTTCTGACAATGTCAGATTTCCTCTACTCTTCATTAAAGTTGGGTTCCGGTTGTCTGTGCTTAAGAGCTTTGTAGACTTTGGTGTGGGTTCTGTGCCTCCATTGAGTATTTATAGAAAGTACACCATAACACATTTAGACTTGCAGCTCTCCAAATCTGAAAAACAATAAAACCAACAAGACTAGTCTCTTTATTCTGTTTAAGCAGGAGCATCAACAGTTTGTATGTAAACGTTTATAGCTATCACTGCGTTATTGTAGTACTGGTTTTCATTTAGAAATTTACTAGTTAATAAGGGCTAGAAACAAATAGCTCAGCACTCTCTTAAAGGCTTGCGGTCACTGCTAGTAATTGTGAATTTCCATTTGTATGTGAAATATTCTGAAAATGTATCTTTTATTTCTTTTTTTTTATTCTTCATTGCTAGCTTCTCTTTTTAAAAAGAATAAATATAACTAAATATCTAATATAGAAAAAAAACTTTGTTTCTTCTTTCTGAAGAAATTATTTGGATATCTCATATCTTCTAAACCAGCAAATCTCAATGTCACACTTATATTTACACCTGTATTTTGGCCTTAGGAGGCGGGAAAATGTATGGCAGTTGAAATGGTGTTTTAAGAAAAATACTAAAAGTTCATTAAACATTAAAACTCTACTTTTTTGAAAACATGTTATTTTATAGGTTCAGGGCAAAGACCCTTCTGTCGACATTACTCAGGACCTTGTGGATGAATCCGAGGAAGAACGTTTTGATGATATGTCATCTCCAGGTCTAGAATTGCCATCTTGTGAATTAAGTCGACTAGAAGAAATTGCAGAACTTGTGGCATCTTCACTGCCTTCACCATTACGTCGTGAAAAGCTCGCACTAGCACTGGAAAATGAGGGCTATATTAAGAAGCTCTTAGAAATTTTTCATGTGTGTGAGGACTTGGAGAACATTGAAGGACTACACCACTTATATGAAATTATCAAGGGAATCTTCCTTTTGAACAGAACTGCACTTTTTGAAGTCATGTTTTCTGAGGAATGTATAATGGACGTAATTGGATGCCTAGAATATGATCCATCTTTATCACAGTCACGGAAACACAGGGAATTTCTGACTAAAACAGCAAAATTTAAAGAGGTGATTCCTATATCTGACCCAGAGCTGAAGCAAAAAATACATCAGACATACAGAGTACAGTATATTCAAGATATGGTTCTACCCACTCCCTCAGTATTTGAGGAAAATATGTTATCAACACTTCATTCTTTCATCTTTTTTAATAAAGTGGAAATAGTTGGTATGTTACAGGTAAGTTTGAGAATTTCAGCCTTTTAATTTGAGTGTGGGCAAATACATTGGATAATGTTTCTTGGAAAGACTGGATTACTTCCTTGGAGCTTTCACTTCAAGATGACTTCAGGCTTTATAGAAGTAATATATAAAAAAGAAATAAGAAGTTTGAGCACTGAACTGTTAAATTGATGATCATAAATGAATTCCAGATTTTATACTAGATTCTTTATAACTGATGATAACCTCGATAACCATAACCTTGATAAACAAGATCACAGCATGTATATCCTAAGCAGAAGGCTGTAATCATCATGAAGTAACAGTCTGAGAAGCCTCGCAAACCTGACTTTGGGAGAGGGCTGAAAAACACTCAAGAACAGTATCTCAATTTGCGTATCCAGATGAGTCTCTCTAAAGCATCTTGGCCTCTTAGCCAAGTGTTGATTCAAGTAGAGTTGAGGGTGTAGTAGGTGTTGTCTCAAGAGGCAGAGGGAAGAGCTATACAGTAATGCTGGTGTCAGTATTTGATATTGAGAGAGATCTTGGGGAGCTTTGGGAGGGAAATTGAGGAGGAAGACCTGGCACTGCAAACTCGTCAAGAAAGTATTTGCCAGCAACCAAGAGGTAATTTGATAAAGAACTAGTGGCTGATTAGCTTTCATTTGTTCTTTATCCCTTATAAACTGTGTTAGATTTCTACACATAGGGTAAGGTGGGTGAAAATATCACTGCTTAGTACAGTTGCAAACTCCTTAGTTGCAGTTTACAGATGAACTGAAGCCTCAGAGCTTCAGTGATTCTACATCTCTGAACCTTTTCTTCTGCTGCTAATGGCTCTGATTTGGGGGGAATAAGGTATAGTTTGTGGGTAATGGAGCCAGGATAGGTAGCACTGGCTAGGTTTTAAAGTAAGGTAAATATTTCAGATTGTTGAAGTGCTTTGTAGAACACAAGTGAGACTGTGCTGTACTCCTAGACCTTTCATGTGAGTTTGTAAATAAGATCCTGTTGGGAAATACGATCAGTTCTTGTTTTTGAGGGAATTAAAGTTGGATCTGGCAAATCATATGCTCATTGTGTTTATGAGATTAAAAGGCTTGATAAATTTGTTTATTTTTCCAATTCTCATAGTGTAGTTCAAAGCAAAGATTTAAACTAATCTGGAGTTTACTCATTTATTTATACAGAAGTGTTTCAGATTGCAGTTGTCTATATTTCTACCCTCTAAAGTCACATTCTACCCCTTCTTTTCTCACCCCATTCCTGCTATCCATAAATAAAATATATGATAATGTTCTTCTCATTTCTTTATGTAGAATAAATAATATTCTGAGATCAAAGTAGAAAGACTGCTTTATTTGAGTTCACTGTTATGACTAGTTCTTAATGTAGTTCTTCCTTCCCTGTGGTTTGACATTCACTTTTTAGCTGGTAGTATCACAGTACTTTCTTTGGACTTAGGTCATGAAAGGTTTAAAATTAACTCTAACTACACTCCAGGCAGGGGAGTTCCTGGCATTCATTACTTTTAACCTTACCAGATCCAGCTTTTTGACTAATCTTACCAGTGTATGTGCAAAACTGCTTCTTTTTTGAGTAATTATTAACTGCAAGGTTTCTGGGATGCTTCATGGTAATTTATTGGGAGCCACACATATGTCTTGAGTCCTTTGTTTTCTGCAGTGAATGTGCAATATAGGCACCTGTGCTTGTGTGGATGACTTCAAGTTCTCTCTCCCAGACCAGGTGGGCTACAATAGGAGAGTTTTAGTAAATCATCACAGAAAGGTTAGGGTAAACAGTTCCCTGTGAGCGGCTGGTATCCCGCAACTCTCGTGCCTGCAATTCTGTTTTCTTGTATGACTCTGACCCTGAGGAGTAAGAGAAGAAAATATGTTTTGATAAAAAGATGAGCTCTGGAGGAATCCTTGTATCAGATTAAAGTGAAACCCTGCAATAGCCCAAATGTGTGTAGAGAAAAGTGATTGGAAATCTGTACGAGAATGGTTGTTAATGGTTCCCTGGTTGGGCTGTGCTGCTTGTGCCCTCTGCTTTGTGACAGACTGGTTGAGTTGAGCTGAAACTACAGTGTGTTCTATTTAAGCCACTTTCTGTCCAGATAATTCCATGTAAAGTCAGTTTTTCAATTAGAACTATTCAATTCGGTAACTTGGACAACCTTCAGCATGGAGGCAAGACTGAGGAATTGAAGGATGTACTGGTTCTTGGCATTTTGGCTTTCAAAAAGGTTGTTAGGAGAGATGTTGGACCTTTGGAAAAAAAGAAAAAAAATGCGTAGGCCAAGAAGATACCCACTTCCCTGATTTTGCTTTTTGTTCAGTGGACAAGTATCTTTTGCCTATTCTGGGATAAAAGCAAAAGTGGAGAGTGGGTCACTTTTGATTTATAAACCATGTTCATCCCTCTTCATTAAGTTTAGATTTCCCATATTTTTTTCTTAACATGCTAAAACTGCTTGCCTTTCTGTGGAGTTGAGTTTATTTGTGATAAGGTCTGTCATGTTCATCAAGTGCTCACTATGCTCTGTATAATAAATCTAGGATAGCATCATTTCCAGTAACTACTGTAGAAACTTGCTCACTTCCAGGTTTTATGATCAGGTTGTACAGCAGGTGCAAAGAAATAGATATATGACATTTTTTTCCAATTTCAGCCCTTCCTAATGTGCTCTCAGAGCTTGGGGTCCAGCCCATTGTAGCCTTGGGATGTGATAGCCACCCAGGAGCCTTGCTGAGACACGGAGCTCGCCAAGCTTGAGAGTGGGGGTGGGACAGGTAAGTAGTGTTTCTTACTTTATATGACGCTCTTTTGCAATTTAAAAAATACATACTAATGTTCACACTGGAGGCCACCAGTTTTTTTCCCTTTGTATTACAAACTAGTTCTTTAAAAAAAAAAAAAAACTTGCAAAACTGCGCCATAGAGTGAGCAAACACTGTTTCCTTCCATTCTCTACCCCCTTTCTCATTGGCGTGTTCTTTTTGACAGCAAGATCCTGTGGTGTTCATAACTTCTAGAATACAGATTGTTAGGATTACTGCAGAGCTTGTTATCTTGTGTTTTCAGGAAACTGGACAGTGGAAAGGGAAGAGGAAATACATATTTAAATAATTAATGCTTAGTGGAACAAGGATAACATGGCATTACTGTACTTGTAAATCAGATTTTTTAAAATACAGAATTTGTTTTACTCATAGTTCCTGTCTCCCCTTCTAATAACTGAAGTTTGTGGGCACTTGGTTACACACATACATTTTACTAGATATAGGTGTAAAAGTATGCTATTCCTCATTTTAAATATGGAATTGTATTTTACAGATAGTTGCTTACTCTTAACAAAGTTCCCAGAAAATAAATATGAATTATCTATCCTTAGGGGTTTTTGAGTAAGAGCTATGTCAGTGCACGTAAAGAGTTCTGCCCAGATGGAGGAGTATTAGGATGCCTCCATAGGTGAGCTGTTTCATAGCAGTAGCTGGCTTAGGAATAACTCTATTTTGAGAATTATTTGACCGCATAATTTACCGTGAAGTGTAGAAGAACACGTTCCATGGGAAAGTGCTTGATGAAAGAAGTTTACAAGTGTTGCATGCTGATGGTTTCTGAATTAATTTCTTCATTGTCAAAAGTGATTTTGAAGTGCTGCTGCTATTTCAGTATGTTGTCTGAAGTGGAAACAGTTCATTGATAGTGAATGAAAGGCATGTGTAGGAAGACAGTCTGAGATAAAGGGAGATCAAAGCCTTTTAAAACATGAGATCTTTTATTGTGGTTGTGGGAAGGAATGCACGTTTGAAACTATAGTTCTGCATTTGCTGGTAGCATTTTATAAAAAATTCACTTTCTGGGCTGAAATATCCAAAAATGATAGCCTAAAATGAACATGCAGATAGAAAGCAGGATCGAAACTATTCTCTTTTTCCATTTAGTTTTCATTGAGTTTCTTGGACATTTTTGAGGGTTTTTTTCATTTATGTACAATCATATGTGTGCAGTGTCTGATGGCTGAAAGTCACAGTGTTGAATGGAAAATGACCTACTTTTGAAGAGCGCTTTTAGGTGCCTTTTGGAAGGAGGAGGAGTTGCTTTGAAAGTTGAATCACAGTTTCAGAATCCTGCTTTGTCTGTGGGTTTTCTTGTTTTTAAACACAGAAATGATTGAGTGAGAGGCGAGCCTGGCTTGATTCCAGCTTCGTCAACTTTGAAAGATGTTCAAAGCATAGAAGCATCTACTTAGAGCTTGCAGAAGCGTAAATTAATATACTTAGTGTTTGGCCTATGCATAGTTTTGGCATTGGATGTTTAATCATTTCTAGCATGGAGAAAACATATAACTTAATTCGGAGATGATTCTGTAAGTTGTCTTTAGCAGTTTTATTTTTTCTTGGAAGACATTTGTGACCTTCAGAGCTTCTGGAGTATATCCAAATGGATATGGACACCTGTCTGCATTGAGAGGCCAGATATTACAGAGAATTATTTACTCTGTATCTGTTTCACAGGCATAGATCTTCTCAAAATTTTCCAAGATGCAAAAAGAAAACAAAATCGAAACAAAAACCAGAGTACATTTACCTTTGTGTAATTCTGATTTTCAGTGTTCAGTAACTTCCAAAATACATGAACTCTGCTCTCTTGTGCATTTGTTTAGATTCTGAGAGTGTAGCTCAAGAACGTATCTTTAACTAGAGTATCTTGTCAGTAATTTTACAGCCTTCTATGTACAGATACATACATACATTATTGTAGTTAGCATTTTCATTGCATTCCCAGGCTTTCTGTAGATGAGAGAAACCTTTTTACATCAATAACAACCAGTCTGCTTTTTGCTAAGCCTCTGGAACAAGCCTCACTTGAAACATAGTTCAGGGCTAAATTAGGAATAGGGGACTTAAATTTCCGTGTTGCTTTTATTTTCTTGAAATAACTGCCATTTATTGCTTATTTTCCATGGAAGGAATTTCTGCTGTGGGGTATTTTGGATCAGTTGGTTGCTCTACTGATTTTAAGTGAGATCAGACTTGTGTTGAGGGTGAGAGATGTCAGAAAATACTGATAATTTGAGTTACAATATATTTACAAGAATTTGGGGGAAGAGATGGTAATGGTGTGGAAAACCTTTCGGTATTATATTTAGAAAAATTATGTAAAATGCCATATTACGTTACACGCTTGAAGTGTTGAAAAACTGTTACATGCACAACTTTGGCAAATTCTCCATGAAACGTTAAGTGTCAGCATCGAGTTCTTCATCAGGTAATGTTAGTGGTGGTGGAATGAGTCCCCTGCAGCAGCGCCGGCCGCTGGCGGCAGAGCGGCAGCAGGAGCAGCTCGGCCTGTGCTGCGGGCAGCCGGCCCTGCCAGGCGGGCACTGCCCCGCTGCACTGCACAGTGTTACCCTGCAAACTGCCCCTTCCCAGGCCACCTTTGTCCCTGGGGCCTCCAGCAGGACATAAATGAGTCCCACAGATCACCAGCAGCGAATGTTGTGCACAGAGGTTCTAGGGGTGGCGCTTTTTTTTTTTTTTTTTGCTTCCTTTTCTCTCCTCATGGAGAGAAATTCCACATTTTAACTTAAAAAAAAAAAAGGTTGTTTTTGTTTGTTTTTCTTTTGTGGTGGTTGTTGATTTGTTTTTGTTGTTGATAACCTAGGGAAATCCTGTGTTCCTTGTATTGCAGTAGGACCCTAGTCACGGTTGTGCTCAGCCTTGCGCTGTTTTTCACCATGACCATTCTGAGATGTTTCTGGGGTACTGGCTGCAACTTAGGTTCAGGCCTTATATTAGAGGTGAAAACTTCCACAGAGTAACGAGTCACACTGCCAAAGGGAAACAGGCATGTGGTTTTTCTCTAGGTTTGTTAGATCAGATGACTTTCATTGCTCTTTTTCCTGGATTTATCTGGATAGAACATGAAGCATTTTAGTCTGTTTTAAATATACTGTTAATCAGGGAAGGTAACTTGCATGTTCTTCAAAGGAACTGTTTTTGTTTTTAGAGGTTGTCGTCTATAATGTTTTATTTGAGTAAACAAGTATGTCAGTATCTCTCCGGTATTTATGTTACCTGTAATGTCTAATGAGCTAAACATTAGAATTGAAAACTTACTAGACCATATTAACAACTGGATACCAAGTAGTCGTATATCCTTATAATCTTTCTTTGCAGCTTGAGTGTCCTAAAATCAAAGTGTAAGAAAATATCAGAATGTTTGGGTGTAGCTGTATTGGGTGTTGCTGCAAACACAAGCAGGGCAGCATGGGGTATTACTGGGATTTTGGATGAGGGGATGCTGCTTGTGGTGTTAGCACCTTCACAGGAAGTGCCTTGCAGCCTGACATTCTGGCACCTTTTTGAAAAAACTCTTCATCTTTGGCATACAGGTATTTTTAAAGCAAATGCTGTCAAGTACTATCTGGTATTGGGAGAGGATGGGGAGGGCTTTGCTTCTGTTTTTTAATGTAGCTATGTAATGTAGGATAGTAAAGATTAGGAGAGGGTAAGTACTGCTTTTTGTTCAGGTCTGTTGATACATATCTGTGATGTTTTGGCCACTGTTTGTGGTTTTGCTAAGCTACAGCAGCAAGAAAAATAAGTGTTTTTTAATTGCTGCCAGCCAGAAGGCTCAATGAGCACTGCAGCTTGTAGGAACGGTTATTTTAATGTGGTTTCCAGAGCCACCCTATTCACAAGAGGGGGAGATGAAATCTCACCTCATCACTCCTGTCACAGTGCTTGTGTTTTCTTCCTGTTGCTATGCTCTCATAACATTACAGGGATGAACATACGTGGACAGGGCTGCATTGCAAGAACGTGTTTCTCATAATGCTGAAAGGCTTGGAGCAAAGGTTTTGTAGCGTGATTGAGGGGCAAGGACATGTGATGAGGGGAAAGGAGTTAAAGAAAGCGGCGTAGGCGAGAAGATGAGGATGGCAATAGAAAGAGGGCAACCAAAAGATCATACAAGATAAATCATAGCTAAGAATGAAACTTGAGCAGGGAGGGAAGGGCCAAGGAGGGGAACCAGCTGATCATGGTAAAAGCTCCAAGGCAAGATTTGTATTAATGTGCTTGAAAATGGAATTAGATGGTTGATCCTTATATGACTATATGCAGTACACAATAGTGTTCTCTCAATTGCAGGAGGCATGGTTTAGAAGAACTTTGTATTATACTTGGATGCCTTTTGGTATTGTCAAATAAACAAATGGTATTGTTTTGCCTTTGTAGGAAGATGAAAAATTTCTGACAGACTTGTTTGCACAGCTAACAGATGAAGCCACGGATGAGGAGAAAAGACAGGAATTGGTAAGAAATCTGTAAAATACACATAGAAGGGACAAAGCGATACTTGCATCCCATTTTTCATTACTAACTGATATGTTAATCTTGTATTTCAGGTAAATTTTCTTAAAGAGTTTTGTGCATTCTCTCAAACATTGCAACCTCAAAACCGAGATGCATTTTTCAAAACTTTGTCAAATATGGGCATCCTGCCAGCACTAGAAGTAATACTGGTAAGTCAGCTCACTTTTGTTTGTCGTAATAATTTTATTTTTCTCCAGAAAATGGTTTTAAAAATAAGCCAAACTTCAGTCATGTGGTTTTAAATTCATTTATTTTAAAATTTCCCATCTTTATGTACTGCTTGGTATACTGTTGACTAAGAAAATAGGGAAACAGACCCAAGGGAAACTATAAAACTTGTTTTAACTTGTTTTAGTAACATTTACATATGACGTGTAAATAGTAATTCAGAAGTGTATGAGTTCTCTTTTTCATTCATTTTAAAGATTTTTATTGTAAGTAAGCATGAGTGTTTTTTTCAGGGTATGGATGATGCACAAGTACGAAGTGCAGCCACTGACATATTCTCATATTTGGTTGAATACAACCCATCTATGGTACGAGAGTTTGTCATGCAGGAAGCACAGCAAAATGATGATGTAAGTAGAACGTCTCCAGATAATGTGTTAGTGTTGTTTTACTCAGTTACTATTTCATATTTACCATTGTATTAGTGGAGAATAAATCTCATTTTCCTGTGCTATATTTGAAGTTTTATATTAGAAGTGTCGGTTTAGATTTTTTAAATGTATTATTTGGGAGTGTTTTTAGTATCTACTATGGCAATAAACAATATTGTGAAAACAGTTTTGTCTTGTGATAACTGAAATAAGGCTTACCTTATCATGCAGGAGTAAAAATATGACTATAATCATGTTCAGAACTGCAGTTTTTTGGAAGTAGAATTATAATTCAACCTTGAGTAAAATGACAAAACGTTAAAAAAGGAGTATATAACTTTGTGTGGGTGTCTTTCACCTTTATTTCTAGAAAACATGCATTTAAAAAAAAATGCACTGACGTGGAAAAGTGTTCTAGTTTATTAGGTCTGTGGATATTTTGGTTAGTTTTCAGAATAGCTGAGTTTTGTTTGATCTAATATATTAGTATCTTAGTAATAAAATGTATATGTTTAACAGCCTTAAAAATAGCATCCATCTTAAAAGTTCTAATCTACTTTCTAGTTGTAAGAAACCAAAACGAAAGGTTTTTCAATGATTGACTCCTTAAAATATGATACACAATACACATTTTGATCTTAGCAGGGATATGTTTCTAATTTACTGAACCTACTGTGTTTCGTCTGTTGATCACATATGTAGAAAGTGATAGCAAACATGTAGATATTCCTAAATGCAAATACTATTTACTGTTTTTATTTATTACTAGTCCAACATGTATAGGTAGAAAATAAGAATTCTTATGTGAGGATAACCTCATTAAAACCAATGGCATTATTCAGACCTGTAAAGTTTGCTGCTGCACATCTGTAGAAATAAGACTTTGCCGTGTATTCAAAGGAAGATCCTGATTGAAATTTCTGTAGTATTAAAAGTTTTCCACAAACTAGGTCACTTATGAGATGGTTAAGTATCACCCTCTGTTCAATGTATATTTTCGATTTTCAGTTCAGACTAAAGTCTAATTGAAGATTCTTAATTTAAGAACCGTTTTCAGTTGTTTTGAAAGATTCTTGGGTGACTGCTTGCTTCCTTACTGTTGAACCACTAGCTGTACAAGTTGTCTTTGGCAGGCAAAATTAATTTGTTTCCATTAGGATTTTTTTTTAATTTAATATAGCACCATTTTTGACCAGGCAACATTCCTTATAGGAAAGATTTTCAGACTTCGGGCAAGGGAGTGCCAATAGAATTGATTTTTGCTTCTTTTCTTTTTCCCGTTAGGATATATTACTCATTAACCTCATTATAGAACACATGATTTGTGACACGGATCCAGAACTTGGAGGGGCAGTGCTGCTAATGGGTTTGCTTCGTACTTTAGTTGATCCAGAAAACATGCTTGCCACTGCCAATGTAAGTAAATACCTTCAAATGAAACTGCAGTTGTGTTTCTGGAGTGTTTGGTGATGTATGTTACATATATAATACTAATATTAAGCTTCTTAATTCTTTAGAAAACAGAAAAGACAGAGTTCTTGGGTTTCTTCTACAAACATTGTATGCACGTGCTCACAGCCCCGTTATTGGCCAATACTACAGAGGACAAGCCTAGCAAAGGTAATCCTGCTCTGTATGGGCACCTTAGAGGCTGTTGACTGTCAATGTTTAAAATGGAATAACTGTCAAGGGATTTTTGAAAAGGTTAAATATACCCTATTTTTAATATTCCTTTTTTCTCTCTATTTAAATGGATGACTAGAGTATATATTGATGTAGTTATATTTTTATATATTGATAAAATTGTATCATAGAATTATTAAAAGCCTGAGCCGTTTGGCTTCTTGTACAGTGCTTTTCTTAAAAAGCATAATGGGTCATATTATTGATGTAAATATAGTCAGGATGCTGTTTATGAGGCCAGATTTTATGATAGATATGTATATAGAGAGAGAGAGACAGGCAGGCGTCAGAATAAGATTTGGTCAAGCAAGCCTGATTGCTTGTGTAGTGTAAGTGCTTTATTTCCTGAACATTTAGACACTTCAGACATTTTCCAGGTGTAACGGTTTCTATATTTTAAGCAGGTTTCCTGTCATACCTATATGCTAGAAAAAGTTCAGTCCCCAACAGGCTTGTTTGATTTCTACTTCAAACATTAACCTTCCCGCATATTTTCTAAGCCAGCTGTGCGAATACACAACAGCTTGGAAGTGTTTGCCGGACTGCACTTGCATATTTGAAGCTCGTGTCTAAACATCATATTCAATGTGTAATTGTGGGGATTCTTCTGTTTTTATTACAGATGATTTTCAGACAGCCCAGCTCTTGGCATTAATACTGGAATTGCTAACGTTCTGCGTAGAGCATCACACTTACCACATAAAGAACTACATTATTAACAAAGATATCCTGCGAAGGGTACTTGTTCTCATGGCCTCAAAGCATGCTTTTCTGGCATTGTGTAAGTTTGAAAGCTCAAGATAAAACTGGGATTGTGTGAAAATGGATTTTGATATATCTTCATTCTGCTGGAAGAAAACTGTTAAAAACTTCTTGACAAATTTTGACTAATTACAGAAATTCTACCATTATACCCTATCTTGTTTTTTTCCATTTTATAGATTAATTTTTTACCATTTTACAGTGGTCAGCTAGAATTAGCAAATAGTTTGGGATTTACAAATGATTTTTTAAAATGCATAAGGTTCTTTTTGTAGTAGGGTGATGAATTGAAAAGATGGTATCTCAAAATTAAATGTCCAAAGAGAACCCTCATAACTTTTTGGTATTTATTGGATAGAAGTTACCTAAATCATCTAAGATTTTGGGTTTGGAGTCCATCACTAATCATGCTTCATGTATACAGTAGTTGCTAACCAAAATGTACCTACCTTTAGAGAGATGATACTCTGCCTCATGTATGCGCATGGGCATTCACAAACGTGGATGTGCTCTGGTGTTTCAGAAAGCTTTAAAAGGATGTAAACTAGATTTTGCTTTACTGTGTGTATGAAGAAAAAGCCATTTACCGATTTTAAAATGAGTTCACATTCTAATCAAGCAGTACTTAATTAAATGTAATCGAACACACTCAGATAAGCAAATTTCCTAGGTCTCTCACTGAGGAAAAGGAAAATCCTTTATCATAGATCTTTTCAAATAAAAAGAGCAGTACACCTCTGTTAGTAATAATGTAGTTGAACAGTAGTATTTACTTCATCAGTGGTCAGAGGTTGTGTTACTTGTAGAATTATAATGGAGGATTTCTTTCTGAAAAAAATGGATAATTAAACTTAAGCAGTATAGTCAAGACCTTTTTGAAACAGAGAATATCTGAATGCATTGTATTTGCTACAGAATTGCAGGTTTCCGTGAATAATACCAAATAATTTCTGATTTTTTTTTCTTTTACATTTAAAAAGCATAGCTATTAAAACAATTTCTGTTTCAGGTGCCCTTCGTTTCAAGAGAAAGATTATTGGACTAAAAGATGAATTCTACAACCGTTACATAATGAAAAGTTTTTTGTTTGAACCTGTGGTCAAAGCATTTCTTAATAATGGTTCCCGTTATAACCTAATGAACTCTGCCATAATAGAGATGTTTGAATTTATCAGAGTGGTGAGTGCTAAAGTTAATTACTATATTGTTTAAACTTGTTATTCAAACAGACATTTAGTTTGTGCCCTAAATTAAGTTACAGTAAAGATGTGATCTTATGATAACTGTATTTAAATGAACTTTATATTGTATCACTGGTAATTCTTCATGTTCAAACTATACCAGGATTTGAAAATTAAATTCAATTGATACTCAATGTTGCATCTGTACTCGGAGTACCCAGATTGAAAAGCAATCCTAATCACGTTTCATCATGCAGATTGGATGATCCACTTAGGATAGGAATGTTATTTGAAACTGCTGCTGTGAAATCTTCAAATTTAGTTTTGCCCTGTAATGACTTGAGTTCTACAGAATATGGAAACATACAGGCAAGAGATCCGTCTCTTCTAAATATATTAATGAAGTACACAAAATTCCCTCTGTGGGGAGCCTTGTAAAAATAAGGAGACTGGTTTGGTTTGGTTGTCAGCAGAGTGCTGGTTCCTCACTGTTATCCCCGTCGGTGTCCTAACAAGGTGCTGTGCAGACACTAAATTTGATATGGAGAAGGGTAAGCCAGGGTAGTGGGCAGGTTGTGAAGAGTAGGTGAATGGGGAAAAATAAGGTTTTGTCACCTGTTGAAATCTTTTGTTAAGTTCCTCCTCCTTTAAGCTGCAGTTCCCAGGGTAAATCAAGACTGAGATAAACTGATCTTACTGGAAGAGTTGGTAAGAAAAGGATTTGGAGCTTAAAAAAAAAAACAAACAGAAAAAAGTCCATATAGGTGGCCGTAACTTTTATGATGTGTTTTTTCAGTAATCTGTGGAATACGGAGGTGATGTTACATTTTATTTTAATTTGAAAATAAGTCATGTTTTATTTTTCCATCCTCTTTTTCACTCACATACCAAGATTGCATTTCCAGAACACTTTTGAGTCTTTGTAAATAATTTCTATCTTTTCTATCTTTTTCTCTATTTTTAAGGAGAAAAAATAATAAAAAATCTGTCTTTTTATTGTTTTTGATGTATTATCATTCATAAGAGGTGACCCTTGAGCAAGCAACCAGAAGAGAAAACAAATCTGTGCATTGATTCCTGTCGCTTTGCTTGTCCTAGATGAGGGCAGCTCCCAAGTTCAGTCTTCAGGCTTTCCAGGGACTGAGCAGTGTGAAAGGAGCCAACCCGTGTGCAGGAGCAGCCCTCATCCCAGGGAGGTGCAGAGCTGCACTACTACCTGGCAGGGCCTTTGGGCAGACACCACGCTCCTTTCCTACAGCAAAAGAGTCGGGAGCTTTTTCTAGAGGACCTTGAATGTGCCTGACTGGTGCGGTCACAGCGGAAAAGCTTGATACTCATTTCTGATGGAAAATGCCTGGATTTAGGCTTTTAACTACACCTGTGTGCCTAATAGTATTTTTTTCAGATAGTCACCTATGAAATATTTAAAATAATCCAGCATTTCATTTACAATGTGATAAAATTTCTTATATTATATTAACAAATACATTCATTTGAACCTAAATGAATCACCTTATGGTTGTTTCTTCCTACAGGAAGATATAAAATCATTAACCGCCCACGTGATTGAAAATTACTGGAAAGCACTGGAAGATGTTGATTATGTGCAGACATTCAAAGGATTGAAACTACGATTTGAGCAACAAAGGGAAAGACAAGATAATCCAAAACTTGACAGGTAAAATGCTCTTACGTGCTTTCATTAGTATTTCAGCTCTCAAATTCTATTTCAGTATTGGTGGATTTTTGTGTGATTGTGAGAAGTGTAAATAACATCAGCTCCTGTTTCCATCTGCAGCATTGTTGAATTTTGAAGAATGTTGTTCACCCACTTCCCACTTCTCCAATAGTAATGCCAAGTGATAGTATCCTCAACGTTTGTGCACTATTGTAATGAGGATGGAAGCCTGTCAATATCTGAAGCTTATTTGGTGAATATTGGATTACCACCAATTAATTTGAAAGATTGCTCTTTCATAAATTATTGTGTGGATTTTTCTTTGAAAAATTCATGTGCCAAGTTTCTTTTCATTTTAGTTAGTGATAGGAGTAGACATGCAGATACTAGATAACCAACCTCTGCTTAAAGTCACTGAGGAATAGAATTTGCAAAGAAATTTTCAGCAATACCTTTTGTCACAGTTACACTTGCTGACAGAGCACAACATAATGTGCTATCGCACTTAAATCATTCCTTCTGTTGTGCCAGAGCAGAAGTTCTCTTCCACATAGTACACAGTTCCCCAAAGTGGTAGGGTGTATAAAAGTGTATAAAAGTAATTTGCATTTGGTTTTGGTGAATGATTTTACTTTGTGCATAACTCCTATCAAACAAAATAGATGCGAATAAACATATTTCTCTTTATAGTTGTTAACGTGATCTTAATCTTATGCTATTAGTTTGAATTGTTTTGCAAACACTTTAAAAAATACTAATTCTGATTAGCCATGCTAGGACATGATGAATTTTCAAACTTCGAGGTTATTATATTTCATGCCCCAAGTTTTCTTGAGCAATATGTTAAAATGTGGAGAATATGGTAAGATCTGCAGAAATAGGGAATATAATCATAAATTTGGATTAAAGTACTGAAGTACTTGTA
The DNA here is from genome assembly GCF_059628265.1 of Tinamus guttatus. Classification (NCBI taxonomy): domain Eukaryota; kingdom Metazoa; phylum Chordata; class Aves; order Tinamiformes; family Tinamidae; genus Tinamus; species Tinamus guttatus. Next base: position 13,044,616 of record NW_028288582.1, read on the forward strand.
AGAGTTTTTGATAGATGTACAGTTTGGGATGCTGGTGGGTTACAGGTTACATGTTACCATTTTGGCTTGTGTCGGCTGAGCTTGTCAGTGAAACAGCTGCGAAATCCAAGCCCTGTGGTTCCAACATCAGTGCATGTGTTAGAATATCCAGCCACATTCGTGAGTAATTTCAGTTTAGTATAAGTAAAAATGGTGTAAGTTAAGCTAATTGGTGGTGTATAGTTTTACCTACTAAGTGTATGAAAAAGACTATGACTTGAGGAGGTTTATATTTGCCCTAGCTTTCTTTTTCTTTTTTTTTTTTTTTTTCCCTGCATGTTACCAAGTGGCTATGCAAGCCATCTCACAGTCTGGTCGTAAGTGAAGAAACGGAAGTAAGAAAAATGTGAAAAATGTTCACACATGTTAATGACAAATACTTCAGTCAGGAAAGAGGCCAGCAGTTTTGGTGGCACGGGCCAAAAGAGTACCAGAGGAATGTTGCTTAAGTAGTAGTTTTGTACTGTTAGCAGAACTTAGTTGAAATCCAGTTTGGAAGGATGTGGGTTATATAGATCCAGATGGTGGCACTGGTAACCAATTTATTCAGAATTAGGTTTATTTAAAAAAAAAAAGTTGTTATTTTCTACTTCGCAGTTTCTTAATTTTTACCTTCTGCTTTTCCTGCAGTCAGTAGTTAAAGACCCTTTCCTTAAGTAGAATAAATTCAGACTGTCATGTTCATATCTTTAATCCAATAACAAGAATTTTATAAAAAACACTGAATTTGAGATAAACACTATTTTCAGTAAAGTCAGAACAAATGTTACAAAAATGTTACAAAAGGGTTTTCATGTCTTTATTCAGAATTGTTTGAATCAACAGCAAGCAAACAGAAGAGGGTTTTTTTTTCTACTTCTACTCTCCTCTTTCTCTGGATTGCACCTTGCAATCCATATGCCTTTCTTCCCAGACCATAATGCTACTTCTCTGAGGGAAAAGGAAGCTAGAGGAATAATAAAGGAAAAGGAATAATAAAGAGATCTGATGGGGAACAAGAAGTGGCACTTGCTGTCCAGAGTCCAGAAGAATTCAAAAAAAATTGATTGTTTGGTCATGACCCAAATGCAAGTGATCCAGAAGTTGTTCCCCACCATCCTTCCCCTGTACATAGTGGATGTGGGAGGAAGAGATAGCTGTATTCTTAATACATGGATTTTAAACCAGGATTGTGTGTAAGTTAGGTTTTTTTAAAGAACTTTGGACCTCAAATACTGATGGCTTATGAAGTATAATTAGAGAAATTAATCTATAGTTTATTTTTACAAATTTTTGTTTTTACATACATATTTACATATTACGCTCTTTTTACAGCATTTTATTTACCTGTGCAAAGTATTGTACCACACCTGAATGAAACACAGAAATTATGTTAATGAAAGTGATATTTAATAAAGTTGTTAGTAATGTACAGAAATGTTGGGTGGATACAATGCTATGTGGTTCTGCAGAGATACTTTCAGAAAGTGCTTTAAAAAGAATAGCCATTTATGTTGAAAACATAAAGTTGCGTGTTTCATAATGATTTACTATATTATAGATGCTGATACTTTTATTGTTTTACAGTGTTTTTAACAGGTCAGTGTAAATGTCAGATGGGAATGCTGTTTTTTATTAACATGAGTAAGTTCTTGGTTCAAAAGTTTTTCAATGGATTGTTTTCAGTATGCGCTCCATTTTGAGGAACCACCGGTACCGAAGGGATGCTAGAACCCTGGAGGATGAGGAGGAAATGTGGTTTAACACGGATGAAGATGATATGGAAGATGGAGAGGCAGTGGTGCCCCCTTCTGACAAAACTAAAAATGATGAAGATATTATGGACCCTATCAGTAAATTCATGGAGAGGAAAAAATGTAAGTGATGCGATGATGACACCATATGACTTGTGCAGAAGACCCGTCTTGTTCTTTTTAGTCCTAGTGAATTAAGGATTTGCTTGCATTGATATTCAAATTCGTAAATATCAAAACTTGTGACACTGTACAGTCTGTTTTGTTGTCTGTAAAATGGAGTGGAACAAAATAACATTTAATTCTTAAAACATTTAAATGACAGTCTTAGCTGGCAGTCGTTTTCTTGTGTTTTATTTGGATTTATAATTCATCATTTTACATATGAATGTTCAGGTCATGCCATCGACAGAGTGGTATGGTAGTATGAAAAAATTCTGTGACCTTTTGTTTTATCAAGCGGTAGCATGATAAGTAAGTCTTAAGCATATTTCCCCACACAAACTGATTTCTAATTCAGTTTTTGCTCACTAACATTGCTTTGGTTTTTGCTTTTTCTCCCCTCCCAGTAAAAGAGAGTGAAGAAAAGGAAGTTCTTCTGAAAACTAATCTGTCAGGTCGTCAGAGCCCAAGTTTCAAACTCTCCTTTTCCAGTGGTACAAAATCCAACCTTACCAGCCAGTCATCTGCAAGTAACTTGCCCGGATCCCCAGGGTCTCCTGGATCCCCAGGGTCTCCTGGCTCTCCGGGATCTGTCTCTAAAAGCACATCTCAGATGGCAGCTATTACAACGAAGGTAATTTTGAACAGGCACAAAGCCACATAGGGTGATTTTATTGTTGCAGATTTGCATTTACGACAATTGGGAGAAGAGATTCTGTTTTCATAGTGAGTTTTTTTATTTCTGAAATGTCAGGTTTGTATCTCAGTTTTCAGATACCTAATTAAGTGAAACAGTCCTCAAAGCCATTGCAGTCAAATGCTGGTTAACTTTCGTAAATTGCATGGTAATGCGGGGAAGTTTTAAAAATCCTGGCACTTCCTTGTGGGCTTAAGAGGTGCCTAATCTTGAATTTGTTGGCTTTTACAGTACAGGGGAGTTTTAATGTTCTAAAGTTTTTGGTTTTTTTTTTTTGGCCAAATATTTTCAATTTTGGAACCTTCACAATTCAGTCATGAATTGCTTAAATTATTGAACATTTAAACTAAGTTTTTGATGAGAGATTGTGTTCTAAAAGTGTACTCATTGAAAATTCAATTGGAAGGATATTCTATACCTGTTTCTGAAGTGCTGTCAGATCCCTCTGCTGCTGTCATCCGTGCCAGATGAAGGAAGTCTTTGTATAGATAGAGCTGCAGTGATACCTAGCAAAACTAGGTAGTTTTTTAATTTTCTTTTAATTTCGTCTGGAAATACTGTCTCTAGTAGGTCTACTTGATTTTGATTGGCAAAGCTCCTTTTTGGATTTATTCATTTAGTTTCCTTTTTTTTTTCTCCTCCCAAATGATGACATTTTTATTCACGCTGAAGGATTTTTCCGTTTTCTTTTTTTTTGAAATTTCATATATCAATATTCTTACCCACTGCAGAGGGTTTCCAAAGCATTTCCAAATGCTTTGGAAAAAGCAATATGCAATACATTTTCTTAATTATAGTAATTGTGCCTGTCTTTGCTTGTAGGGAGGCCTTGTGGGGCTCGTAGATTATCCTGATGATGATGAAGAGGATGATGAAGATGAAGATAAGGAGGAAACTTTACCATTGTCAAAGAAAGCAAAGCTTGAATCATCATAATGGCAACTGCTGAAGAACATTACTAGTTGGGGGAAGAATATTTTATCCAAAAAACAAAACCACAACAAAGCAGCAATCTTTTGTGAATTACTGTGTGTGACACAGCTCAACATAAACAAATGGATTTCTGCCAATCAAGTGCCAATTCAAAGGAGCAGAAGAAGGGGAAATACTTTGTTTAGGGGAAAGACTTAACGCCTTTGAGCTCTCCAGCTTGGACCACATGTTGCCCTTTTCTCAGGGAAGGAAATGGAAAAAGAAAAAGCCAACAGGGCAGGAGTTTTGTTAGTGGAACTCTGGATTGGCTGGTCAGTTGCTACAATTGGAATCTGCTTTCTTGGACCATGTATGAGACTTCTGAAGAAAGGCATTTTTTGCCATAATTCTTCACTAGTTAAGAATGCCAGCAGTTTCTTTGTGTAAAAGAGACCTGCCTTGGAAATCGTACATTCTGAACATTTTAGTCAAGCTACAACAGGTTTTAAAAACCTCTACGGGGGAGGGCTGAATATAAAGTTTCCTCTTTTTTTTTTTTTTTAATCTGTTCCCTTTGCCCTTTAAACTGCAGATTTTTTAAATTTTTTTTGTTGGAGGTGGGGGATTTGTCTGTCCCTTCTTGATTAAAGATTGAGTGGAATTCTAGATGTGGTCACTTTCGTGTCATAATTTTCTTTGCCCCCCCCCCCCCCCCCCGAGTGTATGCTTAGTTGTTGAGTATATATTTGGGACCATTAAAATTTTTTGATGTAATATAATCTCACTGTTGTGCTGGTACCTGTTTCACCCTGTGTAATTTTGTTTTGCATCACAGTTCCTAAAATGTTTAGGATTTTATGGAAGATGGTATAGTTTTTATTGGAAAAAATAATCTTTCCACAATGTGCATAAAAAGCAATACTATTTTGTGACTAAATGTTTTATATTAAATTTTACAGCAACTGTCGTGAGAAACAATTCAGGGAAATAGGATGGAATTAAAAAAAAAGATGAAAACTGCAAATATGAAATCAGTATTCCAAAGAGACTTTGAAATTTGTAACTGAGAACAGTAATGGCAGACCAGCTCATCAAAATGCAAGAGGGATGATTTAGGAATACCAGTATATTGACTCTCTTGACTTACAAAAATAAAAAAGGAGTAATTAATGGTGAAGGAAAACGGCATTAGTGGTATTTTTTTAAAACCTTTTGATTCCCTTTGGAATACCAGTTTTAGTGAATCAAAGATGGTCACAGAATAACTTCTTTACAAGGATACCATCTTTCAAAATTTATTTCAACACTTTGTTGAGAAACAGCAATTAAACTTTAGGTCTAACTCAATGACTATATTCTTTCCACTTCTTAAAAAATCTAAATCCTATTAGTTACTAATTGAAAGTAAGTATTACATGCTGCTTCCTTACTGCTTTTACAGATGACTTGGTTTGGAGGACATTGCTTCATAAGAATAGAGATTTCCTCTGGAGTTGCAAGAGCTTCTTGCATCTGTTATCAAGAATTTTGGACATTCAAACCACCAAAGTTGCAACAAGCAGTAGCTACAAGCAGTAATGCACTACTTAACAGAAGTGAGAACAGAAATAAGATAAGTGAGAACCCAGAACTGGGTCATAGGTGACCACACACAAGCATAAACATTTTGTTTGTGAAGTTGGTGTTTCCCGAGGCAGATTTTATGGTAACTACAGATGTCAAAGCCTTGTGATCAAACTTTATTAATAATACATACATGAATAATTCCATATTTAATGGAATATATTCCATATTTATTTGGGGAAAAATAATCACCCATTTTTTCCTTAAAAAGTTGATGTGAAATGGCTTTTTAAGGTTACGTTTTTGCAGTGTATTGGGAGTGTCTGTGACAGGGTATTTCCAAGCAAGAAATGTTAAGAGTTGAGCAACTGGCAACTGGTAAGGGAAATACTAGGTGCAGCCTTCTGCTGCAGTGTAAGCTGCCCCCGTGCTGTCCGAGTGACCTGCATGAAACTTGATTTTTGCAACTGTGGTGTCAGAGTAGTAGTCATGATAAGGAAAGGTATAATTGTACAGGTTTTCTTTAACTAGCTTGAATTTAAATCCTTCCCTTCTGTCAGACTTGAGCATAAAGCCCCAAAATTTTGTTCCTGCAGTTTTCTTCATGATTTTTAATTGATATCACATGCAGTTCTGCTGAGTAGTATTTGATAGAATGCTTTTTTTTATTACTATTTGACTACACAGTGTGAGCGTGTTCCTTTAGCTTTCTGGTGCTTCATCTGGTAATTACTGATACTTCAGCCTGTTACTTCAGGTACTTGCGTAATTAACGTTTGTAGGGATCTTTCATTGTTTCTCTTAACAGAGGAAATATCATCCTTAAACCATCAGATTTTGTCTAAATGAAGAAATATTTTCATTTTTTATAAAGCTCTGAAGGACTGGTAAAATACTAACCTGCACTCTGTTAATGACTCACCTTGTCTCTCTAACACTTGTGGCCTGACCAGACACATCTACACTTGCATTCAGTTGGGAGTGGTTAAAAAGTAGGTGATTGGCAGGGAGCATGGTCTTGCCCAGTGATTTTCATTTTGATATGTGTGACACACTTGAAATACTTCTTTGAAAAAATAGTGGGATCTTGACAAGTGATTGGTATATAAAACAGTGGGTATTAAGTAACAGGTGTTCAAAGATAATGTTAACAGTCAATATTCTTAATCTCTCTTCAGGATTTTTTATTCTTAGTTTCAATACAATTTGCTCACATTCCCAAGAGAACTGTTTATATATTGTATTAAGCAAAACTCAATCCTATTTGGTCAGTCAGATTTTAACTTAAATACAGCTTACAGGGCAAACTCCTCAAGTATCTCCCAAACTGTTTTATGGGATAAGCCAGTAGGTATTTTGGATGAACACAGGTGACATTCAGAGGAAGGTAACATGGTATATTTAATAGTCATTCAATTAGTATTGTCTGAAATAACAGAAGTAACTGAAACTGCTTTTTTTTCTTTTTTTTTTTTTTTTTGTGAGATACCTAGAAAGTGAAGTGTATTTGATATTTTGGAGAATGTGTGTGTGTGTGTTCCTGAAGGATAGAAGAATGGAAAATAACTTTTCCTTCAAGCACATACACAAATATATCTACATTGCAAATGCACTTGTGACACAGTATTTGATCCTGAAGACCTGCTCCAAAGTGCCTGCAGGGGTGGGTTTGCACCTCACCTTCTCTTGTGTCTCATTGAGGATAAACACGGCAGTGGCTCCCCTGTGATGTTACGATCTTTCCTTAGCTGTCCGGTGCTGAAGACAAAGCAGACTTATCCTCTCTGCATAGTTTGTTGTTCCTGTTTGGAAATGTTCTGTGTTGAGAGTAAAAAAAGGTATGCTTAAGTTCCATGGATGGAAAGCTGCTTGTTGCAAGATACAGAAGGTGCCTGAATCATCCATACACATCCCTGTATTCCTGCAGTGGCTGAAAGACTTGATGGCAGTTACTGTGATTTTCACTTCCTAGCTTCGAGCCTAGATTTTCTCAGGAATACCAGAACAAAAGAATTTTCTGCATTGTAAGCTCAAAGGCTTTGCCCTTTTTCTCTGATCTAAATCAGTGATTATGTTCCTACCGTGAGGTTTTCCAGCTCCTTCCGTTCCCTACTGGAAACATCCATGGGTGAAACCGCACTACCTGCTCGGAGCCCGCTACCTAAATAAGAAATGACTTCCTCTGTCTAGTAAGGAGCTTTGCCCAATCTGTTGAAATTCCCCAATAAATTTGTGAATGATATCATGCAAATACGTATACAAATACATATACAAATCCAAACACACAAATGGGTTATAGTGCATTCAGCAACCCTAAACTTGTTTCTTTTGGAGAACAAAAATACTGAGTATCCTCACTGAAGTGGCTGTCCATACCATTTATGAATAGTCTAGATGATTTTAGATGTGAGGACAAATGTGCTTCCTAACTGGGGAGGATGTCAACCTTCCCTGTCTTTGCACCAGTCCCTCCCGGATTCGGGGTGTGCATTTCAGGGGGAAGTGGGACCAGTGGTCACAGCTGCTGCTCTGCTCTTTTTTTCAGGATCAAGCATCAGAATGATGGATGCTTCCACAAATCTAAATGTGTATTCCCACCTCTGTACCCATTTGTTCATCCACTTCTGAAAACTTCCAACATTTTCTCCATAGCAATGCTTTTCCCTAACCAGTTCAGGCAAGGAGTATAAGCCTGTTTTGCTCTAAACCAACACTGATACTCAGACCACTGCAGACAGGAGACTGCTGCATAAACTGAAGCACTGATGTGCTGTCCATATGAGCCAAGCCTCCTCTTGGCCACTGTATCCTGTTCCTTTGCAGGAATCGTCCCCGAAGTGATTTGGAAGGAAACTGCTATTTGCTGACTACAAAATGGTAGCTATTATTTGTTTTATAACAGGTTTTTCGTAGCAACGAAGAGAACGGCAGCTATTTCCAGCCTTGGGAGTATATCAATTTACTCAGCTTTTGAGTTCATGATAGCAACGCTACCATGAGGAGAGAGACTCCTCCACTTGGGAGGCTGTGATTCATGTTTCTTGACCTTCCAGACATTGTTTCCACACTGCCAATAAGTGTCTGCTCAAAATGCCTCCCGTTCATCATTGAAGGGAATCCTCACCTCAGGATCCCTGTTTGGGCTTTCAGTTACATGCTGTTTCTCTGAGATTTCAGCAGTGGCTACTAAATGTAATAGAAATGATGGTTATCCTTTGGCTCAGTTTGGACAAACTAGTTCCTGCTGATTACTTAATTGGACAGCTGCTCAGATGAACTGTGGTTGCTGCTGAGCTCACAGTGCCTTGGTTCTTCTGGAGTTCTGAAAGTTCTCCGTGACTCCAGAGACTGAACTTCACTAGTGTAATCCAGGATTCTCCCTGCCCACACACGTATCCTGCATATCCTGCAGGATTGCCTCTAGATAATGAAATGAGATCTTGGAAGCCATCCTGCCAAAATTACCACTGCTTTGGGGATTTGTGGCCACACGTATCAATATGGGATACTGGTTAGTGAAGTTCATTGCTTGCAGACATGGCTGTGGTGTGTGTTTCTGGGGAGATGCCACCTAGTTTTGGTTTTTCTGTACAGTGATGATGAGACCTATCCATGGTCAGTCACAGAGGTCTTCTGCTTCAGTTTCCTCCGCTGTCCAGGCCTGTTGTATCAAATGCTTCCGTTAAGATTAGTTTCCTGAATGGTCTTCACGTACAAAGTACCTGGTCTCCCAAGGAAGCTTCACTTTACACTAAGGTAAGATATTCAAAGCAATATGGACTATTTCTAGAAGATCGTTTTTACAGTATACATAAGATGGCTCTTTTCAGGCAACCATCACCAAAAATCACATCCATGTTAGGAGGGTGGCAGTGTCTGAAAACTGGTATTTCTGACAATGAGTTCATTCTAAAATACACCTGTGTGTAATACATCTACTCGATAAACAACATCAGCCTGCTTGTAGGCTCATGTCCTACCTGTATCAGTTTACATGGATTTAAGTGTCAGGTAAGTCCATCCTTCTAACATACCAAGGATGAAGCTGTTGAGATCTATTTTAGAAGTTGTAATGATTGCACATACCTTGTCTGGTCTGTCTGTGCTTTCCGGATGCTTCAGCTACCACAACATCAAGGAACTGTGAGGAAATGGAGGGATGCTGCCTGCTAACCTGCCTGCAGGCCTTGCATGTGGCTCTGAGGAACGGCCTTTGAACAGCAGTCTCACCGAACCGGGGTACCCACATGCTCTACAGTGACTTTTAGAGTGACTACAAGATCTCCGAAATGCAGGTGGTGTCATGTAGGTAATGATTCTTTCACACACCCGAGATTGAAAAATAATCTCATATCTAAAGGGTGTTTGTCAGACTTACGTGATTTAAAGTCAATTTCTGTTCACACTGACTTTTAAAAAATAATAAAATTTACACCTCAATGAGGATCAAAGCCACTGTGATTCAGCCTATTAAATCACTGCAAATGATACATAAACCACTGTTTATCATATTTTTGTAAAAGGCCTATGCATAACCCCTTCTTTGATGTTATCCTCAGACAACCTCAGTCTTATGACTTCTGTTAAAACATTTCAAACTTTGGATCCTTAATTTCCTAAGTTTCTCAGATTCTTAAATATTGCTTCCCCTGTCTCCCTGGCTCTTCCACACAGTATTTAATTCAAGGTGAGCAGCTAGTGCAGACGTAAATTTCCCCACATTGTTCATTGCTTGTTAAATACAAGGATAGTGGTGCTAGCCCTACTATTGGGCACCTACCTACCTGGGCTTGTTAATGTCTCGTAGTTTATTCCTCGTACAAGGATTCATGCTTTGGTTCAAGTCTAGCCAGCTACTTTCCAAAGCTGCTTATAAAACCTCTCTCAACAGCTTGCCTGTCATTTTTACCTAGATCACAGCAATGCTGTCAATACAGATACTGTTGCCTTCATCAATAACTGACATACCAAAACAGCAGTCTAAAAGGGTGACCATTTCCCTAAAGCATTTGAGCTGTGTTCGGTTTTTGTAAGGATGTTTTAAGCACATGTAAGGACAGGTGATTGATATGACACCCATCGGTGCTTTGATGAGGACCATAGCTTTTGAATAACACCCCCAAGCCATTAATCTGGTCCTCACCTCTTTAGTAATCACCTTCTCAATGTGTCTCAAATGTTACGCATTTAAAACATACAAACGTTATGCATTTAAAACCCGTTCTCCCCCTTTGCTACTGCCACGAATGTCACCTTTCACAGTCGGCTGGATGTTTGGTTCACACACCCCAGCACGCTGGCTCAGCTCAGCAGTACCAGCCTCTCTTCCTAGCACCGTTTGGGCTCCTCTGCTCGGGGAGGTGAAGCCCTCATCCTTATCTTTGCCTTGGGTGCGAGTACTCCTCTGCTGCTCTCAAGGACTTGCAAAGGGGTAGAAATTACTATGTTAATCTTCTCCCTTATCTTTTGCTTGGTACTGTTTTTACATAGTTGCCTTTTATATTTGGCATGCTTGCCTTTTATATTTGTCTCTATTTTCTTGTGGCTAGGATGTTTATGAGAGCTTCTTCCTAAAGTCTTTCTTCTAGTATTTTTGATTCTGTATTATGTTAATCCTGTAGGAAGGCTATGCAGCTTGCCTAAGTTTCAGCACTGAATGAAGAGGAGGCTTTGCTTGACATCCTGTATCAAAGGTTAATGCTAAGCTTTCTGGGAGCGTTTCTGAATGTTTTTCTTCCAGATACCGATCACAGTCACACTCCTTTTCAGAGACTCAGTTAACCCCTCGCTCTGATGAAGATTGTTCTAAGGCACAGAGACAACTATATCTACACTTTTATGTTTCTATACATGCTGATAACTCATATTGCTCCGCTGCTTCCTATTCAAATTTCTCTTATGTCTTCTTTACCAAACAAAATGAAAAATACTCAAAATAGCATTTCAGGATCAGATACTGTAAGGAGCAAAGCTCTCCTCTGACCAGCCCCTTTCTTCCCCTGGCACCCGGTGCCCACTGAAAGTAAACCTGCATCGTAGCTGAGAGGTTGCTTGATGAACAGCAGAGTCAGAGTTGCAAGGAAGCGACTTAATGACAGTCCCAAGCAAAGGGAGACAAAAGCCCTTCTCTGACCCCCATGAGTTCAACTCGCGTTGTAGCCCATAAGCGCCGTGACGCCCCGCTGGGGGCCGCTCGCGCTCCAGAGGCCCCTGAACGCGGAGCTCGGCTGGTTGCCAGGAGCGGGTGCGGGCGGAGGGCCAGGCCAGGCCGCGCCGCGGGGGCGCTCGGGAGCGCGCGGCCTCCCGGGGCTCCGTCTGCCGCCGGCGCTCGGGAGCGCGCGGCGTTGGGGCCGTGCGGGGCGCTCCAGAAACTCCTGCGACCAACAGGGGCGTTCGGAACGTTCATGGGTTTGTTCGTTTGTTCTCTTACAGGCGCTTTAAAATTTTGCTCTGATGCTTCTCACTTCTATGATAATTTCGTTTGTAATTAAAAGCTGACTGTGTGCAAATGGCAAGGGATGCATAGTAGTTGTCACAAATCACTTAAAAAAGAAATAATACAATGTACAGAATATTTTCCTCCTTTCGTTACTGTAAGAAGTAGTTCACAAATACAGCTACACATATCTGGATCTGAACTTTCTCTAATATATTCAAACGCATTTCCTTCATTTCTTTTCTGAAGGCAGCAGCTCCATCTACTACCAGAGATAACCTTCACTGTACGTAATACCTAACTAAAGTATTAAAAGTTTTTCAGTGAAACATAAGGTAAGTAAAAAAGCGTTTATCCTATAAATGCAGAGTCACAGGATGCAGAAAACACGGATGAAAGCAGTTACAGCCACAGGTGCGGATGACAGATATGACACGGAACATGTTGGGATTTGGGGTCTAGTGGCGAGGGGGTGTTTTATTCCATTGAATTTTCCAGTTCTCTGGGGCTGTGCTTGGTCTAGTGCCTCCTGAGGGCAGTGGGGTCTTCTACCTGGACCCCAAGAGGAGCCGAAACCGGTTGCCACTCGGCACCCCTAGGAGAGCAGCTCTAGGGAGCAGTTAAGAGTTGGGAACTTGAAAAAGGTTCAGAATTTCTAAGCATGTCTGACAATCCGTTAGCTCTTTACTTTCCAGCTGAGAACTGTAAACTCTTGTGGCGATTCAGTTCTCCCTTGCCACGTGTGTTCAACATTTCATATATCATATATATATACATAGTGGTACTGTTTTTTAAGGCGAGGTGAAGAAAGCGAGGAAAACGTTTTCCAGAATGATCTTCCTTTTAGTATCACACTTCAGAATGAAAATATTTTTCAAAATATGTTCCCTTTGCTTTACTCGCTTTTATCCTGCTGCCGGGTTAAGAACGTGCAGGTGGTTGACAACGCTGTTTGCGCTACCTGTGGTTTCCAGGAGATGGAGCCCATCTCCAAACCATGGAGGCAGAAAAAAAAGAGGTGAAATCCTGACCCCATTTAACTTGAGCTTAGTTATTAACCAAGTAAGCTTGAATTTCATTTCATCTACATTTGAGCTTAGTTATTGACCAAGTAAGCTTGAATTTCATCTACAGAGTATGCTACTGCAAGAGGCCAAATATTTTCTGTAATATATGCGATACCCTTAAATAAAATGTGAGCTGGCAGAATTTTGCACCTAAGAGCAATCCGACATTTGTTTTCAGGTTGGCCAGAAAGAAAGAAAGAAGGTAAGTTTGACCTGAATGGGTAAGAAGTTTGTTTCTTTATAATTCTGAACTATAGTGCATCCTCTCTTTCATTTGTCTCACAAGCGGTAACAACAAAATCTGACTATTCAAATATTGCTTTATTTCAGGAGTCATTTTGTAACAACATACTCCTACAGAGGAGTTACATTCAATTTCAGAGAACTAGGAAAAATATTCTTGCATTTGTCTTCCAGCATATTGTCTTCTCTAAAGAGCAGTATATTTGTAAAATATTATTAAGGTTTCTTTTGTTTTTATTCATTAACCACTAGATGTGAGTAGCTCTCCACACATTCATCTTCTATTGTAAGCACTGCAGTAACTGCTTTAAAATTTTATTTAATGAACACATTTGTCCACAAAACAGGAGTTTGCAAGGTTTCAGTAGGCAACACGACGGTAGTCCATGTTGCCGAAGGTTTGGGAAATTATTAACTGTTGTTAATTTTCTCTCCATTCCTGAGCAGGAGTTGTTATGGCACAAGGAATACGTGATTCTCCCTCCAACTCCAGCAGCTTCTGTCTCCTCGGGTTCAGTAATGCCCGACTCCAAGCATTCACACAGCGAAGTGCGGTTTAACTCCTCCTAGCCTGCTGGCACATTCCTCTCCAGCAGCCCAGGGAAACAGCCGCACTGGGTCGCAGACGAGCGGCAGGTCCATCTAGCACCCCGGAGTTACAGCAAGGAGCAACATTAAACCCCCTCGGAGCCTTTGCGACCGGCTCACTGCGTAATTTAGGACTATTTCTGCGTAATAATGAAATGATCCAAACACAGACTGAAGCTTGGGCTGTCTTGGTTTTTAATAAGAACATAGACGTTTGCCTCCATGCATGTTTTCCCTCGGGGGCTGACGGAATGAAGGAGACACGGAGCAAGGGTCATGCAAACAGGGACTTATCCTCCACCTTGTTGCCCTAGCCTTGAAATGCCTGGTAAGGAAGGCCAATCAATTCCCAGTTATCTCGGCACTCTCTAATGTGGGGAGCATTTTCATTTTTCTTCTACTAGAAAAGAGTCCGTCAGCTGCAAATGTGAGGTCTAACCTCCTGCCTGCTAAGGTATCGAGGGGACTATTGCTACCAGAGCATGGGGTCCTGGAGAGAAGCTGCCTGGAATACGGCAGGAAGTTTATCATTAAATCCGGGTTCAGTGGGACAAACGGCCACAGCAATTAACAACAGTAACTACCACCTAGTAATAGGTCGCCTGCAAACTCTTGTAACAGCCAAAAAAGAGACGTCCTTCTTTCTCAACCAATATAAGCTGACATACACATACACCCATATACATCCTCTTCAAAAATACGTGTGCAAGATTAGTGGTTAATAATAAAGCAGAATTTCAGATATGGCAGGCCTAACTTACCCAAAATACATTTTATGAGTTTGGTGTGACTGAACAAGGTATAGGCAAAATGAATTAAGAAGTGGCTGATGCCAAGACTGAAAATTTAAAGACTGGCAAGTGGCTGATGGCAAGACTGAGTTTAAAGACATGCAGGCATGAAAAACAGGGCAAACCACAAAACACAAACCCAGGAACACACAACCTGCATGTGTGACACCGTACAGGCTCAGCCTCATCACGGAATTATGGTGCACGAGCATCTGCAAGCGGGTGCAGGCAGCACCCAGACACATTTAAGAAACAGCAAGAGTCCAGGAAAAATCGCAGAATGCATCAGTGTCCCTGGAATATTTTTCATTTTATTGGAATATAGGATTAATTCTGCCCGAAGGGAAACAATTCACATCCTTCATGGCACAACTGTTTAACTGGGGCCATGGGCAGGTGTAGCCCCGAAAGAACTGCACTTGGTGCATTTCGTTTAAAAAGTGCATGTATCTTTTTAAACATTTAAAAAGTTTAAGAAGCCCATACATCTTTTCGCTCGCTTTTTCCTCTTTGCGTTTTCAGGCTGTAACAACTGTTTTTTACTGCCTGTTCTGGAGCGTTGCCCCCTGGAGCGCGTTGCGGGGATTCCCGTGCTGGCCATTCACACGTTTTCTAGCCGCGCGTTTCCCCGCCGCCGCGAGCGGAGGAGCGGCAGCGGGACGCGCGGCCCGGCTCGGCCCGGCTCAGGCTCCGGCTCGCGCCGCGGCCCGACGCCCTCTCGAACTTTCCGCCGCGGGCGCCGCCTCAGCCCCGGGCAGCCCCGCGGAGCCGCCACCCGCTTCGGGCGTCTCCTCGAGGGCTCCGCGGAGGCCCCGCCCCCGCTGCGCCCATTGGCCAGCGCTGCCCCCCTGCCCGCCTCCTATTTGCGGCGGGCGGTGCCCGTCACGCGGCGTCCGCGGCCGCGCTCTAAGTGCCGCGGCGCGGGCGCTCCTCGCTACAGGTAGCGGCGCTGCCACCGGGCGTGGGACGCGCTGTCCCGCAGCAGCTGCAGCAGGCGGGGGCAGCGCGGCCTGTTGCTGCTGCGGGAAGGCTCAGGAAAGCAGCAGGAGGCGGCGGCGGGCGCGCAGCCCCTGCCCGCGGGTGCGGGGGGGAGGAGGGCGCCATGCGCCGGGCATTGTTTCCCTGGTAGGCAGCTGCCCTGGGCACCGGCGCCGCGGGCCATGGGCCCCGCGCCTTTGTCTCCCGAGTGAGCGAGCCCTGCGTGCCCCGCCGCCTTGGCAGCCAGCATGGACGTGACCATCTCGGAGCTGCTGGAGCTCTTCCTGCAGAGCCCCCTCGTGACCTGGGTGAGTCCAGCGCGGTGGGCAGGGAGGGGGCCGCACCTGGGCCGCCCGCACCGGGGGGGGCTGGCACCATCGCCGGCCCCGGCTGGTGTTTGAGGAAAAGCCGTCGGGAGAGCCCGCGGCCGCAACGGAGGCAGCGGCGGAGAGCGGCCCGAGCTGCCCCCGGGGGCTGAGAGCCGCGCCGGGGGCGCCTGGCCGCGCCGCGGCACCTGCGCGGGCCGTTGGCGGCCGTTAACGGCCGTTAACGCACGAGGCGCCTCCGTCCGCGGGAGACCAGGGGTGGGGGCCGGCCTCGAGAGGCGCCTCTCACTGCTCCTCTGCCGGCAGGTGAAAACGTTTGGGCCCCTGGGCAGCGAGAGCGAGGACCGGCTCGGTGTGTACATGGAGCTGGTGGACGGCGTCTTCCTCAACAAGATCATGCTGCAAATGTAAGTGGCCGTGGCGGGAAGGAAGGGGGCACCGCCGCGGTCGCTGGGGGGAACACCTCCCTCCCCCCGACGGTTACTTTTTTTTTTTTTTTTTTCTTGTCATATGCCTCTCGGGGGAAGATACGTTGCAGTGTAAATAAGGAAATGAAAGTACTTTATCATACAAAGCTTTAGTGAGGATTTGCAACTGGCGCGTGTCTCCATTTACTTGTGAACTTTGGTACTGAAGACGTAAGTTGGTAAAAAGAGAACTTCACTGGTGTATGCTTCAGAAAACACTGTAGAGATGCATCTAAATTTCTAGAGCAGGTTAAAAGAACAAGGATTGAAAGTATTTTTTCTTGTAGAAGTTTTGACAACAAAGTATTTTAGTTCTAACATGTTTAACCACATCCTTTCCTGTTACTGCTCTGCTGCATACTGTTTCTGACTTTGCATCATCTCTGTATTTGCTTTTAAGAACTCGAAATGCATCTGATAGTTAACACGGAGAGTCTTGGTTTGCTATGGAGACGATCTTAAAAAATACTCAATTATGGCAGTGCACTCTCTTTTCATTGAACTATTTGAAATTTCACTGGTGATTACTTGAACTTAACATTAAGTGCTTTAAATGCATTTTTTTTTCTTTTTAAAAAAAAGTCACAGAAAGCGTAGGTGGGGGAAGCACAAGTATAGTGAAGTCAGAAACTGCCCCATTATAAGTAATCAGATGGGGCTTTTTTCTTTTTTGGGCAGCTTTGGTAGTGCTTCTGATGGTGTCTTAGGAGCTTGAAACTGTTAAAGATCATAGTTGTATTTCTGTATTCCAAGTCAGCAGGGTGCTTGGGAGAGGTGCTGTCTAGAACCTTCAGTTTTCCTGAGTCAACCTTTAGAACTTGCAGTGCAATTACTGTGTGCATGTAAATCGGGAAAGCCTCTCAAAGGGTATTTCTGCCCAACAAAACTTTCCAGAAGGAAAAATAAATGTTTTAAAAATACGTGCTCATCAGATCAAGTCCTTAAAGCTAGCTTTCAATGCTTGTCTTAAGATCTTTTCCTCTTGAAGTCTTATTAACGAAGGCTTTTGGCAACTCTATAGAATTTGATGTGCCACACTGCAGGAAAGGAGATGGCTGAAAGCTGCACATGTGCATGCACTCACACAGGCAGTGAGTAGGGGTAACAGAGTAAAGTAGTTGGATCCCCTTTGTGGATAGCTGCCTTATTTAACCTGAAAAGCTAAAAGGGATATAATAATGTGTTTGCCTGCCTATTTGAGCACAAATAGCCAGATATGTGACTTTACGCTGAAACAGCAGGTCAGATTTTTGCGAATCTTTTGTGCTACCATGTGATGCAATACTTGGCTTGAGATGAACAGTTTTCTCTTGATGAAGATTTTAAAAAACAAGTAACATGGGCATAAAATGCCATTGCTAAACATAAAACACTTTTCAAGTAATTTAGAGAGTTTAAGTTCAGGACATGGCTATAAAGGAACCTCTCTGAAGAAATCCAGATAGACCTATGTTGAGATTGCTGGATAAAAGTAAGTCTTTAACTGTTTGAGATGCTGAATGGGTTTTACTTACTTGAGTCAGTCTCTAGTTTCTGTAGTAATAGATTGGATTTTGTTCAGCACTCTCTGACAAATTAGAACGGGTGCAGAAGTTCTCTATTGCTCAATAATGTGAATGTTTTAGACAGCTGTGTTGATGGAAGCAAAATGCTGTCCTACTGAGATACATGTAGTGTGTGTCACTTCTGCAGGGTGTTGGGTCCCTGTAGGCTGTGTGAAAGGAGGGGGAGGGAGGGAGGGAGTCCTGTCTCTTCTCTGTTCCCTGTAGTGAAGAAATGCTTGTAGGAGCTATAACATTGAACAAAATGTGTGTTGCTTGGGCACAACAAATATGGCTGCTGTGCAAGGGCGCAGGAAGGAAATGCCGTGGTCTGGTCAGCAGATAACTAGCTGCTGGGATTTGCTGTTTAGGTGGTACCTAAGAAACTGGTGTTTTTAAGATGTTTAGGGATTATTTGGCTCTGCATTGTGGTACTTGGCTAGTTAAGTCCAATAGGAAGAGGCAGACAACAGGGTTAGATTGCTACTCATTTTAAACAAAATTTACAACTCTCTTCAACTTGTTTTGCTGTAAATGAGTGGTTTTCTTTTCCTATGTTCTGCAGGCACCTTAACCTGATGCCACTTACAAATTTGCAGTTATGTCTTGATGTTCTGTGTGCAACAATGTTCAGTCATCTTCACAGTGCAACTGTTGTGTCCTGAGCTTCTGTGTCTTTTTTTGGGGGAATTATGTGCTTTTCTATGGGAAAACTTTGAAGAAGTTTTTCTTTAGATGGTTCTGTGTCACTTCCTGGTATGAAATTCACACATGGTGATGCTTGACTGCTTTCAGTGTAACAATTGCATCTGGGGTATAATATTTATTTCTATAAAAAATTAAGCAAACACAAATGTATAGCAGGAATGACAAAGCCTCTTGCACCGAAGCCACATAATAAGAATTCGCAAATAAAGGTTTTTCAATTTTGAATACAGTTATCATAGGTTGGTGTTTTTAGTCTCTCATCTTTGATGTAGAGCATTTGGCAGGATTAGCTGAGCTGTACATATCTCCTGCTTCTGGGTTGCAGGAAATATCATGAATAATGGAAAATTAAATATGTGTAACCATTTAAATATAGTGTTGCTTAAAACTGCATTTAAGTATACACTTTTACCATTTTTCAGGCAGCTTAAAGTCCAGCTTAAATCCACTTTAAATGGTTTCAGTCCCTTTAATAGGAGAGGAGGAAGTTGAATGATAAGGCAATTAGAGTAATCAAGGTCTCTTCAGTGGTGTGTTTTCAGTTAGTGAGTTACCTGCAGCACAGAGGACAGGTGGTAGCTGAGGGCCATGGAGTGTTAGAAACACCTGGTAAAACTGATTTATTCTGACAGTCATTCTTATGCCACTTGGAGGGCTACTCTATTGCTTGCCTACATTAGTTGTCTGAAATTGTTTAAATAGATTGTCATTTTGAATTTAGAAAACAATTTTTTTCTGTATTTTTGTTATTTTTATTTTATTGATGCCAGCAGTTTTGTCGCCTGCCTTATGCATCCTAAACTTGTGACTCACCTTTATTTATTAAACACACTTTTCTTTGCCCTGCCCTCAACCCCCAAGCCCATAAAGACGGCATAGAAATCGGGTTACTCTTTAAAATGACTATGTATAGTAAGGTTTGAGATATTCTTCCTGACCATTTGACCTGGCTATTTTTCACTTCTTTGTGCAGGAGTGCCCTCAGTTACACCTTCTCCTATTTAGATAAATTTTTTGATCAGAAGAGGCAAGTGCTTTCTTAATAAATTGAAACATATAAGAATTGATTTTTTTAAGGGAAAGATGAGCAATCAATAGACAAAAAAAGAAATCACAGTAAGGTTGTGTTCAGAGATTGTTAGTTGAATTCAGGCAGAGATTGTGGTAGATTACCTGCTCACTGTTGCAAACGGTCTTCTCTGAAGGTAACCTAAGGAGCAAATGAGAAAAATCCTTCTTGTAAGACAAGACTTGCTCCATGTCCTACATATTTGAAAATCCTCATCCAAGGCCTATGGTTATGCTGTATAGAAGTATTGAAGAAGCTGCCTCCCCTTTGCTTTGGCCAGGGTGTACTTTGTGCGTTTGTGCTCTGTTTTGTGTGAGCTTGGGGGAGGGTTGTGGTGTGTTGGTTGTTAAACAAGTTCTTGGGGAATTGGGAACTTGGCAGGTTTCCCAGTCCTGCCTCATTTTCCCAGTCCTGCTTTTGGTACAGCTCAGGGCTTAAATGGTGGTCGTGGTGGCCCCATGGCCAGCGGAAGGGCTTTGTGTGCGCAGCCTCACCCTCTACTCAGAGGGAGTAGAGGCAAAGGCAAGGAGATTTGGAGGCTGAGAATACGTAGGAGGGATGGGTTTCAAAGGCAGGAAAGCTTCTGGGGAAAAGCAAGTAAGCTGGAAAGGGTCAGGAGGCAGGGGAGCTGCTGGGGAGAGTGGATTCTGAGTTAAACTCCTCCTAGTGCCTGCAGTATGGGAATAAGTTAAACTGCTGCTACATGACAGCATTTTATTTTTTTTTAACAGGCAATGTACAGATTGTATGTGTGGAAATACAGTAATATATATATGTCCCTCATCACTTAAGATGGCCACTGCCAAGCAGCTGAAGCCTTTTCTCCCCATTCTAGAGCTGGGTCGGTGCCTGATAGTGGTATGGCAGCTTCTGGCATGCAGGAGCTCATTTGTGTGTAAAGAGGAGTTTTAAGTTGCCCTTTCTGTTCAGTCAGCTTCTTTTTATTGCAAGTTCCTTCCCTCTTAGCTTCCCAGTTCATGGGCATGACTTTGCCTACAAAGGCTAAGATATGTTTTTGCTGCAACACTCAAGCCTATCATAATCTGCATGGAGGATACTCCAGGAAAGATGATCTCATGTTGAAGCTCAGGTGCCCTTTATGCTTCTCTTTGCTGTGTTGCTGTAGAGCCACGTCATCAAACTGCATCTGTATGCGTGGCTTCCACACTGTGTATCTGTGCATCAGTAAGACAGAATTGTTAATGGAAAGGCGGATATGAGAAACTTTACGTACCTGTTAGTATCTATACTCTAAAAGCTTGTTGCAATTGGCTCTCCTTTTTCAGGATGTGTATCAGTATGTGATAAGCAGGGTACAAAATCCATTGCTGCTCTAAAGCCATGTAGAGTCATGCTGACTTATGGTGGGGGAGCTTTGATTGTTTGTGCTTCTATTTGCTTGAACCCCTATTGCATAGAAAGTCTCATGTTATTTTCTGACCACTTCTCTCACTGTCTCTGTGGAATATCTACATATGCTGTCATATTTGTGTACATAGCATTGCTTTCATTAGATGCTTTGGGATGATCCTGCATTAAAAAAAAAATGACATACTTCTGTAAACATTGCCAGATATATTTTTAAATGATATACTGGATTATTTCCTCTTATTTCCTTGTCAACACCCAAATTGAGCATTTGGCCCTGAAATAGGTGTGAATGGCTTAATTAACAGACATAGTAGAGCTCTGGGAGGCAGGTGTTTGGATTGCGTAGGAGTCTGTTGATAAGAGTTTATTATAGAGGAATTGCATGGCTTTGATCTATAGTTCTAGCAGATAAAGGTTTTTAGACTACTACTTTTGCAACATGTTATGGTGCATATGTACATGTTTGTAATAATCATTTACAGCTTTTTGACTTCTACCCTGTCCCTATCCAGGAAATAAAGTTTATTCGAGTACAATTTTGATTTGCTTTGTTTCTTTTTAAATAAAGTTTAGTTGCCTTTCCTCTCCCTAATCTTTGCACTTTATTTTTAATGGGTGTATGTGCACCAATGCTTATATCCTCTTTTTAGTGAGAGCTGTTCTTCACTGCATACTGGGCATGAGAGTTGTGTGACCACATGATATAAGCATGATGAAAAGTGCAGTCTTCCTTTCCCTTCACCACTTAAGTACAGAGTATATCTGTCTTTTGCTCTTTGAATAATGGGCACTGATAAGTGATAAGCTCTCCTTAAAGCCAGTATTTGGTAGTCTTTCCTAGGCTTCCGTTTATTCGAATAAGATAAAATCTTTGTTATCAGAGACTGCCTTGGTCTAATGCACACAAACTAAATATACTTCCTGGTTCAAGGAAATAAGGAGGGAAGCTGCCAAGTTTTACTGTGTGGGTTAACCTGAAATAGTTGTCTAGTGGTACACAGGAAAGATTTTCAAGTTGTACATAGATATAAAGGTATTGTGCTTGTTGGATTTTGAATTAATGTGCATTATGGGTAATTATGTCAGTGCATTTAACACATAAATGGTTAAAAGTCTTCCTAATGGTGCATTGTCAAGATATTAACTCTTACTACCAGGGGAACCAAAAAAATTTTTTTCCTTTTTTATTTTTTGTAGAGATCCTCGGCCAACCAACCAACGTGTTAACAAGCATGTAAATAATGACATTTATCTTCGGGTTCAAAACTTGACCATCTTGGTCAGAAGCATTAAGACTTATTATCAGGTGAGATTTCTGCTCTCTAGTAATTGGTTTATGGTGAGTGTTACATTGTTCCATCTAGTGCAGAAGCTGGTGACTTGTTAAAGAAACTTGCCACAGGAAATGGAAAGGCAGTTGTGTCTGTATAAAAGCACTTTCAGCCATGCTTTCTTTATGAAACAATAATGCTACCTTTTCTATCCATCATGACTAGAGGCTGATTTTTCCCTTTTAGAAAAAAGGAGGAAATGGTCTTTGAAGGCAGTGATAACAGATGAAGATTTGTGTAGCAAAAAGGCTGTGCATCTCAACCCCTCTAGGGTTACTGAAATTAGAATAGTCTTTTGTGGGTATAGAACTTGTTTAAGTAATCCTTCCTCAAAGGGGGCTGCCTGCAGAAAATTATAAATAAATGTTTTTAGTGTTATCAAACCAATTACAAACCAAAGTAGTATTAATTAAGAAAAAAATGAATTAGTTCATATCTTCAAGGCACCTCTTTTTGGTGTTACAGTTGTTTTAATTGTCTTCCTTTATAACACTGAAGTATGGTAATATCTTCGGAGCCTGGAAAATAGTGCTCTTAAGTAATGTCCTTGAACTGACCCTTGTGCCCCCCTCCCCCCCCCCCACCTTGTGTCACAGGGTTGTAGTAGCTCCCCTGACGTGACAGCTGAACACTTTCATAGGCTCACATGCATGTTGGGTTCTGCTGAAAAACCATGGGGAGTGACTCAGTTACTTAAAATTTCTGTGTAAACACCCTGGTGTATATTTGTACCCTTTATTGAAAGGGATAGTTGTTCTTTTGTTTCCTTTTACACAACTTTTGCCAAATTTAAATGCTGTGTGGTATAAACTGGGCTTCAAACACTTGTCTGAAATGATTCTGTATATATGTCTGTTAAACATGTGGTCAAGAAAATTTAAGTGTGGTAGTTGATGTAAATGGTCTGTGCTCATCCTGGGAACTTCATCTCCTACATACATAGAAGAGATTTTGTGTTGTTTTTGCCTTCAAAATGCAGTGGAGATGTAAGAATGCATAAGAGGTGCAACTGCAGTAGTGTCTCTGTCATTTGTTGTCTTAGTGCTGCATACTGCTGGTGTTACTGCCACTATTGCTTCTGTTTCTGGATTTGCTCAGGGAAGTCTGAGATTTCTGAAAGTCACATGGAATTGATGACTGCAGTTTGTAGCTGTCAGTCATATCTTAGCTTTGAGAGTATGTGCAAGAGTTTATCTAAACACAGCTGACCTCAGGTGTGTCAGTTGTTGAGCATGGGAGTTGCTGATGAGATTGGAGATGCTGATAGAAATCCCAAGTCTTAATAATGCTTAGAAGAAACTTAATTTGATCATAATTGTTTTTGAGTTGTCTGTTACCTGCTGAACAGAATAAATATGAGAAGTCTGCAAGGAAAATGGCCTATGGAAGGGCAGGAGATGAGCCTTAGTTATTTCCTATCCTTCCTGCAAGACTCTTGTCCTTCAGGTGTTGAAAGCAATTTTTTTTTCTTGAGGCTTCTTTATCTTGATGATTATTACATAACCTTTTCTAACAAAATATGAAGAGAGATGAGATTCAGGGTGGGGGTTGAAAAGGGGAGAGCAGGGAAAAAGTGGTTTAGAATCATAACTTTTGTTTAGTCTCTTGTTGAACTAACTGTTGGGTTTTGTAACCAATCTCATAAAGGCACACCTGAAATACATTGAGACTGTTTTCATTAGGAAATGATAGTTGAGATTTGCAGTAGTGGGCTTAAGTCATGTTCTTACTGTAGTCCCAAAACTGCTGTGAGTCTTGTTATATATTCTGTACCTGTGTGCTTATGTCTGTACTCAATCTGACTATATGTGCTGTACATAAGCAGAGCGGTTATGGGAATTGATTGTTCTTTTATTTTGGTCCTGAAAATGTGCAATGTGACCAAGCTTAAAGTCACCTTATGATGTATGAAGAATTTGGTTATGCTTGCCACAGCCCTGTGTTCATGGCAAATGGAAGATCTTAATCTCCCCTTTCATATGCAGCTGTGCAATGTTTTTTAACTCGGCAGCCTGGGAGGAGTACAGCATGTCATCTGTGCTGTAACTGAGTTCTGTACCTCATTGCTTAGTAATAATATCATATCTGTATGTGTCTCATAGATATTTATAGAGATTTTTTTGTAATTTAAGATCTGAAATATGTAATTTTAGCTTTTAAAATAAACTTATCCTTAATGTGAATGTTTTGGAATATATTAGACTGTCTCTCTTGAATTCAAAACATTTGTGGAGATTTTTTTTTTTAAATGGCTTGAAGCTTTGGGCTTGTGTATAATACTAATACTCTAGCTTAACTTGAAGCCAGGGTAGTGTCTTTCTAATGGAAAACACCTTATCAGTTTAAGCTGCAAACTGGAAGTGGAAGGGAAAATTTCTGACAAACAATAGCAACATTAATTTGCAGCTTCCTCAAGAGAAACAAAAGCTTCAGAAACAAAGTGTTGGCCTTGAAATTTGCTTTTTCTTTCACTGCATGTATCCAAGTCAAGTTCATGGTTTACCCACAGAGTCTGGTGGGCTGGGTTTCCTAGATCAAGGGAGGTATATCCTCATGCTTTATTGAGGGATACTGATAGACATTATGAAAAAACTTTTGCCTGTCTGAACTTGGCCTGTGACTTGAGATCATGCTGCTGTAATCCTTGTGTCTGAAGTACGTGACCTCAGTGGCTACTAAAATTAAATCTGATATCTGAAATGTCATCTAGTTTCTGAATAATATATTTGTCTAGCATAAGTGTATCTGTATAGCATATCTCTTTCTTAAAACAATTATTCTTAATGCAGACTATTTTACTTAAAACAGGTATCTAGAGGCATGAGTCTAGGTACTTTGCATAACTTTGGTAACTTCTGATCTGTCAGGCTTCAGTGTCTGCACTGAGTATGACTGTAAACCAACCTGCATGTTGGTAGATTTTTGGCTTCATGGGTCAGGCCATGAAGTTCACTTCCTGTCATTGATTCAGGAGGTGTAACTTGGTAAGTGTGAATGTAGTGAGGAAGCTTTTTGCCAGATTTAATTGCTTGCATTTTTAGAAATTTGCTCACTCTGTTTCAGCAATATCCAAAGAGTTAAGTTCTTGCAGATCTTAAAATTGCAAAAATGTTCTTACTGATGGCTGCTAAAAGAGCCAGTGGTATTGAGGCTTTTATAGTAAAATAGGGGACAAAAATAATTACCGCAGGATCTTTTTTATTATTATTTTTTAATGATGCGTATAAAAAAGGTTAGTCATGCAGCAGTAACATCTTGCATTTCCCACTGTTTGAGCAGTCACACCTTTGCAGGTTTCTGGAGAGAAAGGGAGAGAGCACCTCTGTTTGAGGCTTGAGAGGCTCCTCTTTTGAAACCAGGTGAATGCGTCATTTTGCTGTGGGATTTCTTGAATGTTAAGGAGAATCTGTCATTAATTGCATTTAACTGTTATAGTACTGGTTAGCTGTAGAAATGCCTGGTTGCAAAAAAAAAAAAAAAAAAAAAAAAAGTTGGTACTACATCTTTGTGAAGTACTGAGTGAGGCAGAATGTGTCGATTGCTCATTGCGTGAGTTCATGTTTTTTCTTGCTCTGAGTTTGCACGTTTAACTTAGTGCAGGGAGATTTGGCTGTGGTCTGTAGTGAACTCTGAGAAAGGCTGTTGAAGGGATCTATAGAGAAGTGAATGGATCAGAAAAAGAGAACCCATTCACTTCTCTCTGGGCAGATGTTGTGCGTTCTCATCAAAGTATGATGTCTTTGCCAACAGCTACAGCTAAACAGCCTGTTTGGAGCTGACTGATCTCAAGCTGGTGCCTGCCTGTTGATAATGTAGTTGGGAATGTTGGTCCTTATGCTGTCAACTCACGCAGTGACAGAGAAAATGTTACCTTGCTACCCTGAATTCTGCTTTCACTTTAAATGATCCTCGTGTGCTTTTCAATAGTTATTGGCACTGCCCTAATTAAGTTATCTTGAAAACAGTTGAGGTGTGAGTGTTGGTAAGGCCAAGTGATGTTCAGTGTCACTGAAATAAAAATGATTGACCCTGGTCCACAGGGAGCTGGTCTGACCTTTATTGCCCTGGGCCCTGCTTTTTCAAATATGATGCTGATTAGTCTCAGCTTTGGCAACTCTCTGTGGTGATGTCCCAGTGGCCTTGTTTCTGGCAGAGTCTTGTTAAAGCTGAAACATGCAAAAGTTGCTGTTGCTGCTGTTTCTCCTGGGAATGGAAGGAGAAAGCCAGAAAATCTGGAATGTTGGCCTATCTACTTGCCATGCTGTGGGAGATGTTTAAATCCTGTGGGTGCTTTTGAAATGTCTGTATTGGAGCAACTGCCCCAGTGCCTGTTCAGCTGTTCAGTGTGTTCAGCTGTGCAGAGTTTTAGAAGAGTTTTAAGGCAGGTTGGCAGGGGAAGCTTGCAGTGGCTTTGTGCTTCCTCTGCTCCTGTCATTACTTGGTTTGATCTCTTTTAAGGTGCTTTTTTTAAAACAAAACAACAACCACAAAAAACCTTCTAATTAATAAAAAGCTAAATTAAGATATTCATATTGATGTCAGACTATTAATATTCAAAAATATCAGTAATTACTCAAACTGCATATCTTGCACTCTAGCAAAAAATTGCTACTGTTTGCATAAAATCTTGGGACTGGTGGAGAAGAGGAGAAAACAAATGTTATCACCACTTGTCTAGCCTCTGAATGTGTACTTAGGCCACATCCGGAGCATGTGGATGAGAAATGCTGCTGGAAGCATGGCCATGGCTGTGTTTTTTTGCTGCCTGTAGTTCCCATAGCTGTGGCCACTAAATACTTAACAGATGGCTTCATGTTTTTAAATATGCTGGAAATATTTCTTCATTTGAAAAATAAATGCTAATGAGAAATGATTCTAAAACCAGTTATGGTTGTGTGGCTTGTGCAAGCTTGGCGAGAAACTTGTAACCCTTAGCATTTCCATTAAATTGGGATGCAGGGATGTGAATGTGGAAGCCTTCACTAAAAGGGCAGGAAAAAAGCATTTCAGAGGGATCACTGCTAATTCTACTACCTCTCCCTAAAGTCATTTAGGGTATGGAGATAAAGGTTGATGAGGTGCCTTATTTTTTTTAAGACATGTTTCAGTAGACCTGTGTCCTTATGTTTTTTTCTTGGTTGTTTTATATTTGTAAAAAAAACCCTGTTGATTGTACTTATTTTATATCAGGTCCTTAAATAGCATTGCACAGGATCTGACTGTTTTAGTTTGTGCAATGAACTGGCTGTTGTGATGAAGTGCTGGGGCTCCAGAACTGCTGTGATTTCAACCTGAGAAAGGAGAACGGTTTTGTCTTCAGCCCCAGGTAGAAACTGGTCTTTCCAATTGCTCAGGCAGGGATTTAAATCTTTGTAGATGAGGTCTTGGAATGCCAGTAGCTTTCAGATCAATAAACACTCTTGCTTCTGTAGCTGAAACATTGAGTCAGACTTAGTTCTTGAATAGATTGCGAGCAGGAATTCAAACTCCAATCTCCAGATTTGGGCACAAGTTACGAATTGGCAGCTGTATTCAAGCTATAAATAAAGTTCTGAAAGTAGCAATGTTCTCTTCTGCAAGTTGAAATCTTTCCCTACTAGGCAGGATAATTCTAGTGTATTAGCAAGCCAATCTTCAGCAGAGAAAATGCCAAAATTGAAGAAATATGCGTAAGCATGCTCTGAGGTTGAAGGCATCTCTCTCTTTTAAGAGCCAGAAATCTTGCCTAAAATGCTCTATTGAATTAGGTAATAAATACAATATTTCATTGGGTTTCTTTTTCTTTCTGCTGGTGTTGTCTATTTGATGTGTTAAACTACAGCATGCCAGAATGACTGTTTTCCTTTGATTTCTGTTCCCTACATATCCTAATTTAGGAACTTGAGTAAGGGTGAACCTTACTTCCTTCTGAGCTTTAAATTCTATAGGTTAACCTAGAATGTCTACTTTATCAAGAACAAGGTACCAGATTTTTAACAGGTAATTGCTCAATTCAAATATTTTGCTGGTTTCATGTGCTGTTGAGTGTTTTCTCTTTCCTGTGCAGTTGAGTGGACTATATGCTCATAGTCACTTGTTTCAGCAGTTGCAGTTCTGTCATTGCACCTGCCAGAGGTAGCATACAGGTTTCTGTGGCCTCGCGTTGCAGCTGCATTTTGAAACAACAGTGAGCAGCAGCTGCCAATTTCTGAATCCAGGCTTAAAAAAAAAAAAAAAAAACCCACTCTATGATAGTGTTAGTACTAAGACCATATTGCAGGTGTGTGGTGTGTTTCAGCAAGATGGGACTAGAATTTAGGAGATACTGCTGTTCTGTCATTGACTTAAGGCCATACTATAGATCATGCAGTATTAATCCCATATTTATATTCCTGTTCTTTACCTAAGTTTTTACGTAGTGTGAACCTGCTAAAGGTACAGACCATCTTTTTATGGTTTTATACAGTACCTAGCTCAACAAGGCTTGATTATAAAATATTTTTGGTTAAATTTTCTGTAGCATAATCATGAACAGGAGTATTGCATGTAAAACCAATATGCTGAGGACACTCAGATAGTGTGGTGGTAGGTGCTGGATAAGTGAATTGCTACCTTGGCACATACTTTCTATGAGTTACTGATTTAGTTCTTCCCCTGAAAATAGTGGTCCCATTGTAGGTTCCATTATAAAGCTTTTCAGTAAGAAGGAGGCTGAGCCAGGTGGCTTATCACTACTAGAGACACACTGTTCCTTTTTGGTGAGAAATGTCTAGTTTCTTTCCAGGGAAAGTAGACAGAAAAACCCATTTGTCTGTGGGACACGGTAAGTTTCTGTGGAGGCTCATTTGAAGAGTTGCCAGTGTGGTGAGAGCTGCCATTTCAGGTGGTTATAAGCATGCCATCAAGCACATCACTGAGGTTACTGGCAGTGATTCTAGGATACATTTTAGCTGATGTATTGAATTATGTTTGCAAGTTTAATGGAGGATGGAGCTTCAAGAGTCATAGTGCTCTCCCCTGAGGCTCAACATGCATTTTAATACCGTATGAAATGGTGACCTTAAACAGACGGGAAAGAATAGGCTGTCTTTTAAACTTCTTAATGGCCTTAGCCTGTAATTTCATGGCACTGGAATATGGGAGAGGATAGAATAAACTGGCAAGCGTGGGTCTGTGTCCTGCCCATTTTTTCCCTTGCCTTAAGTAATAAGCTTAAATAGTCTTCATACCACTTATAGCTCGTAATAGCTTTGAGATTCTCTTTTGCTAAGAGGTAACAGCATATGTAAGTTACAGAACCATAAGCAGTGAAACAATCTTTAATGTGTTCCATTTAATTTACTGCTCTTCATGAAAAATTATTTAAAAAGAGGGTAAGATGAATTCTGTAAGTGTATAAGTTTTATTAATAAAATAAATCCTCCAACTGCATAGCCCTTCCTTAAAGAAAGGATTTCTGTTTTTAATGTCAGATGAAAAATGAAGATGACTTATTTTCTTACTTTATTTGCATGTTCTGCTTGTGGGAGCAGGGGGTGGGGAGAACAACAATCCAGGATAGCTTTCTTTGAGAATATGGGCACACTGGCTCCTTTCCAAATTCTTATTTTTCTGCATCTCTGCCTCTCATTTAAGGCTTGGTGTAATGGCTTGTTTCTGCCAGTCCCAGAGACAGGTGTGACAGAGCTGTGCACTGTGTGAGCAAAGGTGTCTCTCAGCATCTAATGCAGCAGGCCTAGACTTTCTAATAGTGTTGTGAATAGCCTTCCTTATAAAGGCTCATAACAGAACTCTCACTTTATCATAGATTTTTAATGTTTTATAAAACATTAAAAAAACTTTACCAGACTTTCATCTGAGGCAGATATTTGGGTTGTCCTTTTAAAAGGAGTAATTTCAGTCCTTTTAAAGGAGTGATTATCAGCTTGAGTTGTATGTGAGATTTCAGATGAAGCATCACATCCAGATGCAAAGTTGCATTTACTCCTGAAAACAAAATGCAGTTTGCACTGTGACTGGGTGGTAGAGCTTTATTGCAACTCCCCAATACTTTAGGCAAGTATGAATGCTCTTAGGGAAAGAAATAGGTGTGTATATTGCACACTTGCCCATTCTGGCTAAGAAAGATTGGATTTACCCTTCAGGGCATGGCTCTAGAAGTGATAAGGGCACAGAATTGGCTCCGTGAGGAATCTTCAGTGTGGTTATTTCTTTGCCAAAGACAAATCACAGGAAAAGGTGTGTGGTGGGGTGGTTGGTTTGTTTTGTGTGTGTGTGTGTTGTTTTTTTTTTTTTTTTTTTTTTTTTAACAATATGCCGCATGTCCTTTGCACCAGCACAAATTGGGAAGATAAGTAAAAGTACTGACACTGAAATGTTGTCACTTGCTGATGTACGCATACATCTTGCATTTGCAAGTAGGTTGATTTTGTAAGTATGTCTTTTTAAGGAAGGGTTTTTTAAATGGGCTCTTTTTCTAAAGAGCAAATAAGTACACACATGATTTCCTGCTTTAAAGCAAGCACAGGGAGATTGTGCAGCTATTTAGATGGGTTGTTTGAAGAAGTTCTGTCTGAGGTGGTACCTCTGCTGTTTCACATCATGATCAAGAGAGTGCTTAAGTGCTTTTAAATTCTGCTGAGTCCTCATGTGGCCAGTAAAAGTGCCTAAATAAAATCCACTCAGACTGAATGGCTCCCTGTGGAGCTGTCACTGTCAGTTCTCTTTCATAATTGCTATTTATTAAAAGTCTCTAGGTATTTATTTATTCATTTAGACTTAGAGTGACATTGGTAGAGCCCATTAGGTGATCAGAGTAAGTATGAAGTACATGCCTTCCTTTGGAAGGCTTGGGGAAAAGACTGCTGGTCCTTATGCAAGTAAGATCATATATAGATTCCATTTCAATATCTTCTATCTTGTGAAATTGACAATATACTGGTATCTTTTAAAACCTTTAACCTATGGTAGGTATTGTTTTTCCTTCCTAAATGTTGCCTTTAAGTACCTGACTTGAACTAATTTCAAAGATATCTAAATTACTTGCCGTGAGGCCTAAAAGCAAAAGAACGTAGTTCTCTGTCACCTTTAAGGGTGCTTGGAAAAAAAATAGTGATTGCATGTATAATACACACCTCTTAGTTGAAAGGCATTTGTAAGGGAGTCTAGCAGCAAGCCTCTGTCACAGAATGATCTGTTCCTTTGATTCCCTTCATGTGCAGTGTGTTAGAAGAGAAGGATAGGGTCTTACTGGGGTTAATGACTAGTTTATTTTGAAACAGCTGTGTTATGGTAAAACTAAGTGGCTGTAGTACTGGTGGAGCATAAGCATTATGAGTAGAAAGTGGAAGAAGGTAAGTTTCTTCTTAAATTTCAGTATTAAATGCAGTATTACTACATATTTGTAGAGGACAGTTTCTCAAAATAGATTGCAAAAGAACAGGATCAATTCTGAAATGTAGCTATGTTTGAAATTAGAGAGAGAATACCTTATCCCCTTTATTATAGTGTTGAAATCCAAGGCAGAAAGCAAACAAGTTAACTTCTGGGTGCTACATGGGGTTTGCAGAGTGTAGTGAAAAAGATTGCGGAGGCAGTAAGTTTGGAATGGATAAGAGAAATAAAAATCCCCGAGTCTCTTAAAACTGTCTAGCCATGCTTCAAAGGAAAATTAAAATGCAAGTACAAAAAGTTGCCCTTTAATTTAGTGTGTGTCTTTAGGTCACTTTTTAGATTTTGAGCTTTCAGAAGAATGGAAACAAAACACTGCTTTGGATTTTCCTGAATGTGGAAGAGCTATGTGTCAGTACAGCGTGCTTTTGTCTCTGTCTTCAAGATTGGTGGCTGTTATCTGAACACATGTGGATGTGTCTTTATGGTTTTACATGCAGAAAGTGTGAGTTGATAGTAGAAGACCACAGACGCTCCCATTATTAGAAGCCTTTCTTACACTTCAATGCTTTGGCATTTAATTTAGTTCCCAGATTCCAGTCATGCAGAAAAAGCAAAACTAGAGTGCTCTGTTTAAGCTCTCAAACTATGAGCTGCATTGCATTTCTTTGAGTAAATATTTCATTTGTAATCTAATTCAAAATTTTGGTCTGAAAGGTGATTTTTTACCTCGCCTTTTCACTTCACTTTTTTTTTAAAAAAAAAAAACTTATTGGATCTTGTTATTTCTTGCAGACTAACCTATATAAGATGCATTAGCAGTGCAGTGTTCTTGAAGTGTCTCAACTTGCAATTGCACTTTTTTTCCCAGTGTAGGGCCTGATTAGAAGTGATACTGACTTTCTCAGACTGATTTGATTGAGTTTGAGATGCTGAGCCTATTGCATGGCAAGGCCTTTAAACAATTTTGCTTTGACATCTTTAAATATTGTGAAACTAGAGCTGACTGCCAGGTCATGGTTTGTTTTGGCTCTTCTTGACAGTGTACTGTAGCCTTTGCCAGTGTCAAGGTATTTATCGCACTTTATCAGAACGTGGAGTTTTTTCAGTGTTTGTAGCAACCATTTGAATACCTGTAGCAGAACCATCCTAACTTGCTTTCCTGGGTTGAGCCCAGCAGGGTATCTGGTATTGAAGAGTCTGAACTCCCTGCCCAATGTGCTGGCAGGAGAGGTAGCTTGGAGGAGAGATGAATGGGCAAGCCAGAATGTTGTTGTATTTAAAATCTGACCTGTTCTTTCCAAGCTCACAGACTTTACAGTCAGGCTTGTTCTCTGACACCCACTTAGAAAGGTACATCACTGGAACTTTTTCCAGCATGCTTGTAAGCAAGTAGAAATAAATTTCTGACCAGAGACTTTATCCCTATGAGTTTCAAGTTTATCTTCAGTATCAAATTCATTAAAAGAGAAAACCTTGATCTTACTGATAGTCATATGTGAGCCTTTTTCCTCGGGCTGCATTAATCTAAATTTCTCTAAGTTCACTGTAATTTTAGAAAGAGTGAAGAGTTCACTTTCATTTTGCCAAATTCTGCAAAATGATGCTCAAAACACAAACAAGTTCCAAATTTGTTTTTTTAGGAACAGCTTGCACATGATTCTGAATTAATGCTCTCAGCGTAAGCCAGTTTGCTGCTGCCAACTATATTTAATATACAGCTCTAAAGGACAACAAGCAGATAAAATTAAATATGCTTTTTCTGATGTAAGTAAGGTTTTTATTATATGACAGCTTTTAATATGCTGCAGTACCACCAAACCAGAGGCTGTAGCTTACCAATTGCATCGGTTTTGCGCAGTCAAAACTGGATGCAGTTCTGACCAGCGTGCCAAAGCAGGTTATCGGATTGGCACAATGTTTAGGTCAAGGGAGCCATTTTGTTAGTAGGGTCCCTTTTCCAGTCTTGCCCTTCTGGCAGATTGTGGTTTGGTGTGGTATAACTGGCAGAGAGGTAAAAATTCCTGAAACATACTACGGTGAAGTTAAGGCCAAGAAGTAAGCAAAATCATTGTGCTGGGGGGTATTTTGTTCATGTAGGCATCAATACACTCTGCAACTCCATGCTGTGACCTTACAGTTGCTTCCTTGTTTGTTGTCTTTGTCCCTTGGTGCCAGAGATGGGGTGTGGTTGACAACAATAATACTCTCTGTGGTATATATGACCATGGGTTTTCTTTCCATGCAATGATAAAGAATGGTTTCAGGCCTATGCAATACCAACAAATTGTAAAGTGGGCACACATGCCAGTCTGGAGGTAGTTTGAACTTTTTTTGAGTTAGTCTGAGAGTTACCAGTACAGAAGTAAAATATTTCATGAAGGTCAGCTCAGATGAGAAGACATTTGAGTGTTGAGTGCAACAATTGTTTAATGCTTGAGACCTGTTCATGATTCTACAGGGGGGAAAAAAAAAAAGATATAAATAATGTTTTTTATTACCCCTTTTCACATACTGTGATGGGAAGAAAGTTCTGTGAGACTTCCTGCATGGCAATTCTACTAATGTAACACTTGTCTAATTCCATTTTCAAATGGGGCTGTGATTTGCCTTGTCCTACTTTCTCAGACTCTAGACAAAATGTTTAAACTGGCCTGAAATGTTTGGGATGCTTGTAAGAAGAGCAGAGGAAACAAGCTACTCTTTGGAAACAAGAAAAAGAAGAGGAACTTTTACCCTTTAGTGATGTATCTGAGAGCACTTGCCTGTTTCATGAGAATCTGTGGTTTAATTCCCTCTGGCAAGAGGGCATCTGAGCTCTCACAAGTTTCTTCTATTCATCAGATGTGCCCTGTGTTGCAGTGGAGTTCTCTGCTTCTTACTGGAGTTGAAAGTCTTTAATGAATTTAACCTCTGTTTTGGACAGAGACATATCTTGTTGCCTTGCATGTCTCCCAGTCACTGTTTGGGCAGTTTTTACAGAAACAGATGTACAGATCATGTATATCTTAGGTGAAGCAGATGCAGAATAAATGAAACAGAGCAATTCTCCAAGGGAAAGACTGAGCATCCTAATGCCATAATATCCCACTCTTCCCAAGTGAATCTCCTAACTGGAGTATCTATGCTCTGAGTTCTGAAGGTCTCTTCATCTGTCAGATGTGCAGTAACCTCATTAAGTGCATGGTGGGTATAAAGTGTCTCTAACAGGATCATCCTGCAGGGGACATGGGCCACAAAAAATCAGCCTTGACAAGAAGTGACCTGCATCAGAGACAACTCCCTTGGAAGGCCTTCCCACATGCATGCTTGTGCTCATACTGACTCTGGAGAGCAGAGCTTTGAGGTTGGGTGTTTACTATCAGTACTCTTTTCCTGCTGTTTTGCAACACAAAAGGAAACTCCTTGAGTAGTCTTCCCTCTTGTGCTTAACCCCTTGATTTTCTGCTATCAACTGTGCCATCCAGAAGGAAGCTGTTTTTTCCTGAATGCGACTGCTAGGAACTGCAGTTGTGGCCAGCTGCTTCAGCAAGGCAACTCCTCTAGACATAAACTCTGAAACTCATACTTGTGTCTTATGCTACATTGCTAGCAAATGTCTGTTACTTAATTATTCTGTATGCATGGTCAGAAGTCCTGCTGGAATTAGTGCAATGCTTTTTGCTGTGTGCTCTGAAAGGCCTATTAAATAGGTATTCAAAGTGCCTTCTGCTAGCCTTAGTTCTGGAAAGGATGAAGAATGTTTTTGCAATTGCTGAAGCAAATATAAAGGCTTTAGGGCAGGCAGAATTTGTCTCTTAAATGTTAACTGAGATGGGGAGAGAGGGAGCAGCTTGTATTTTTTTGATGGGAGGTGTGTGTGGCTTGTGGGTTTTTTGTGTGTGTTTAAACTTCCATTTTGTTCAGTCATCCTGCACCTCATGTGATACAGGCCCTTTTGCATCCCACATCTCTGGCACACACAAGAGAAATTATGAATGGAGTGAACTGGTTTCCTAGCACTTGGAAGCCATAAAGAGTTTGTAATAATGCACTGACTTAAAAAGACCACCAGGCTGACTAATGCAGTAGAGAACTAAATACACAGCAGCCCAAAATCACCTCTGCCAGAGACAAACCATCTTTTCCAAAGTATCATCTCGACAATTAAGCAGAGGAAAATACTTCTTTAATTACCATCCTTGTAAGGACCAGATAGGAGAGGGTAGAGTTTAACCACTACCTCTCACCTTTTTAAAAACAACTCCGTAGTTTTCCTTTGAGATTCAGAGCAAGTCTGTTCCGGTTCTCAAAACATATGCTATATGCCCTCAAGGGAGAGAGTTACGAATTATTAGGAGTATTATATGTAGTAGAAATAAGCAACCTGCTAAAGTAATAACCTGCTGTGTGCTTCTAAGACTTGCTCTGCAAATTGGACTTTAAAGTGGTGACTGAAATATGAGGAATGTCATCATTGTGATTTAATGAGAAAATCTTCCAGCACTGGGGAGAGGAGAAAAACATTTATTTCATGTTCTCTTGCATTGACCTTCATGCAAAAAGATTCCAATTTGAATGGCTGTTTGATTTGCTCTCTCAGTCCTCTGAGATAGTATAACTCTTCTGCTGAGACAGCACATGGTATAGGTTTTGTCTAACATACTCTAATTAAGCTATTAGCTCAGATACAGCCATGTCGCATTTTGGCTACATTAACTGCCTGATGCTTTGCCCAGAAGAGCAGTCTTGCTTTCTGCATAGCTTAAACTAACTGTTCTCTAGCATCTTTCTCCCACCTGAGCTTTCTCTCAGCTGGACTAATGGGCAGGTAATTCTGATAAAACAGTTGTTAGAGCTTTAATAACCTGGGCTAGGGGAGTATGTCCTGTTACCACGCAGTGTCTTATTCTTGGCCAGAGACTTTATGCAGGCAAGTTTGGGAAGAAGTTGGGAGCAACTGTAATTCACTTTGAAGAACTGTTCTGAGTCTGTTTCATGCCTGTCCTAGCCCAAGAACCCCAACACTGTCTTCTGCCTTAACCACTGCACTTCCTTCTCAGTTAATTGTGTGCATGTACAGAGTAGCAATTTTGATGATGCATTAGAAGACAGAAGCATTAAACACATCAAAGTATGTGTTTTAGCATTAATTAAATCTAATTAAATGTTAACTTTAATTAGAGAACCTAAATGTTCTTTCAGAACTTCAAGTTTGTTGTTTACTGTCAAATACATTTTTTTCCTCCAAAATAAGTTTCCAAAATGTCCTTGTAGAAGTGAATAGTTTACATATCCAGTTCTACACTTGGAATCTGTAGCAGAGAGTTTTAACACTGGAAACCATTTTGCATTGGGGCCTTCATAAAGCAAGAGGCTGTCATTAAAAATGCATTTCTGGTCACCACCTGTTATTTATTTTGTATGATGTGTCAGTACACAGGCAGGGTCTGCACTGGGGTTGGGTCTTTCTTGCTGCTTGTTTTCAAAGTGTATTTATTATTCTTTGCTTTGAACCATATGGGCAGAAATACATTGTGTGAACATGCACTTTCTTTACTAGCCATTCCCTGAGGAAAGGCTCTTCCATATTTATGACCAAAGGCTTTCATGCCATCTTTTCATGATGATTTTATAGCTTTTACACACCAAAGATGCAATTAGCAAGCTCACATCTGTGATTCTGCAAGGGTACAGCAAGGCTTGGGGGATACATGAGTTGTTAGCAAAAGCCTCTTTATTTAAAGCAGTAAATAAAAACATATTTAGGGGAACAGGGGAACTAACTAGGCCTGGTTTTCTGCAGCCCCATGTCATTTTTCCCTCCCATGCATAAAAGTAACCCTGCTTTCTCCTGTGTCTCACCTGAGACAAGCATGTGCCAGGGTGAGCCTGGAGCAGGTGGCTGTTGTCCTGCTTCCTACAGCAGCCTTAGTTTTTTCTCTTACTGGCAGAACTGTCCTCAGTCTGTCTCACACTAAATTTGCACCAATTCTTTGCATCTGATGCTTTTTACCCTAGGGTTGCAATTGAATGGATGGGGAAGAGCTTTAATACCTCAAGAGCCATTTTAGAAGAACAGGCTAATTTAAAACCACAGCTTGCAAGATGGGGCCTTTGTTTGAATAGTGCCCTTAAAGCAAGGTCAATACCCGTATAGCTTCCTGTGCTACTGGAGCATTAGCTACTGGCCTGTTGTGCTGCTTTTCTCATAAAGGTGAGGGTGTTACTTGAGGGGGCTGTGTTAGTGCAAAAAATGCCTTTAGTTGCTCTCATGGCGCCTGCTGACTACTCCATGTGCTCTCTGATACAGAAGTAAAAGGGGGAACAAAGAGATTAGGTGTGCCAGAGCTGTGGCTTTCAGCACAGCCCTTCTCTGATGTGCTGCTTCCCCTGCATTAGAGGTGAAATGGTTGCCTTGTGCTGTCTGCCCATAGTGTTGTGCACAGAGCTTGGACATGGCATGGAATTCACGTACAGTATAATGCAGGTTACCTTCTGGCTTATTGAGGGTCAGGGCAGAGCATGAATAGGTCACTTTCTTTTCAGGCCACTGTCAAACCTGATGTAACTTGACCTGTGAGGTTTGTCTCACTCTCCTGCCCTCTGTGTGTCTCGGACCTGCCCATGACAGCCATGAGGAATGGGCAGATTCCCTTTTGGAGGCAGCCAGAGTTCTGCAGCTCGTGCCCAAGTTGTGTTGGCAGAGCTGTTGAAGTTTGCTTAGTTGCTGCCTGCCTTGTGCTGGGCCCGTTTCAAAGGGCTGTTCCTGCTGCCTCATGAGAGCGACTTTCTGTCAAAACTCCCAGGGAACCATGTGTCTACTAGCGGAATGCAGGAAATGAGACTCTTTCACCTTTCATCGTGCCTGTTCCTGTGGGAGGGTTTAGAAATGGGCATCTGTGACTGTGCAGCAGTTAAGAGAAGTTCTGTTTTTTAGTGTTTTCAAGTAACTTTCAGTAGTGAATTTTGGAGGACTTGCAGATTTCCCACATATATACACCATCAGTAAAAACTGCGTAGCTCTGGGATTAAAAATTTAAACTTAAATTCCTGGTTTTTAGGAGAATTTACAGCTGGATTAGAAGCATTCATGCTGTTGGGATGCCAAAAATCTACAGCCTCAGCTGAATTAGAGGCATTGTGAACTTCAGCTAATGCTCCTGAGGTGTTGGCATCTAGATTCACATTTAGGTACCACATGGTAGCTCCTGATTTTTATTTTCTTTGGTTATTTCATCCAGATGAACATCTGCTTCTCCCTTTTAGAATTAGTTGGATGTGTCCTGAGCACTGAAAAGTAAGGCTGTTGGTTCAGATGCCTGACTTCAAGTATATGTGTTCAAAAATGTCACCTCATACTGTTGGTTTGAAGAATACACAGGTTATTTTAGTGGGATATTGCTTCGGATGAATGACTGAGCTAATTCCCATAGAGCTCCAGTTTCTGATCAGCCATTCATCAGTCAACCGATTCAGGATGCTCTGGGCAAGAAACAGGTTTGACAAAGTAACTCGACACCTCCACCAGAGGATATTTGAACAGTGCTGCAGAGCAGCTTAAAGTTATGCGAGAAGCTGTTTGTAAATCGAAACAAAGCAATTCTCCCCCACTTAACGTTGTCAGCGTGTGGGAGTTGCTAGTGGGTTTAGCGTTGCTCTTGTTACCCTGCTGTAGGGTTGGATCTTTTATGCTTCACTGAGAGGAAGGGTGTCAAAGCTCTCTTTGTTGCTCCTGCCCTGTTTCTCTGGTTGCAGTGCCCCTGAAAACTTGGTCCGAGGCTGCCTCTAGGAGTCCAACTTCCTCCAAAACACGGAGGAGGGAGAAGGTTCTGTGTGCCCTGAATGCTGTAGCCTTAAATGCTTAGAAGCTCGGTAGTTATGGCAACAGTGCAAACTTCCACATAATCTGCTTTTCTTTCTTTAAATTCTAGGAATCTTTAGTTTTACAAAGAATTAGAGTCTAAATGTGCTGGTTTGTGTGTAAAGTTTAAGTCTTTGTAACCAGGATTAGGCACCCAAGCAATTCTTTGCATGTCCTCGATACCAAACGATCTGTGTTTCTGATAAGGCTTCAGGTGCTGCATATCTCGGAAAGCACCTGTATAATTTTTCTAGTTTAATGCAAGGGATCTGTGTGAAAACATTTTGATTCTCATTGCAGTCGCACAGCATTGCAGTTTGTGTGTTTGAAATCGTCCAGCATTGAGCACTGAGGAGATGGTTCTACCCTCCACAGACCGAGGCTCGAATCCCTCCTGCCTGAAACATTCTCCCTGGGGATTAACCCTTCCTTCTCTTCTCTGAACTAGCCGAGGGGTCACCCTATCGCAGTTGTGCTTTTGTTGTCCTGTGATCTGCTTGACAGAGAGCACAAGTCACTTGATATGTCATATTCTGTTTCCAATGATCGTGTTGCTTAAGCAGTAAAATTGAGCTCTGGTGTTGTAGGTAAGAGATAGGGTCCACGCGTGAGCCTGTTTGGAAATTGCCAAGGAACTATATTCCTGCCACATCTGAGCCACTATAAGAGACCGTGAAGATTAAGTAGTATTACTGAAAAATAACACTTGTAATGCAGAAAGCTTTCAGTAGTATGCATAAAGTTATGTATCTTTCTCTTTTCTGCGTTTTTTCTGCCTGTAGCTAGAGGAGCTCCTTTTGTTTAGTGCTGTGTTTGGAGGTTCCTGTTGTTTTTTTGAAGCTTTGGACTTTCTAAGGTTTTCCTCGATAACTATAAAGTTATCAAATCTCATGTCAAAATTTCAATAATAGTTGTGGTTGACACATGAGTGCCTAATGTTCAAGCTTCACTTTCAGGAATAACATCACAATGGAAGAAAACATTTTGTTTTACTGACACTGACTGATCGGAAAATTCCAATTCTTAGAACTGGCCTAGTAGGAATATTAGATAGTTAATCTCATGGATGTTGTTAATTACATAGTGTTCCAGCTTCCCTCTGTCTCCATGACAGATGGTGCAAAGAAAGGATCGTCTAGGATGGAATTGTACTCTTCACATTCCTTGCAGTATCATGGTTAGTCCCAAATATTGTATCTATTTAGCATGTTGTAACTACCAGCATGGATTGATAAAAAGAAATAAAAAGTGGGGAGAGCAAGTCTCCTTTAAAAATGTGCATGCATTACTTAGGCATTTTGTGCACCAGGAGCACGGCTGGTGCTTAACTGCACCTAAGCTGTCTGCTGGTGCTGTTGTGAGAGACCACTTAAGTAGAGGTCTGTGGTATGAGGCGGTGGGGAGCAAAAAGGGTAAAGCTCTGATTAATGTTAGCAGTTATGAGTTATTTGCAAGATTTACAGTAGATTACACAGATTGTATTAAGCGAGGCTGATCACTTGTTTCAGGTATTTAAAGGGATGCTGTTAGGGACTGGCAAGACGGAAAAGAGTAGAAGAGGCAGTTTTTAAAAATATTTTTAATGTGGGTTAAACCAAAAGAAATGCAAAAGAAATTACTCTTCTACTCCTTGTCTGCACTTCCTCCTGTTTTTTTGTCTCAAGGATTTCCCTCTTTGCCATCTACAGTTAATTGAGTTGGCTGCAAGCTGCCTGTGCAGTCTGTGATGCTGCTTAGCAGGAGAAAGAAAATTAGAAAAAATTAGAAAAAGTTATTGCTAGCACATTACCCTTGTCATCATTAACTCTCATGTTTTTTTCTTTATATTTGTGTGATATAGACTAACCCTAATATACTTCATATATTGCCTATTATTTCCCTAAGCTTTTGGGGGAGAAATAGACTTGTGTCACTTCTGTTTTCTAAACACTCGCACTGCATTTGGTTTTGAAAATAGACACAGTCTACTTTCCTAGAACAACACTGGCTTCTGCACGTCTTCCCTTACTTCTAAAGCACAATAGTTTTTACTATATATAATTTCCCAAAAGGGGAAGGCAGCCAGTGAACTAGAACTGGTAGCTCTTAGCACAGGCCTGGGGCTGATTCTGCATGGCCCAAAACGTCCAGTTGGACCCTGCTGCATTTAGTAGCTGCTAAGCGCTATTCATGGCGAAGCACCATCTCTGTTTGTCATGGTAACTTGAGGCTGACAGTGAACAAAGTGACCAAATGCCAGGGAAAGGTCTCCTTGGAGTGGGTCCAAGCGGGGGAGGCTTGTCTTGCAGCTGCCTTGGTGGCAACAAGTTAGGAAAACAGGAATCTGTTCTCTTGGCAGTCTAACCTGCTCACTGCTTGTGGGCAGTGACTGACTCCGTGGAAACTCAAATTATTGGCTGTAAACTGTGAATAGCCAAGTGTCAATTGTATGTGACTGCGTTTGCTGCCTGTAGGTGAGTGCTCCCTCTGCCAAAGGGTGCACAGTGACTGCAAACAAAAAGTTGTTTCGCTCTTGAAAACAAATGAGCACAGAAAATCCAGACGAGGAGTGGCGAGAGCCAAAGATTTTCCCCAAGAGTATTGCATCCATGTCCTTACACTATCTTATTCTGTTTTATTCAGTATTAGTTTTGCTGCTGCTAGTGTCTGTGATTTACCTCCCTCCCCCTGTCTCTTACAGTCCTAAAGGTAAAACAGGCAATTAATCAGGAACTTAGCACTCCCGTTCACAGAATTTTGGGGCCAGATGCATATGAAATTTACTTTCTTTTACACTTGTACAAGACAAAAACAAACAAACAAAAAAACACTGGAAGCCTCTGACATCCCTTTCTTGTTACCAGCATGTGGCAATTTGGTTGCTATTAAAAGAAAGACCATTGTACACTGGGCACAGAAGAGCCAAGTGGTCTCTGACTCGTAATTCCTGCTTATGCCCACCTTAAGAAAAAAAAATTGTAGATTTGCTACAGTGGAGAATCTCCTGGCCTAAGTGCTGTCTGGGTGTTTGTAGGAGTTGCCAATATGCAATAAATTAGATAATACTGGAAATTGAGTTATATCGATATTAAATATATATTTTTTGTAATTTAAAGTAAGTGGAAGGTTTGTAGCATTAACCTGCAGCATTTGGGGGTGTTTGGCAAGAGCGTCCCTGAGCTGAGGGAAGGCTCCTTTGCTGCTGTGTTACTGTTACTGGTATTTGCTCTTTCAGGGCTCCTGGAAACCACTTCGTAACCAGAGTTGCCTGCAGGGAGAGTGCGTGGTGCTGAGGTGGTGGTAGTGGTGTAGGAGAGGATAAGGAAGCAAACAGATTCAGTCAGATGACAGTGTGTGTGAACTTATTGTTGCTGTTTTCAGTCTGCAGATGCTATTGACAAGGCCTTTCTTTCCCTCCCTGCCTTTTCTAATTTGTCTTGTGCCATCTCTGCGTGTGGTTAGGCATACAACTTGCACTAGCTTGTCCCCATGCCCTCTCGGGCTAGCTGAAAACTGTTGTACAAACCCAGCCTTGACTCCGTGGTCAGCAAATTCTCCCACAGCCCTCCCCTTGCCCCTGCTGCTGCCCTGTGCTGGAGCTGGGCAGACAGCTCTGGCTGGGTGCTGTTCACCTGCTTTCTGAAAGAGGCACTTCTGTGCTGGTGTTTGAGTGTTTAACTTGCAGCTGAGCAGCTGTGCAGGTGTTCGGATGTCCTGAAGACTAGACCTGGCACCTTCTCCTAAAAAAGAGGCATCTCGGAGTTCACCCCACAATAGCAAAGGCGGCTGCGGAGGCAGTAGGATGATACTCTGCATCCAAAGAAAGTAAAGCAACTTAGTTTTGGAGCGACTAAGAGTAGACTTTTAAAAATGACAAGTGAATTTCTGTTTCAAAATGGGGCGAGTATCAGATCAGTAACAACCAATTTGGCTGTGTTTGGCTTCCGGAACACTTAGTCACTGTTGAAATTTCGCTTGTACATTCACACTAAGCTTGATCACATCTGCTCTTATCCTTTCTTACTAAACTGTTATTCATAGCATGCAATTCATTAGAAATCCAGAAACAAACTTGCTGTATTCCTGTTCTCAGCTTCTGGTTAGAAACCCATCTGCTTAAATTATTTTGACTTGTCAATATTGGTACTAGAAAATTTAGAACTGGTTCTTGTTACAAATGCCTGTGTCTTTTAGACATTAAAAGCTCGTTTTCCAGACTTTTCTGCCAAATGTATTGTTCTCTTTTAAGTAGTGCTTATATGGATAACTTGATGGGACTAACAAGTGCAAAGTACATGTATGTTTTTACTGCACAGCTTCTGCTTATTCTTCATCTTTGGGAAAGCAGTGTTGCTGTCATACCTCATCTCTATTTCTTCCTGTCTCCATCTCCTTTCCAGCCTTGTACTTTAGGCTCCTCATTTTTCCAGGTGTTGCCTTATGTTCATCTTTCCCATGTGAGTTGCTTCTGTAGAACCCTTGGCACTTTTCCTGGGCCAGGAGGCTCAGATTACAGTGTTGAGGTTGCTGTACAGATCTCTAACTCTGGGCATTTAAATCGGCTCCGCAAATTGCTGGGATGTTTGCCCCAAGTGCTCTTTCCCCTTCCCCCCCCTTTTTTTTTTCAGGCTGTATAAAAATTTTCTACCAGATTCAGAGCATTTTTATGAGCCAATATCTGGTGACCAATCAAGTGTTTGGTGATCCCTATGAATACCTTGAAAATACCAAGTTTAAAAAAACAATTGTATTAAGAAAAATGATAGCAAACAGATTTAGGTGTCATCTTCATAGAAATTCATTTATGGATTTGATGTTAGTTTCTGGATGGGCAAGTTCTATTTTAATTCCTAGTTGTTTCATTATACCTGGAGGCTTTGTGTATGGTCTGGTATAACTTGTTATCAGGCTTGAGAGTTGCAAACTGAGAAAGCAGCTTTTAAGTGTTTGTGAACTTCGGATTTGTTTTCCCAACAAAATATACTCAAATTGTGAATTGGAAATTTTTTTTTTTAATTTTTTTCTAAAGTAAATGACTATGCTTGGTGCTGAATTGCTGGGACTTTTGGAAACTCTTCCTATTTGTTCTGATCTGTGGTGTTTCTTCTTAATGTGTTATGCTAAATTGTTATGGTCCTTAGAGACCTCCATAGATTAGCTGGAAGCATGTTGAACAGATGGATTGCATTTTAGCTGGCTATATGTCTAATTTTAAGTGACAGGCTTTAACATACTTCTTATTTTCTGTTACTGTGTAAACATTGTAGGATGGAAGTAAGTGCAAGCTGAGGGTAATTTTGTCTGAATGCTATTACAAACATGTGAAGCCACTTGCATCTGATTTAGAGGGAAGTTGAGGATAAATCAATAGTGTCTTTTTTTGACTTATTTTCAATGAGGAGGTAAAATTAGTA
Organism: Tinamus guttatus; assembly: GCF_059628265.1. Lineage (NCBI taxonomy): Eukaryota > Metazoa > Chordata > Aves > Tinamiformes > Tinamidae > Tinamus > Tinamus guttatus. The sequence continues at coordinate 13,089,243 of NW_028288582.1, forward strand.
GAAGATGCTGCTGGCAATAAAAACTGGAGGCTGCAGTGTTCCACAATTGGATTTTCTCCTTTCTGGGTCAAATCAATGTTGCCACTAGACACAACTGCAGAAATGTGCTGCATTAAAAGAAATGATTCACCTTGGAGGCAGTGAGGCAAAGAACTCTGTTGCTATGTAGCTATTGTATCATGTTGTATTTCAGAAGTGAATGTACACTTCTGTATTCAGCTTAAATAAAAAACATTACTTCCTATGCAGTCGTGGGGGGACTTATATGTAATCTGTTCTATTACGCTTAAAATAAAACAGTGTCCTAAAATGCATATCTGCTTGTGTGTGTATGTATGCACACCTTGGGTATAGAGAGCTTTTTGTTGCGAGATGTAAACAACTTGGATCTTAAAGCTAATGCCCACCTCAGGACCCGCTTTGCTCACTCTTATATCTGGAGTGATTTCTGTCAGTTCAGATCAGTTGATTTAACCAGTTTATAAAACCATGCAAGAGTGCACAGTGCCCATTATAAGCATTGGATCGTATTTTCATTTCCTTTCTTGATTGCCTGTTTTCTCATTCGCCCACTGATGCCTTGTGTGTGTGAGATGAGTGCTGTGCCAGCGCTGCCTGTCTATGTGTGTGTGTGACTTGCAACAAATGAGGTTTTGCTCCTGCCTCGGATCTCTGCACTGCTCTGATGTAAATACCAAAACCTGACCCATGATAATACTCCATCTAAGGATTAGTGTATGATCATGTCTGTCCTTGTTTGTTTTTTTGTTTGTTTGTTTTTGTTTTTATGTTATCCTATTATGTGCTGTCAAAATATTTTTTAAAATAAAAAGATCCTACCTTTCCATTTGACAATTCCATCATTTGGTTAGTTATGTGGACCCCACGCATGCCGAAGATGGGAAAGGCCAGATGCAGTTCCTTTGTGTCTCCTCCCACTGAGATTCCTGCCCATGAGTGTCAGAACTGATTATTTTCAGCAGATGGGGCAACAATTACTTTAGTGGCCTTTGGTTTTCCACTTGAAGGGTCTTTAGAAGTGCACTTGTAAATTTGCTTTAAAAAAGAGAGGAAATAAAAATTTAAAAAAAAAAAAAACTAAGAGGGTTAATCCTCCAGTCTGTCCTCTAGTCCATCACATAACAAATACTATTGGTGAGATGAGCAAAACTCTTAATCAAATTTTGTCATGTATATAATGTTTTGGCTAGGAAACAGGCGCTGAGTCATATGTGAGTAGTGCCATCAGGTGTGCTTGCATGCTGCAATGGACATGGAAAACACATCAGTGAGTGATCTGTTTGTTTCACTTCCTTCACATCAGCGTGCATCAACTTGTCTGATCTTCTATGGGACCCTGTTTTACTGAATGTAGGATGTTACTGTTTCCCTGATACCTTTAGTAACAGTGAGATAATGCTAATGAAATAAAAAAATCTCTTAAAAATATGAATATACTTTGGAAGGCAACTTCATTTTAAACATAATCCCCACCTTTTTGCAGCATGTAGAGTCTTCTCTTGGTATGTAAAAGAAAAACGGAGATTTTAAAAACTGCACATCAGTCTTTCCCTCTTATTTAGAGAATTTTGATTTCAGAAAAACCTTGAATTCAGTTCTTGCTGTCTCTGGCTTGGAGAGCATCCTGCCTGGTAAATGCAAGTCCCATCCTATGGCTGTATTAGTGTCTAAAGACAATCTGAGGACAAAGCTGCGGTCCGGATTGCTGCTGGGGCATCTGAGCTGGTGCAGATGGCCAGGGCTACGGCCTCAGTAGAGCTGCTAAGCACTGAATTTGTCCAAACGTACAGTGTGTTCTTCAGCAAATACTTCCCTCTCCAAGCCATTTTTGTGGGATCAGGTCTGTGTCAAGATTATTGGAGAAATGTTGACTGTGGTGCACAGATAGGACTGGTGATCTCTTGCGTCCCTTGGTCTGAGTTGCTGCTGAAATTTAAGCCAGATTCTCTGGGTGGGTAGTGTTTGCTCTTTATTGTATAAATACAGTTAGTGATGGCTTTCCCTTGTGGCCATTGTAATTGGGAAAGCACCATTTGGCTTCCAGTCAGCTGGGCAATTAGCATTTTATAGCCAAGCAATAGGCTTAAATGGAGTGGCTTGGCCTGAGCAGCTGAATTACAATGGCCAGGAGGCTGCCATTCTCCTGACATAATTTATTTAACATCTACAGTCTTGTTTAGGATTCAGGAGGAGGTTAATTTAATTCCACAGGAGAAGCTAGCAGCTACTTTGTCAACACTGTCTTGTACAGTGATGCAGGGGAAAGATTTAGAGTAACACATACATTTATCTGGTCTCTCAGCTGTGGAAAGGGTGATTTTCCTTACCTACTCCTTTGCTAGCAACGCAGGCTTTGCTGGAGCCATTGACACGCTTACTGTTAAAAATGCAGCCCAGGCTAACTACCTGAGACCATTTTCTTCCATGCTGTTGCACAGGTATTTTTAAGAAGCAATTCTATAGTAAAGGTTAGTGTGGTCCTGGGAGACTTTCCTATACACTCAAAGGGACCCATTACCCTCTTAGAGAATAACATATTGATATATGACAGTGGTGACTTAAGAGTGGGAAGTACCACTGCATCTGTTACGATTACCCAAGATAGACACTGAATATCCTCTGTGTGTGATTTTGGAAGGATTAAAAATGCTATGTAAAATGTATTCTGAATTAACATTTTTCCTAGAAATCCTTCAGCTAAGGGAAGCAGTTATGTTTACTTCAGCTCTTAATAAACTAAGTGCTTAACTCAGTGCTCAGAATTATATCCTGAATCTTGTGTGCGTGTCTTTTTTCTTTCTTTCTTTTTTCTTTTCTTTCCCCAAGGCCTTCCCTGATGAAATCCATGTGGAGGGATTTTTTTTTTAAGCTCCTTTCTTAGCAAGTGATTGCAGAGAGCTTGCAAATGTGAATTAATGCACTCCAAAAGCTTAGACGCCAGAAGGTTACTAAACACTTACCTAGAAATCACAAGGTTAAATATAGTAACTTGATTAGATTTTTGAATCTTTGGGGTGCCGGTCCTGTAATGCCTAGCCATTTTCAGCAAGCTTTTATCTCGGGCTTACGTGGTCTCCCTGTTGCTCCTGCCATGGAATCACAGAATTGTTAAGGTTGGAGATCCTCTAGACCTCTAGAGATCATCTAGTCCAACCCCCCTGTACATGCAGGGTCACCTAGAGCATGTGGCACAGGATTGCAACCAAGCAATATTTCCAGAGAAGGAGATTCTACAAACTCTCTGGGTAACCAGTGCTCTGTCATCCTCACTGTCAAGAATTTTTTCCTTACGTTCCTGTGGAACTTTTGGTTCCTGAACTGTACTTTTTTTCAGTTTGTGGCCTCAGGTTCTGTTGGTGGCCACCACTGAAAAGAGGCTAGCCCCATCCTCTTCACGCCCTCCCTTGCAGTGTTTGTATACACTGATCAGGTCCCCTCTGAGCCTCCCCTTCTCCAGGCTGAACAGGCCCAGCTCTCTCTGTCTTTTCTCATAGGGCAGATGGTCAAGGCCTCCAGTTATCCTCATAGCCCTGTGCTGGACTCTCTCAAGTAGTTCCATGTCCCTCTTGTACTGGGGAGCCCAGAACTGGGCACAGGACTCCACATGTGGCCTCACCAGCTGCTCTCTGGCAGCTGTCCCCTCTGGCAGGCACAGCACAGGGGGAAGCAGGGGCCAAGTGCTCCATTTGACCTGTACTTGGAAAGCCCTCCCTCTAGAAATGGGGCACAGACTTCTGTGTGTACAAGCTTTGCAGCCTCCATGCACAGAGCTTGCTTCTAGTCTGGGTAGTGTAAGATTTGGTCCCTCATATTTGCATTTAGTGATGATCTGCTGCCTAGAAGCATCTGCTCTGTCCATCGCTGCTGACAGAAGAGCTGAGATTTTTGTCCATGTGTGCAACCTTAAAATACTCCAATCTTAAGGAGAATTTCAGGCACCTCTATAGGCTGCACTAAAGCCTGCCAGGGAGCAATTCTGAACTGGATCTCTTAAAGAATTCTCTGGTATCAAAATGCTTTTCTCATGGGAATCTCCTAAGGAGCAGTGAAACATGGTAATTGGTTGTCCGTGTGAGGTGGTTCCTGGCTTGCAGTTCTGGCCACTTAGTTCATTATTGGCCTAGGTGTAAAGCTGGCTGATCAAACCCTAATTGTTTTGTTAGGTGGGCAAACTTTTACCATATGTTGTTGCTGTAATCTTTACTGCTTCAATCAAGTTTTAGTAGCACTATAAACATGATTTAAAGGTTTCCTGTAGAAGTCAGCATCTTTGCTTGTATAGCTTCTCTGGAGTGCGGTGGGGGGCTGTGGGCTGCTGCTGAAGGCGTTTGCAGGTCATGCTTTGCCCTGCGTGCCTGTACTTTCCCAGCCATGCTGGGAAATGTGAGGGGGGCAGAGAGGCTGGACTGAAGCACAGCATCCTAGTTGACATCTGGAAGTTACAGTGTTGCAGGTAACCTGTCATCCAGTATTGCCATTGGGAGCATTGTTCCAGAGCTGTGGTTAAATCGGAACTGTTCCAGATCCTATTTTTTGTGCATGGTTTAAAATGGTTTGGTACTGGTTTTTCAACTGAGAAAAATGAGGAAATATTGATGGGTGGATAGAAGCTGCAGAATCCCTGGGTTGCCTTAGAGGGGAAGGGACTCGGGTTGTAAACCCAGATGTGGGAGCTTGAGTGGTTACTCTGAGGTTCAGTCGCACTGTCCTAGCTATCAAGTCAGTGTGTCACCTTGTCACCTTGGCCATCTTAACTTGACTCTGTTTAACCTGTATAAAAGCTGAAGTAAAACTCATTTGCTTGGCTGTCAGTGCGCTTTCAGCTAATGCAATTCACCTCATGTTTGTAGCAGGGTGGTTGAATGGTTTGTTGGCCGTCTTGGTACAGCTCAGTTGGCAAGTTGTGTGTTTTTAGCTGAAGCAACTTCTGAGACACTTGCTTAATCTTGGAAAATAATGGTGTAACGATATTGACCTCTTATAAAGGACTTCAAGATCACCCGTTGAACTGTACTGCATAATGTCTAGGTATTCCTATCAGAATAATCTGAGGTGAAGGCATTTGGAGCAATAAAGATACTTATCTGAATAAATAATTTAAAAAATAAACAGATGAGAATTGCAACAGTTTGAATCTTTTCATCTGAATTAAGGGATAGCTCTTCACTGATCCAGGCCTGTTTCTGCTCATATTCAGTGACTATGAGAATCCTGCCAGACAATAAATGCTAGGAATAAGCTCCAAGAGCTACAGGGGCGTTCAGTCACGGCCCTATGGGATGGTGCACTCGATTTTGCAGAGGGAGCTCATGGGAATGCTCGCAGCATAAAGGTTGAGGGACCGTGTCTGTCTACCAGCCAGAGAGCCACAGATCTGATGATTACACAAAGACAAACAAGGATTCTTTCTGCATTCCTGCCTCAGTGCCACGCCGTGTGCGGGGGGGTGGATAACTCTTTTTTTTTTTTTTTTTTTGCTATGGATGTCACTAGTTAAAGCTGGAGAGTTTGGGTGGATGCAGGTGCTGAAAATGTGTGAGTGAACGCTGCAGTGTAGTTGTGTGCTGCGAGACGCCATCTGTGCTGTACCTGGTGGGGAGCAGTGTCAAATAGACTTTCTTCACAGAGCTTCAGTGTGCAAACCATAAATGCATTTGGCTGGTGACTTACTGAGTGACTAGTCCTGACTAGTCAAACTTGACCTTTCATGGAGATCTTTGCTTTTAGTAGTACCAAAAAAACTCCAGCTGTGACATTGAAATATTTCTACTTCATCCAGAAAATTACTGCTGATTAGACTGATGCACATATGAATTGGAGGAAAGTGTGCTACATCCATAACAGATTTTAAACATCCACTCTGATTACTTATCAAATGTTGCAGGTGGGCAGAAATATTTCCTCTTTCCATCAGATTTAATTTTTCTTCTGTGGTAACTTTGAAAGTAGAGAAATAACAATCTGGTAACTCAGAAAGGAAGCATTTCAGTGAATAGATGACTGTTTCAGGAAATGTGCTCCTATATTCAGTATTTTTTCCTTGGCTCTGAATTCCATGCAAGTGTTAGTGCGTGTGCCCTCCTGATGGCCTGGAGATGGCCTGGGAAACGCAGACAAGCAGGGGCCAGGCACCTGCCAAACATTTGGTAGCTCTGTGTGGAATTTGCACAAGACTTTAGTCACATAATCATTTTCCTCCTAAGCCTTTGTTTGTGAAATAAAATACTTGCCTGCCTAATGTTTTATTCAGATCATCTCAGATGAGTGCTAGTAACTGCTGGTTAAAGCTAGTAGCATATTTCTGGGTTCTAAATATTACAGAAAATGATTTGGGTTTGTGGCTGAGCATATTGCTACACAAAGCCCCCTTTGCAATGTGTTTATTTGTCTACCTATGAGCATTTGCTTGCCCACAGCTTGTAGACTTCTCTGTCTCATAAGATCATTTCAGACATTTTGGTGAAGCTGCAGGCAGCTGGTGTGTGTGTGTTAAACATGACTGAGCAATGCGAGGTTTCCTTTGCCTCCTTCTGTAAATAAGACAACATTTGAATGAGGCTTATGATGCAACTTAAACCTCTGCTTTCTTCCCCTTTAAAAACAAAAGCAAATCTGAAACTTTAGGCCCAGTTTTTCCAAGCCAGTTAGGTATCTGTTCACTAGCTCCTCTTCTTCCCATCCTGTGTGTTATCCTGCCCATCTTTAAAATTTCATACCATGAAATAATTAGACCTATTATTTGGAATACTCAGACTTCACAGACAGGCTTAGGTACCTTTGATGAACCCGCTATGTTTGTGAGCCCTGAGACATGACAACAGCTGTGTGTTAAACATCGAGTGAAAATAGGTCATGTCTGGGGAAGAGGCGTGACTGATGGGTGTACCCTGGCATGGCGGTCGGTGTATTTTGATGAGCACCGTGGGACCCTGTACCCTCTACACTGACTGCTGTTAAAGGAAGCAATGGGTACATGTTAGCTCTGCAACCTGATGCCATCTTCAAACAGAGATTTCTCTCTGAAGTAGGGTTTCCTCTTGTGACCTCTGGCTGCCAGCACTTTAAAGGCTTGGGGATCGATGGAGCCCTGCATGCTGTGATGTGATTGATTGGGATTCCTTCATGCTCAACTCTGCCTCATGTTCTCTTTTGTTTAGGAGGTCCTCCAGCAGCTGATTGTAATGAATTTACCAAATGTTTTAATGATTGGCAAAGATCCACTTTCTGGTGAGTAACTTGAGTTCCTGCCCCTGCTCTTAAATGCTAAGTAAATTTGTACTTATTTTCTTTAATAAAAAAGTACTTGTAACCAAACTCTGCATATTTGTAGTTGCATACTAATACTTTTCCTGAGTCTCAGTTAAATACTTAATGTACATACTTACATAAGCAAATACAATATCTAGTATATGAAGGTGAGAGTGCATGTGCTATGTGTATTAGCTCAGAGGAAGTGTGCAGCACATCTAGGAACTTTGTGCCTCAGTTTCTGTTTGTACATTCCTCAGTCGCTGTCTTGGAAGGGTGGCCCTTATCTGTGTACTTCCTCTTGCCAATTTTCCATATCTTTCGTGGGACAAAATGAATGCTCATTAACAGAAAAATGAAGCTGACTTCTCTTTGGAACCTCACTTTGAAAATGAAGAGTTTGTTTGGGGTTGAGATTTTTATTTCTGCATGCCTGTTCCATCTCTGTTCCCATGCCAGTGCCTAGGGCAGTACATTTTTTTACAAGTGAAAGAAAACTGGGTGAACTGAATCAGCAGTGATAGAAGATGACATGGTAACCAGCATGTCCAGAATAAGCAAGTGACAGAGGCTTTGGCAGAAGAGTTCCTTTTGCTGTTCTTAGCAGCAATGAAATCTGTAGGTTTATAGCAGAAGGGTTTATATCAGAAAAGGAGATAAACCTAAAGATGTTGGATCACTGAGAGTCATAAACTTGCAGATACCTTTGCAGTAAAATCAAGCTGAGGGCAAGGTGTTTACTTACTCAAGAAGCAGAACGAAGTCTGTGCTGCCAGCCTGAATTCTGCAGCACAGGCTGCTGGAATTGGGGAGGGCCCTGAAGGGGATTTGAGCTATTGCCCATCTTAGGCATGTGGGCGGGGAGAGAGGAATGGGCAGAGCCTGGACTGCTCGCACTAGGAATAATCCTAGTGGATAGCAATATCTGGGGCAATAAGGTGACTGGCTCGTGGCACTGGGGAAGGCTGTTTAGATTTTTGTCCTTGCCATTTCTGAATTACAGCAGGCAGGAGGCTTGTAATGCAGTAGCCACAGCATTGCTTCCTGGGGAGTAGGCACCCTTAAAAGCTGCCCTGCGTTTCTGTGCAACTTCCACTAAAACACTAACTTTAGAGAGCCCTGTGACCTGCTGCTTCCTGACAGCACATTAATCCACTTTCACTCTTTCTTTCAATAAAGCACCGTCAACATGTTCCTTGTAGGAAGGATATTATCACCCATGTGTTCTTATGCCTAACTCCTCTGATTAAAAACAAACTTCTGTGTCATTTTATTGTCGTCTTTTGAAATGTAATGTTTTCACTTTTTTAGCTGTTCTTAATATTGATGGCATGATTCAACAGAACATGTTGAAAATGTTAAATAATACAAAAATGGAATAGGTGGATGACTGAAAATAATGGGATATGTGTGCATAAGAAAAAGTGAAGTTCTCACTTGGGTGTATTATGCAATGCTTTGGAGAACAAGTCTCAGCTTGTACACTGCAGAGGAAGGTAGTGTACAGAGACAGAGGAAAGACTACTTGCTTCCGAGAGCATACTCGAGGAGGAGAGTATCTCAGCACAGGGCTTCAAGAGAAGCCCTCACCTTGGGTAAACACGTCACTAAAATGTGCAGAATAAATTGTTAGAGAAGTAGAGAACTAGCAGAGGTTTCAGGAAGAGGAGCCTGGCTGATAGGCGATAAAGCCTGGAAAGAGAGTACAGGGAGAAGAGAACTGAGAAATTAAACAAATGGGTAGAAAGGAATTCACAAAGAAGAAAATAAGGGGGAAGTTGTGTGTCTGGTGAGTGATGACCAGATAATTGTCAGATTTATGAGTTGTTTTTTTAATACTGAATGCCTTACAGAAAAGAATGGGAGGAAGGCAGCAGCACCTGGGGTGGTTTGAGGAAAAAGTGAAATGAAAGATGTGGTGAGAGGTAGAGGAGGACTGAAAGCTGAATAGAGATGTGAGGATAAAGCAGTCATCAACGTGGAAAGTGATGCTTTTTGATGTAAATATAGAGGAACCTAGGGAAAGCTCATGGAGAGTGAGAGTGTTAGGATAACAGCAATATGAGGAATGAGACAGATATTAATTACTTAACAAGTAGGTATTTAAAATTGGCAGGAAGGGTAGAGAAGCCTTCTCTGTCATTGGTCCAGGACAGAAATTGAGAAGGAAAGAAATAGGTCTTGGAAGAGGTAGCTGCAGATGCAGTGATGGATAAAGGAACCTGGGCAGCAATAGATTCTGGAGAGGATGAGGTGCAGGTGGTCTGAGTGGCTGGCATCGATCTGAGAAACAGAGATTCTAACGTTTTGCCTTCCCTAGGTAATTTATCTGAATGAAAGTCTCCTCTTGGCAGAGCGAGGAGGAAAAAAATCATCCTATGGTCACATTTCTGGAACAAATAGAGTATTGGTTGGTACTGTTTGAACTGGGAAGGCTCAGCTTCTGTATTTATTCCACACAACCCAGATCAGAGGGTTATTAGATCACTCAATGAAATCGTTATACAGTGCATCCGGTTGACTTATTCCTAGTTTCATGGTGCTTCAGAGTGGTCTGTTTGCCAGTTCAATCTGCAAATTTTATTTTGTCCTTCTGAAACACTGCCAAAAGTGACGTTATGTGTACTAAATCATAAACTGAATAGCTCTAAAGCTGAGAATGCTGTTCTTGTTATTTAGCCCCCACTTGTCACTTGGCGTTCAGGACTACCGAGGGCTTCTATGGCTGTACTTTGAATGTGAGACCATTGCAAAAACAGAGCTGCCACTATTAAACGTGCTATGGCAGTTGGGCTTTTGCACAAGAGATGGTACATGTCTGTTGATTCAGGAGCTTTACCTGCTCTCCTGTCCTTCAAATTGTTTTGTTTTAGGCTGGGGCAGTTTTGGCTACGGTTCCTTTGTCCATGAGCATAAAAGCTATAAAGATAATTGATGAGAAGATGAAGTAGAATGTAGGGAGCTGAAGAAAAACCTCGAAGTTTAATTAAAGGATTTAGGAAACTTCTGCAGGAGACCACAAATATGGCCATGTTCAGTGTGAGAATCATCAGCATACTGATCATGAGTGCATTTCTTTGAAATCTTCTTTAATTTGTTCTGCTTTTCAGTATGCTTTAAATGGCCAGGTTCATTTGCATGCCTCTGCAAGCATTATCAATAAACAGCAGCAGTCCTGAACCTCTGTTTAGAGGCACTGTGTAGTTTAGTTTCTCAGTTTCCAGGCATGCTAGGTTAACTCGGTTGGTGAGTGCACTTGGAAAGTGATGGCAGTTAATCTTTGAAACAGTCATAGTTCCCCCCTCCCCCGCCCTCCCCTCCCCAAGACTTTTAACCTTTTTGATACCTTTTTCAAATTACAAGTTAAGTTTGTGTACAACTGACGCCTAAATTCCTGCTAATAAAAGTCCACAGGAACAGTTTTCCATTAAAATCATAAAAGATGTAGTCTCCCACTGGGGTGTTTTTTCATGCTTGGTTTCCTTCCTTATTTTGTTTCAAAAGCCTGCCGAGGCACAAAGGCTCATTAAAATATAGAGTTAATAACAAAACACTGCCTCAATAGTACAAATCTAGAATTCAAGCTGCCTTTTTTTTCAGGATTTTGCTATAGTTGGGGAAAATAGTGCTTGTGTGCTTCACCACTTCCCACCTGCTACACAGGTCCCCTGGCCGCTGCCTGCAGGCACCATACACGTCAGGGACCTTCCCTCAGATCCCTTGGAGGAAAATCACATTGAAACATGCACAAAGAAGCTGCACAAACCCCACGTGTCACCTGCTTGGGCTCCCTTTCCATTCTTTGCCCATTTCCCTCCTATCTTTCCTTCCTTTCCTACTCCCTCTTGTTTTTCCACATTCTTCTCTACTGTCTCTATACCATGATCCTCAGCTGTGGTGGTGATGATGGTGTCTCTTAATCTCCTTGCCTGCCTCCTCCCTGGATGCTGCCATCTGCTTCTCACTTGGTCCTCTCTAACAGCAGGGGCATCTCTTGGCTCTGCAGTGCACAAACAATTGCAGAGTGCCTAGGTGGTGGTTGGGTTCCCACCTGACATCTTGCTGCTGGGAGCAGATGGGCTCTCTGCACATCTCCTGGGTTTGCTGGTTCCCTTGCAGGTGCAAATATGAAATCTGAGAGCAGCTGTGAGAGCTTTGAAAGAGGTCCATCTCAAGCAAGACAAACACGAAAAGAAACAAACAAAAAAAACACTTAAAACCTCAAACTCTCCTGGTAAGGTCAGCTAAGACAGGTTTGGGTGGACCCGGACAATTCTTCCTGGCCAACTAGGAAGGCCTTGTGTTGTCCTGTTGAGCTGGCGTAAGGGGACCTGCGTATTTCTGCTTACGCTGTACAGGGGGGCTTTACCACCTCCTTACATCAACACAAGCCAAGCCTTTTGAAAAACATCCCAGAATGAATTACTGTACGAGGGGCATAATTGCGTTAGGGCTAAAGATCACTTGCTTTTGTTCGGTGTTCATTACAGCATGAACACAGTCCTGAGCATGAATCCTAGTTCCTGCACTGCGTCATGGTTCTCAATGTGCTTCAGAGTTACTGGGTAACCTTGGGCGCTGGTTTTGGGTACCTCAGCTCGTGTGTGGGAAATGGGAGAGACGTAATCAAGCCCTTCCTGAGTTGTTCTGGGATTCACTTGGAAAAATCTCTGTAAAGCTCTTAAAAGGGGTGAAGAGTTGATTTATACTTGTACTCTATTTCTTCTAGATATCTCTCCTAAATAATGTTACTCTAAGGCTTGAAACCTATCCTGAGTATAAATGATATGCAAGTGCTTTAAAGTTATTGTACCATTTCTACCCAAATATATTTCACTGTTCCGTATGTCTGAAAGAAATGCCAAGCCTTTCTTATGCTCAGATCCTTGAACTTTTCACAGCTCAACTGTCTTAAATACTTCCCTTAATTTATCAATCTGTCATTTTGGGATTATAGAAAATACCCAAATTGTACTTTATTGAATAATTTTAATATAATCCTAATTATAATTATTTGAATTTATAATTATGGAGGGAAGCATTGCTCAAGGCACATGCACAACTTCTTTTAAAACAGTTATGTCTGCTCTACAGAGTAGATGTGTTAACTAGACTTTTTAATCTTAAAAGTCTCTAGTGAGTACCATAGCCTTATTTTGTTACATGTGTGTAGCATGTCTACAAGCATAAAAATGTTATTAAAATACATTTTGCGAAAAATATGACAGGGTTTTTTTTTTTTTTGAGAGAGAGCGAGCTGCTGTTGTGGAGAGCCAAAGGCTAGTTTTAAAATCGTAGCAAAGTAACTGTCTCATGATTGCTTCAGGCCTCTTAATTTCTCGTTGCTTTCCATAAACTCTGCATTGGCTTTCCTTGCCACAGGGTTTGCCATTTCTTGCTGATGTTGTCACAGATCCTGGTTGAGACAAGGTCTCTGGGGGTCTCTAGGTGAGGGCAGTTGCTGGGTGGAGAGCAAGGTTGACCTTGTTGAGTTAACCTAGGTAATAACTAAGGGTAGTGCACCTTGCAGTGTCATGCAGTGTCACTCGTGCGCATCTGTTATTGCAGGGAAAGTAAAACACCGTTCATGAAGTAGCCTTTTTTATGACACTGACTACATTTAAGGTTATGTGATTTAGAATCACAAATGATCACAGACTGAGATGATATTTTTATGCTAAATTGTAGTTGTATAGAAGGAATAGGAGAACAAGAAAGATCATGTCCTTCAAAAGCAGTTTTTACATACCCTGCAAAGAAAGGGCCAGCAGTGTATTCACAGGCTAGAGTGGAAACAAGCAGCTTTGAAAAATCTTCACTGTTGAAGAGAATTTCACCTGCTGTCTTAAGAGTAAATAATGTGGCAGTTGGGAATTGAGGATGCTAGTGCAGGTCCATAGGCTATACTAGTACTTTCTGTAGACGACTCTGTAAAGATTTTTAAAATCAGCTTTTATGAAAGCTGTTGAAAAATCTGCTTAACAAGTAAGATATGTTCAAAGGCTGTTTAGGGTGTATGTGTGTTAAAAGGCAACCAGCAAGTGTAACATTCCCTAAGCGCTCTCTGCATATGGCAGCGGGGCTCGTGAGGATCTTGCCTGGCACTTGGGCTCTCCGTGCCCTTTTGCAACATATGAAGCAGGGTGACTCCACTCCTCGCTCTGGGGTCCTGCCTGTGCTTCCAACTTGAAATTCAGAATTTTTTTTACATATATATACATATATATGAGTAATTGAACACTCAAGGAAAGCAGGTTATAAAAGGAGAATGTTCATCCTACACTTAAAAACAAATGTATGCAGGGATGGGAGAAAACTGCATAGCCTGTTTCTTTCCTCTTGTTTACCTAGTGTAGGTGAGGGTCAGACTTTTTCTGAATGTCTAATTTCAAATCTTGGTGGTTCTTATTAGCTGGCACAGTGAATTTCCATCTTTGTGAAGCCCTTTGCCTTTAGTCTCTTGTTGTAGCTCTTTGATATATATATATATTTTTGCTCCCCAACAATCCATGCTTTAATTTTGTTGAAAGATGTGAAGTTGGCTCAAGGCCATGCCAGTTTCCCCATGCAGTCTTCTCCTCTTAGCCTTAGGAGGAATCATGCAGGGCTGTGGTTGCAGCAGGATTCCTTGCTTGTGCCTCTTTCCTTGCCATGGTTCCAAGAGCATATGGTTAGCTGCAAATTCTCCCTTCTACATCACTTGTATCCCTTTTAGCACATGGGGTTTTTGCTTCAAAGTGTGAACATGCCTTGCTGCAGAACAGAGACAGCAGAATTAGGTTCTAAAACATACCTGTTAAGGAGAATTTAGGTGTGCAGAGTGACTTCCTGCAGTTTAGGAAAGATTTGTAATTATGAAGTAGCTATCACTCAAAGTTAGAACAAGTTCTTTGCGTAAGAATAATATTCCTTACGTGCTGCTACACATTTTTTTCTCTGTTAATCATAAAATAAGGATCAAGCATTAGGCATGTGTATAAGTCTTTTAAAGGAAAAAAACCCCATCAATAAGGAAAGCCTCAGAAAATGCAGTTGATGGTAGCATGTTGTAGAAAAGACTCATGCTGAATTTAGGATTTCAAATTAATCCATACAAACTGTATTGTTACATGGGAAATACAGTACCATTAAAACAGGCTTGTATATATTACTGAGGTACTTGTTCAAAAGAGGTGTTATCCCCTTTTCAGGAGGGTATTACCTTTGGAGATGGCAACTTGCAAGTGTAGTTTATATTGCACATAATTATTTTTCTTTTTTTTTCTTTTTTTTTCTCTCCTCCCCTTCTTCTGCCTATCTCCAGGTAAAAGTATGGATGAAATTAAGAAGCTGCTGCTGTTGGTTCTTGGTTGTGCCGTACAGGTAAAGGTTCATTAAAGATTAGAGAATTTTTTTTTTCTTCTTTTTTAATCTGTTGTTTTTCTGGGTCAGGGAAAATCTGGCCAAAGGTCAGTGCTGTATGAGCAGGTCTCCAGCTGAAGATAGCACGTGGACTGAAACTGGGAAAAGATGCAGTAGATGAATGAAATTGCAGCAGTAGTCCCAGTTTATTGCCAATACTGGAATCAATCACGGCATGTGTAATTTTGAAACTAAGTAGTCCACTTTAACAGTAGAATACAAAAATATAAACTTTTGAATAGTGTTGTTCTAAAGATTTTTTTGGTTTATTTTCATGCTATTTTAAAATATATGAGTGTAATAGTATGTGCTAGTGCAAGGCAAATAAATAAGCTAACAGTCTCAGCACATTTGTTTAATGAATCCTCTTTGCGTTTCTTTGAATAGTGCATAGGTAGAAAATCCTAAATGAATAGATACTCTGTATATTCATGTGGAGAATTTTATGCAGTGTTTATTAAAATAAATGGACAGACCACATAGATGGGAAGCTCCGCAGTGGCACCCACAGTGCTCAGATAAAGAAATGTGTGTTCTGCCCAGCAGCCCTCGGCTGGGGAACAATGGGGCCTCGGCGGCCTTTGCTTCTCGCTGACCTTGTTTGCTGGTTGGGCTGGTGTTTTTGTCGAGCCATAGGACACTTACCCTGCTCAGCTATGTCAAGTTGATTATGTCACGGTAATGCTGTCTTCCTATGGCTGCCCTGAACTTATCCCGCTCTTACGTTGCAGCATAAGGGTCTGATTTGGCAAGCTTTTTTATTTATTTATTTTCATCTTCAGCCCATATTTACAGTTCTTGCCCTCTTCCTAGTAAATTGAAGGATGAGACTCAGAATCATACCCAAAAGGGCCCCTGTAGATGGTAGAAAAGTAGTTTCACTTCAAATATTTAACTTCTGTTTTGCCTTCTAATAACAACTCTGCCCTGCAATGGTATTAATATACAATTGCAGATGTAGAGAGTGGGACATGTTTGATTCTTTTAAAATCATCAGTAGAAGACCTGCCCATATCTGTTTGAAATGTAACTGATTTTTGTCCAGAAAGTTCCTCAGTCCTATTTTCTATCTAAAGCACATGTTGATTTAATTCCCAAGAAGCAAAATGCAGGCTTGATGTGAGCACAGTCTAAAGCGATGCACTTCTTTTCATTGCCAAAACCAAGGAAAATGTGAACAGCTCTAAGCAGGCAGGATAAGTGATGCAGTATAAATGTAGGGCTTGTACTCACCCGGTTTACATGTGTGCACCTCATTAAAGAAACTGTGGTGATTTCCCCTGGCTGTCACCCCATCCCTTGATCTCATTGTGCATTGGACTTATTCTTAAAGAGCAAAACCAACCATTTTAACTTAGCCTTAGTTGTGCTGGCTGTAAAAAGTTTCAGGAGTTCAATGCATAATTCAGTTCATGTTCCATTTGTGCAACAAAGTGTTACCTCGTAGAGGGTGCCAAATTGTAGATCTTGAACATGTTGTCATTAACAGCACAAGATTTTCTATTTTAAATGAGGAAATGTTACAGAAAGTCTTCAGTTTTGTGCCATCATTTCAGGGAGTGTTTTTTTTTTAACAGTGTGAAAGAAAAGAAGAATTTATTGAAAGAATAAAACAATTGGATATTGAAACACAAGCTGCCATCGTGGCCCACATTCAGGAGGTAGGACTTGGCAACATCTATCTTCACTTTGTTTTCATGCTTACATGTCTCAACGTATCATTTTTTGTTATCTAAAAGTTAATGCTTGAAGTTTCATAATGGTTTTATCAGCTTCACAGAGTAAAATGATTATGCCGTGAAAGTAGTTTTGCAATCAAATTAGAAGATATGGCAGCTGTTTGGAATGTTACTTGGCTCAGTGCTTTTTCAAAAAGTTGCGGTGATAAATGTCTTGCTTGCCAGTTATAGGCTCATATAGAAGATACATTTATAATGTAGAAGGTATGAAATACTTTCAAAAGGAGTGTACAGTTTAGGACACAAAGTCCTGTTTGTAGCAGCAGTTTAGGGATTTAACCCCTAAGTCCCATGGTAGGTAAGATGAAGGCTCCCCAGAGTCTTGGTTGCTTCAAACAGTGTTTTCTGAACTCAGGTAGTCTTGAAAATAGTACTCTGCAGCTGACATGAGGCACGTGTTTTGTTTTAAACAGAAGTCTGATCCAGTGACAAATATTCTTGGACTTCTATGATTTTGGTAAAAGGAAGAAATCTGTTTAGGCGCTCGAGCCAGCTTAGCTTGCTTTGGAGAGGCAAAGAAAAGCCACATGAAAACGCCCTCTGCTGGGTAGGCAGGAGTGTTTGTGAAAACGCCCTCTGCTGGGTAGGCAGCAGTGTTTGTGAGCTCTGTGTTTTGGAGAGCAGGTGCAAAACCCTAATAAACTACAATTTAGAGAACAAATAATGGGAGTCTAAGGCAAAAATTTACTAACACTCAAAAAATCTGCTTTCCAGAAAAGGCTTTTCAGAAGGGGCTTGAAAACTTGTTTGAAATAGGCCGTAACAAAGAATATGGTTGTAGCAAAACATTTTTTAACTGAGCTCAAGAGCGCCTTTCTGCTGAGTGACAGTTCTGCCAAATGATTCAGAGGGAACAAGCTGTGCAGGATGGCAGCTAAAACAAACTCTGCTAGCAGCAGTGAAAGACAATTCCACCTGAGTGAGATCCCCCTGTCTGTAGCACCTGCAGGCTGCAAAGCCCTTGGAAACGGGGCTGCTTCACAGTGAGGCACCAGCCTCCTTGCTCAGTGTGGGACCTACTCCCTTCTTGTTCAGGTAGTGACCACCCCAGTGCCTGAACTAAGACAGCTTAGTGCATAACTTGTACTGTGCAAACATATGTCCTTTTGACCATAATGTGTACTTGATCACTTTAAAATTCAATCTTAATAATTATCAAAAACCCAGATACTAGAAACCACTGGCCTGTGTTAAAGTTGAGGTAGGTAGTCACGTGTGTGTACTTCGCAGCCTGCTTTTGGTGAAATGTGGTGTCTTTGTCTTTTTGAAGTGACCACTAGATGGGTCTGGGCGGTGCAGCTTATGTAGCAAACAAAATTTTAAATCTACTAATGAGAACTTTTTTGTTGTTGTTCCTCTTCTCAGGTGACTCACAACCAGGAGAATGTCTTTGATTTGCAGTGGCTGGAGCTGCCAGACATGGCTCCTGAAGAACTGGAGTCTCTCTCCAGGAATATGGTTTTCCACCTCAAAAGACTCATTGATGAAAGAGATGAGTGCACAGAAGTACGATGACACCTCTGTCATATGGAGCTCCTGTGGAGCAGTTGATACATGTTCTGTTCCTTCTGTTGTCTTGTTTGTGCCTTTGGTGTCTATTATGAGCTTTTCTCTTACACCACTGAAAATCGGTGGAAATATTTTGACTTTTCAATTGATTCTTATATAAGCACTTCAGATGTGGTGCAATTATTGGTAGGAGGAGTGCATGCAGTGGAGACCAAAGCATTTCAAGCTCTGATTATCTTTAGAATTTTGTCTCTGCCTGTTTGTCCAGTCATTCACATTACAGTGATTGCTTGACTCTCTCGCCAGTGAAACACCTACCACTTTTGCTTCCACTGTCATCTTCAGTTTTTTTTTGTGTAACACCAGCCCTATCTCATGCTGACTTGTGAGCTCCTTTCTCTTCAGATCTTTGCAGTTGATGTCTTCCTTTCATTAACCTGACTTTTCTGTTGTGCATGTGACTTTCTGATTGTGTTAGTTAAAAGCTTGGTTTTTAAGAGCTTGTATGGATTATCCAAACAAATTAGACTGTTAATATTGATCTAGTCATGAAAGCATGTTAGAGATTTCTTTCCTCATCTGTGTAACCTTCCGATGAGAGAATCACTTGAATTCTGAATGACAGGATAATAATTTTCCATGTTTATTAATCATTTTACATGCTTGAAAAACACAATGTGTAAGTATTATTGCTTTTGTTCTCAATATTGCATACTTCCAGGTGATTGTAGATCTCACTCAAGAGAGAGATTATCTACAGTCTCAGCAACCACCAAGTCCTCTGAAACCACCAAGCCCAGATTCATCACCAAACCCAGCCAACCATCGTTCCAATGAAGACAAACAGCACCTTGCAGTTGAGCTGGCAGACACAAAGGCTAAACTGCGAAGAGTCCGACAGGAACTGTGAGTCACCAGCATTTTATGCTGCTAGAGACACTTCTGTGTTAAGACTGTGTCAATACTGAAAATACAGTTGCCTGTCAGTTCCCCTGCACTGATCTCCATGGGAGCTCTCAGAATGATGTCTTTCACCTTCCTCTATTCATAGCATTAGGAAGCTAGTGTGGGTGCTCTATTTCTTCTTTTTTCTTACATGGTCTTAATAAGGGCTACTTTTGTGTTTCTTCTTGTCTCTCATCCCTCCCTTCTGCTATTCAAAGCACCATCTACTAGCAGCACTGCTTAATAAGTGGAAGTTCAGAGGATAGTACAGTTGGTTATGACAGCAATAGGATCTAGTGAGATTTAAATAGAGATACTTAAAAACAGCTGCAGTCTCAAGTCTATGATATGTGGTATCACGGGAGAATACCTCCTAGTCTTATGAAGGTGGCATGCCATCAAAAAATTCCATGTTCTGAATATACCTGATGACTTCTGTCTTTCCTTCTAGTTTCTTAGAAAACATACTTGGTAGTGCTCCAGGGGAAAAAAGAGAATCTACTTGTTTTTTTCTAATCCTTTTCAGGGAGGAGAAGTCTGAGCAGCTTGTGGACTCTAAACATGAAGTTGAAGAGCTCATCCTAGAGCTTCAAAAAATAAAACAAGAGGTAAGGTGGCCTTGTTTGTGTCAGACTTCCTAATTTAAAAACATCTCTTTCACTGTGAGGATAAAAATTCTGCTCCACACTTTCTTTAATGAAGGATCAAGTTATTCCAGCAAGCTGCTTGACTAGTATGACTGTGGAATAGCAGTGCTACACTTTCTGCTTAAATGGTGAGAGCAGTCTCATCTGTTTAGCTTGCAAATAATCCAGTAATGCCTGGAGCACATGCAACATCAGGAATTGAATATGGCTGAGTCCCATCAGACTGAGGAACCTCTTAGTCTTGTAAAGAACTGACTGGCTAATAGGAAAATTCTCTCATTAATGTGCCAACAGAAAATTATTCAATCCCTGTTCATGACTGCTCCTAGGAAAAAAATAGTTTAAAGAATACTCTTTCAAATATTAATTCTTTTTAACCTCTCTTTTCTCTCAGAATATCCACTTGGCCTCGGATGCTCGCTCTGCCCGAGCATACAGAGATGAGCTGGACTCCCTGAGAGAGAGGGCAAACCGTGTGGAGAGGCTGGAGATGGAACTTGTCCGATGCAAAGAGAAACTTCACGATGTGGATTTTTACAAAGCTCGCATGGAGGCAAGTGGAGATCGGGAGGAGGACTTGATGAGTAATGCTTAATGCTTGGCTTTTGCTGTGTAACCAGCTCATGTCTCATTTATCATCGAGCTGAATGTAGCAGATCAGAGCAAGTGGAAAATTCATAATGTTCATAGGTGTTGGTTTAGCAGCATCAAAAATTCTGTCAATAGCAAAAACATTCTTTTAGTAGACTTGGTGTATGCAAAAAGTACCCATTATTTTTAGTAAACTCTGCTTGGTTCAGCATTATGTGGCTGAGGAGGACAGACTTTTTTTGGAGGTTCCTTCTAAAGGATCTAAGTCTAGCCTTGAAGAGTGACTGCAAGTAAAATGTTTGATGTCCAAAGTTAATCCTTTGACCAGCACTTTAATTGCTGTATATAAGTAAACTAAATGAATGGGTATCTGCAGCCGTTGCAGCTGTTGTTCAAGTGACTGGGCATTCTTGAGAATGACCTCGGATGACAAATTCTAGGCACCCCTTTTTGCAACCGTTGCTTGTAAGGAGAGAGGTCTTCCCTGGTGCCCTGAGCAGAGGACTTCAGTGAGAAACCTATGCTTTTGTTCTCACAGTAATGCTCCTTATCAGGTTAGTCACCTGCAGGTGCGCCCATTTGGAATCATAGACTAATTTAGGTTAGAAAAAACTTTGGAGGCATCTCATAAAATCTCATGCTCAAAGTGTGGCTAATTTTTAAGTTAGATCAGGGTGCTCTACTGCAACTTTTCTGTACATTGAGGTCCTCATCTAAATTCTCAATAACCTCACTTAAGTGCTATCTCAACCAAAGTCAGATGGATATCCAGTCTTGGATACCCATGTTGAGGTTCTGTAGTTTACCCACTTGCTATAATTGTGTAAAATCCTAGGTCTGGGAGAAGCGTAATTGTGAAATGAATGTTCATCAGGCCTCTGGCTAAGAACATATGCCTTATTTCTGCTTTATAAACCTTGCTTTGTAGGCAATTCTTTTCCTCTCTGACCTAGGACATCCGCTAGATGCTGCTTCTTTCGAATAGATTCAATAATATGGCTGATTATTAAATTTAGCAATATCCTAGCAAAGCCTGTCTATTCTCTCTGTAATTTCCGTTTTACTTCAGAGAGTTTGGGGCTCCATCTGTCTGTTTCTTCCTTGCTAAAGCTGGCAAACCAGCAGGGCACTTACCTGGCGTACTGGCTAGCAGCGTGACGTGCTGGTATTTCACTTTTGGCTGTGTACTGGAGTTGCTTTGCCTCTGCCCGCTGCTCCCAGAGCGTGGCGAGAGGAGGGCAGTGCTTAGTCTTACCTTGGTGTGAAGGCAGGGGAGCAGCTGCTGGTGCTCCTGGTTTTCAGACCTTTCGTTTGTCCTCGTCCAGCAGTCTCCTGTTCTGTCTGCATGCTGATCCTGCTTCACACACCATTCAGTAAGGAGGCCTCTGCTTCTGTTTTGTTCGATCTTCCCTCACTCCTACCCTGCCAGCTTTTGGTGAAATTGTTGAAAACTGGCCCTTCAGAGATACCTCCCTCAGATACAGCAATGGATGAGATGAAAAATACTCCCATGAACATGGCACTTCTCTGTTTTGGGGCAATAGTGTGGCCTCGAGCATGAGCTGTTGCTGCTTCAAGGGCTGAGGTTTTTCTAGTATGTGGCAAGATTGCACAGCTGTCTGTGGGCTACGCTTTAGTCCAAAATAGCCAGTGTGTTTCACATGCTCACCACTCCCTCTGCTCTCATTGATCCACCCATGGCACAGTTGGGGACTGGCAGCTTTGTACATGGGCATCATCAGGAAAATGCCATCAGTTCCATGCTGATACATACAGGTGATTCCATGGGACACTGTACTAGCTTCATCGTCCTGCACCCAGGATCCAACTCTCCATGTCCCTCTGTTTTCTACTGACTTGAGTCCCCTGCCCTTCTGAAACAGGAGCAATAGCTGGAGAGCAGTTCAGTGCCTGCTCGGATTCCTCCCACTCCTTTAGAAACAGCTAGGCTTACAATTTCAAGTTGTAAGGTTTGTGCAAGGATTTAATATGATAGAGATTTATGCCACTAGACTGTGCTGTTCCTCTTCATCTAATGGCATTAACTAGTGCAGTTTGCATACTGAGCTGAGGGTGCTTAGGACCTGAACAAACCCCTCATAGCCACAGCAATTACAAGCAGAGGTGCATAAAGCACAGCAGTGTGGCAGTGTGATACCTTAAGGCTCATAAGCTTTGGCAGTATCATTAACAGGCCTTGCAGAATCAGTAAGTGAGAAGAAAAAGTGATTTTAACTTAGTGCATCAATGAAGAAAGCTATTAAATGGGCACTTGAAGATATTTTCATTCTTGTAGTTGTCATGCACATTCAGTAGCCTGAACAAGATGTATGGAAGGTGCTCTGCATAGCACATGGTGACAGCCTGAGAGTTGTGAGCAAGCTGATCAATGGGTTCTGGGCACATAATAGACACCAACAGTGGCAGCAGGGAGGAGTTTAAGGAGTATGCAAGAAGTACAAACAGAGCAAGTCTTTCTGTAAGTGAACTTAGCACATTTGAGCATGCATGTTGTTTACGTTCTCTGCATTTTTTGACAAGAATATACTCTGAAATTATACTTTAATTTGACTGTTGTTGGAAGACCGTGTAGATGACTGTGGTTTGGAGACCTTCCTGCAGGAGTGGCTTAATGAGGTCGCAACGGCCAACGTGGAGGAGCAGGCTCAGTGCAGGGCTTCCTCCAAGAAGGTACTTCTCTCCAGGGTAAAGCCCCTGCAGCCTCCAGCAGCGTTGGACTAGGTGATCTCTAGAGGTCCCTTTCAACCTCAACCCTTCTATGATTCCTCTCTGCTCGAGGAGATGCTTTCCCTAGGCCAGGGGGTCTGCCTTGCCCATTCTTACCCCTTCCCACTGCATCACGCTTCCACAGAGGATGACAGGAGGAATATCTGTGGACATGAAAAAAAGAAAAAGTACCTCTTCTGTATGTTCATATAGCCGACCCAGGCAATGCTTGACTGTCGCAAGACATTTATTAACAGTCTCATGGCTCAGTGGGGGCAGCTTCCAAATTGCCAGAAGGGAAAGGTTTGGGCTCCATCTAATAACTAGGTCTAAATGTGTGTGCAACTTCTCTGGTTTGATTTATATAATCTGTTTTCTCTTTTAGTATCTGAAAATGTTTCTGAGAAGTAAAGCACCCTGCTTGTAGAAGCACTTATCTTCAGAGTTAATTGCAACCCATATGAATATACAATGCATGTTCTTAAAGCTAACTCAAGACAGAGCTTGGGATTAGAGCAAAGTATATAATTTATTTTAGAAACATGATTACAAAGGCAGGATTGTATATAGTGGGTATTAAGCCATCACAGTTTAAGGTAAAAGCAATATAAAGCACAGATTTTTGAATCTCTTACCAGTAATTTAGTATGTTTTCAGGAAAAAAAAATCTACAGTCAGCAATTTTTGCTGCTGGTTTGAAAAGAAACTAATAGCTACAGAATCAAGTTTGTAGGTTTTTTTGTTATTAATTAAAAAAAAAAAAGGTTAAAAATTAATTCCAGTGAAAATACCCTCACCCTACTTCTACCTGCAGCTTCTCTAATCCAAATGATTTGTAGCTAGGCACATTTTCAGCCCAGTTATGTTATGCCAGAGCTTTGTGAGATGTTAGTGCTGACATGTTTTAGGTAGAACGGTTTTACCTTCCAGGCTTTACGATCTAACTTGAAAAAGCTTCCATGGAGCAATTATTTAAATTAAATGAACTTTTCAATATTAAGACAGCCTTGGATCATGGATGTACTAGCGAGCAATGTTGACCTACGCATAGGAGGCATTTCCATTGGGCTATTAATTTAAGATTTCATCAGAAGTGTTTTGAACGGACATGTTCACCCCTCTTGGGTGCTTGCTGGAAATATGCCTTCAGTTTTCTGTGCACTGCAGCTCCCAGTGATGTGCAGCTTGTACCAGAGCCTGAATGTGTACATGTGCTTGGCACATAGCTTAATTCTTCATGAGACACTAAAATAACTGGTTTCTGCCTGATAGACAGTTTTGGGGAATAGTTCTGAGGCTGCGTTTTTGAGGTCAGATACCACCTTAGTTCTTAGGGCTGTGGTCCAGATTGAGTTTGATGAGCCAGCAAAGCAAACCCTGATCGTGTTGCTATTCCAGTATGGGTTTTCCTGCAGCTTACGTGACCCCCCAGAACATTTCCTGTTCCTCTGCTTCCTCTGGTCTGTCATCGTTCGGTGTCAGCAACTTTAGTTTGTTCACCCTAAAGGTGACAATGTTAGACCAGACTTAGCCTGGAATGTTAGTTTTATAAATTGAGGGGAGAGTTGTTTTTTCACTTGTACACTCAGACATTTTATTTGCAGTAGCTGAATCATTTCACAAACTCTCATATACTTATCCTTTCAATGCTTTTGTAGTAGGGAAATTCTCCCTCTTCCTTTTTGCAAGATGATAGGTGACCCATGAAGAGATCAAGGACGATACTGCAGAGCATGAAGTGGCCTCCTGTACTATGACATCTACATTCAAGATGCAGCAAACAACTAACTGCTTTATATTGAATTACGGCTGTCGGTGTCATCTGACAACCTATCTTGTGCTTTGCAGCTGTCTTTGAGTGTGGGTGTTGGTTTTTGATTTTGGATATTGTTTTAATGACTGGATCACATGAGGCTCTCTGTGGCTGATTCCACCCTCCCTAAAATGAGAAAGTAGTTGCTGGCTAAGCAGTTAGAGATTTATGCATGCCCAGTGAACTTTCAGGAGTCTACTTGGTTTGAATGTTTGTGGTCTGAGCAAACAGACACTGATGTCACTGATGTTAAGAGACTTCACATTTCAAAGGCTGTTGTCCAGGAATAAAGTTGTCAAGCCATAAGCACTTCATCTAGCTGATGTGCACTTACTTGTTCTGGTGTCTTTTCACTGGAGCAGGGGAAAGGGAGGGAAAGATGACAAAAGAACAGTTCTTTAGAGGGACAGATAAATGACTTTCTGCACTGCAACTCTTCTGGGGATAAAAAAAATCCTTCCTAAATAAATCTTTTGAAAGCTGATGTTTTCCTGCCATGGAAAATTGGATGTATGACTTGGATTTGTTTGAGGATCAGAAAGAGTGAAAGTTAGCAGTCAAATGTGTTAACCTGAAATAATTCAGTAAATTTAAAACATGACCAAAAACACACAGCCAGATTTTATGCTTTAGACATTTCCTGTTTCGGGAAGTAGGTTATGTGAATGCATGAAATGTTTTTTTGTTGTTCTGCAAGAAATATATTATGCCTTGAACATAATATAATATCCCTTTAATAAATGTAATCTATTTTATAGTTGGGGAAGCAGAGTCAGAGGGCTGCAGTGAGTTAGATGAGCAAATGGCATTATGATAATAGAGTTAGAAATGAAGAATTCTTCGGGGTTTTGAGTCATTGTGGTGCCTCCTGATCAAGTCTTCATTACAGTAAAAGAAACTCCGTTAAACTACTATTTCCTATTAAACTATCTGTTTTTGTTTTTTTAATAAAGGAAACAAGTCAAACTTTTTTTTTTACATTTTATAATGTCAATATATGAAAGTTGCTTTGTCTTTAAAAAACATATATGTAAAGAGATTAACAGTATATACTGCTACTTTTTGCTCCACAGGAATTAAGAGAAGACAACATCATATTAATTGAAACAAAGGCCATGCTAGAAGAACAGTTAACAGTGGCAAGAGCTCGTGGTGATAAATTGCATGAATTAGAGAAGGAAAATTTGCAGTTGAAATCCAAGCTTCATGATGTAGAGCTGGTATGCACCTTTCTTTTGTTACACTCATTTTTCGATTCTGTTTTCCTGCTAGGTCACATGAATTTGTTGTGGAAACCAGTGAGGAGAAGATAATAAGTCAGTCATGCTTCTTAAAATGTCTTTAGTTTGAACTTGGTGCATATGTGTTCTTAAAATGCTATAGCATTCAATGTGTGAATATTAGCAAGTGCTGCTGTGTGGAACAGTTTGAAATACATTTTATGCAAGAACGTAGATCACAATTTAAAAATACAGAATGGCTTCCTTTTTATTTATAAAAGATTTTAAAATCTGTCAGAAATTTTAAATATTGAATATGTAAACTACGGTAGTAAACAGCTTTTTTGTTGCAAACAAAACCACCAGCTGTTATGATCGCTATAGGAACCCATCACTTCTATAGAAGACACAAATTCAAAATTGGTTACAACATAAATCAGAGTCATGGCCTATTACCATGTGTGCTTATTACCACACAGACAAAAGATGCAAGAAGTGGCAATTCATCATCTGCAAACAGAATGCTGACATGGGATTTTTTTTTCAGTCCAAACATATAAGAATTGTCTTCATCTCCTGTATTTAACTTAACATTCTTCCTGTTGTCCCTCTTGCTTTTGACTTCTTGTGGATTTAAGCTTTTGAAAAATAGTATGTTAGAAACAAAAGAGGATTCTGTATGGAGTTATGTTTAATGACTTGATTCAGGGCACCATGATGCTCCAGCTTTTCAGAAATGGGTGGTGGTTTTGAATGCAGTTTTTCTGGGTGACTTGGTGAGTTTTTGGACAACGCTTGCTGGAAACTGGGACTCTTCAAGGCGCCGTGTCAACTCCCACAAATATAAGTGGCCCAAATCATTGCTATAAGCAGTGATAGCCTTATTATTTGGATCAATTTTTTGGATAATTATAGGTATGTTCTTGATTATGCACATGACTTGATCCAGATTAGATATGACAGATTGAAGAAGCCCCCTACAATTCAAGGTCATATATGCAGAGTCTTTAGGGTCTCCCTGCATCGTGCTACACTTTTACAAAGAGCTTTTTTAAGGGCAGAGCTTGAATTCAGCCAGCCTTGTTGGTCTGGCCGCAGCATCACCAGGCATGTCTTCATCCTCACCTGCTTTTCTCCAAGTATATTATGGATTTGAGCTTACTTCAAACAGGGTCAGCTGGGGGTCTGCACAGCATTTAGAATTCATGTGGTAGCCCTACAAATGATTGATGCTGTGCGTATATCTTAATATTAAGACATATTAAGTTGCTTACAGAGACTTTTCTACCCTCGAAGTGTGTGCTGCTTTTAACAGTTCACCTTGACAGAACCTTCTTGGAGTTAAGCTCTGTATTCATTTGCACACTTGCATAGGATCGGGACACAGACAAGAAGAGAATTGAAGAACTGCTGGAAGAGAATATGGTGTTGGAGATTGCACAGAAACAGAGCATGAATGAGTCTGCACACCTAGGCTGGGAACTAGAACAACTGTCAAAAAGCACAGATCTTGCGGACAGTGAGTAGCATTTTCCTTTAATTCCTTTGTTGTAATTTTAACTTTTCTATCACTGGAGCTCCAGAACTGTTTCCAAGTAAACAAACAAACCCTGCCCACCCCTCGCTCTGCCCCCCCCCACCAAAAGAAAAGAGAGAAGAACTGAGAACATCAGTTAGCTTGTGTATTCAGTAGAAAAAAATAAATATCAAAGAAGTATCGCTTAACACAATCTTTCTAAAAATATTTTACCTTTGCTTCTGTTTCAGAAATAATTATGTTTAAGAAGTCCCACATCGGTGGTCCTTTCTCTTCCAAATACAACAGTCTTGTACAAAATTGGCTGGTATAAAAAAGTTTTCAGTTAGATGGGAACATTTTATTCAATTATTAAAAAGCTAAGCTTGGATGCAACAAGATTTAGATAGGCTTTGCTTCAGAACAGAATTGAATGAGAAAATTTTGTTAATGTTACTCTTTGACTCTCATCCAAACTGTTTTACTCTTAACCAAGCCTCTCTGGGTGATAGTCTTAGAAAATAGTTTAACGGTTTCAGAAATCAGCTAGTTCTGAATTGTTCTGTTTGGTGGATGTAATAGTGATGATTATTTTAGCTTGAGTGAGTAGTTTTCTGAGACCAAATAGGAAAGTGACTTTAACATTGTTTCCAAATGTGATTTTCCAAATGTGAGCTTATGGATAGCGATTATTTTGTGATTGCTTTCCTAATTACTGTGACACTGAGTAGAGAACGGAACTGAACTGTAGAGGCTTTGGTACTGGAAATGGATGGTAAGTGTTAGTGAGACTTAGTCTAAGCTTTTAAAGTAATGTCTCTGTTGTAAAACTTGTGTAAATGTTGTTAGTCTTAAGATTTCAACTTAAGAGTTTTCTGTGATCAGTGTTCTGAAGGATGTCCTGGGCTTGTGCAGCGGGTAATAAAATACCTTCTTGGGTTTAGCCTATCAGTGAAGGAGCTGTGAGGCTAAGCACTTGAATTTGCTTTTATAAGCGTGTACCATTTCTAATAGGGTCAGATTCCTGAGGTTTTCATTGGCTTTTGGGAGTGCGTCAGTTACTTCCTTTGAAGGAAGCGTAAAAGGGTATGTCAAAGCACTAACCATTGCTGGTTAAAATAACTTTAAGAGAGTATGTTAGGAAATGTAACTTTGTAGTATGTTAGTATGTAGTTTTTAAGATATTTATCTCCTTAGATATTTCCTTTTTTAATTAAAGATCTTGTTTTTTTTTTCCTGTGGAAATATGTTCTATTTTTTGAGAGCGTTAGCTTAGTGAAGCTGAAATGATAAGGACCTGGCTGCAATGATTTTCATAAAGCAAGCCTTACAGACCTAGAAAGGGGGATATTTCTGAATTGGTTAGTGCCACCTTCTGATTCTTGTGTTTCAACAGCTAGAAAGTCCTTTGTGTTTGAGCTGAACGAGTGTGCGTCGAGTCGCATACTGAAGCTGGAGAAGGACAATCAGAGCTTGCAGAACACGATCCAGGAGCTGAGAGATGCCTCCTTGGCCTCCAGGGAGAGCAACCTGAAGTTTGTGGAACTGGAAAAAGAAAATCAGCAGTTAAGCAAAAAGGTAATTCTCACTCACAGAACAGAGCGAGCTGTTTGGTTTTTGAGCACGGTGTGTGCAGAGCTTTACAATGTTCCTGAAGAGGGAGGGATCACGGGAGTTCACCAATATTCTCCAGGAGACTGGGAGCGTTTTCAGGCCCTTCTATGTAATATGAGGAGGCCTCTTTTCGCATCAGTGTGTTCCGTTGCTTTCTACCCACTGCCTACACAGATACATCCCTGCAAGTGAAAGTGTCTGTTCCCATTCCATAGACTCTGTCCTTCGGTGCTCATTTGCCCCAGCATATGGTGCTATTCTTTC
Source organism: Tinamus guttatus (assembly GCF_059628265.1). Taxonomy (NCBI): domain Eukaryota; kingdom Metazoa; phylum Chordata; class Aves; order Tinamiformes; family Tinamidae; genus Tinamus; species Tinamus guttatus. The sequence goes on from NW_028288582.1 coordinate 13,118,498, forward strand.
TCTTGTTCTGTCTTCTTGTGACAATCACTACTGCTTGCTCTGTGAGCAAGCTGTGGACACATTTAACTTTTTTTCTTGTTTGAAAGTTTTAGTATTATTTCTGTGAAAGTCAAATAAACCACTCAGATAAACTCAGCTTACTGTATTTCTAAATAACTGTCTTCACTGATCATTGTTCTGGATCATTTTTACTCCATCCTTTTGGCTATTGCAAGTTCTCTACTGTCTCTAAAGCTCTGGGTTTCTTTTGTCCCTGGTAACAATTGTATAGGTCATCACTGCTTAATTTTGTGTGTGTGTGTGCACATGCACACTCGTTACATGCCATTAGCAAGTGTTATTTCTCTTGGATCAACTGTCAGTTCTGCCCTGTCTTGGAAATGTAGTCCAGTTCACATACAATCCCCAACTCCACTTTTGCCTGGCTAGAAACTGGCATTCTGAACTCTGAGTACTTCAGGCAAGTGCCACTGGGGAAAGAGGTTGCTTGTCAGTCGGTCAATATGAGAAATGTCCGTGTTCACCACTTCTGTGTTTCTACCTATGCTCAATTACACAGACTGTAAGGCCCATTTCTCCTTTCCCTATTGCTGCTATGAGCTGTGTGTGCTACAGTGATACAGGAATTTCAGCCCTCTCTTGTCGCTTATTGGCAAACTGAATGCTTTAAAGGACAAGGGAAGAAAGAATCTGGATATGAAATGCTAGTCGTGAACTACTAGATTGTAATTAGTACAGAATGTTGACTTCTCTGCCAAGGCAAACAAGAATCCATTACTGCTTCTGGAGAGAGTCTCCTGCCAAGTTAAGAAAACAACTCTGCTGCAAAATTGTTTGCAAAAATCCAGTTCACAGTACTCTTTCACCACTTTGATTTATGAACGATTGTGTATGAGTAATTCGCTGCAGCTGTAATTTACATGCCTAAAATATAAGATCAAGAGATACAAAGCACTCAGCAGATACCTGTGGTGCACAGTCATTTAAACAACTGTGGTCAACCTTGGGCTTTGCCCCAGGCACGTTTCTGTGGGCACTTCCAGTTATGACACTGTCTTAGTGTCAACAGTTGTGATTTGAAGATTAGTTGGATGTTTTCAATGACAACAGACAAATTGATGTGCTGGGGTCACCTACAGGTCTGGTAATTTAAGAAAAAAGGCGACTAGTGGAGAATGGCTGTGTGGAGGAAAGAGGCTGCTCAGTGAATCAGACCAATGAGGGAAAAAAAGGCTATGTGTTAAAAATGAAGAGCGGTTGAAATGTGTGAAAGAATAAAACGAGTTCTTGAGTGGCACAGAATATAGCATAGTCTGTACGTGACTGAGTGCCACGGATCAGTCAGGTTGCTGACTGACTTCATCACCTCATCAGAGATGGAAATAAAGGTAGTAGACAGTATTATATAGTGTGTGTGAGATGTACACATTATACAGAGACCGAGTATATAATAATCTAATAATAACTTTGGTTTGGCTTTTTAAATCTTATTTCCTCTCACATGCTTTTTATTGTTCACACATATATAATTAGTAATTTATCAGAACTTAATTAATTTTCTTAGTACATATTAATGTACACAGAAGGGGACGTTTAGGGCAAAAGGATAGTAGGGAAAAAGAAAGAGCTGGGACTGAAATAACGACAGAATCAAGTCTGGTAACTTACCTGCGACACTTAAAAGTAAGAACCTGCTCTCCTAAAGCCAATTAGAGTCAGATTTCACTCAGTGCCCAAGACTCGTAAAGCTTGTTATCTGATTGCTAGTCTAGTGGTGCTTGGAAGGCTTGAGCAGCAGGAGTGGACGGGATTATTCAGGGCAGTACAAGTGAAGGTACTAAGGAAAGGACAGACTTCCCCCCCACACACACACACGCCTTGAAAAGTTTCAAGATGGTTTAACAGTAGAAAACTCTCCTTAGAAACAGCAGTCTAGCTATTTTTTTTTCTGCATCCTTGGACTGAAACAAGCAGTCATTTCTTACTTGCCCCCAGTACTAATGAAGACTAGCTATTGCTGAATTACTGGCTTCATGTTCTCGCCTTCTCTGTACAGCTCTTTTGGGACCAATGAACCTTATTGTGATTGCATTTCTAAATCTAAGCCCTTCTTATCTCCAATCTAGGCAGTCCCTGCTTGTTTAAACACTTCCTGTAATGAGGCCTGTGTTGACATAGGCAGAGCCCAGCCTCCAGCCATTTCCCACTTGTAACAATTATTGTTAATACCCTTTTCATTGGCATTTTCACTGTTGGCGAAGTTCGTATATCAACACACAAAAAAAAAAAGAAAGAAAAAAAGAACTGATACTTCTGCAGAGCTGTTGGTGTTTACGGAATTTTTCAAGCATAAAAAGGAATGCTTCCTGCCTTGGGTAGTTAAATCTTCGAACCTCTTGCTTCTAAAAAAAAAAAACTCCTTAACAGTGCTCAATACATTTTTAAGAGCAGCTTTCAAATATAAGTAGTAAAAAGATGGTGCTTATTGTATGACTAGGTCCTTCATAAATCATTCAAAAACAGTGTGGAGACATACTGAGGAAACCGGGCTAACAAGGCTCAGGGAGAGGGAATGTAAACCTCAGAATTCCAGTGCTTTTTCTCTCTTCTGGATTTTTAATTCTTTTGTTTACTGAGTTGTCTTAATAACCTTCTCATCAGCTGATGGACTAAGGGCATCAGTGGCAGAGAGGCTAGCAGGAGACACAATCTGTCAGAATGGTGAGTACCAGAAACTTCAGTTCTTGACAGAAGCAAGAAATGGCCCTCAGGCAGTTTGAAGCATTCCTTTTTATGGTGTCATCTTAATAAGTAAGAAGGAGATTTTTGGCACTATGAGAAAATGTTCTTGCTCCTCTCCCACACCTGGTAGCTGCAGAAAGGAAGAATTGCATCTCAGCAATACTTCCTGTCTCCTTGCTCTGTGCTCTTCAAAGAACCTTTAAATGTGACCAATCATTGTGTTAGGCTGTCTGATGTGTTCTGGGTTGTTCTCTCCACACAGATTGAAAAGCTGCAAAATCAAATTGAAAAAGAGAAGCAAAGTAATCAAGATCTGGAGACCTTAAGTGAGGAGCTGATAAAAGAGAAAGAGCAGCTACAAGTCATCATGGAGAATTTGAAAGCCGACAAAGACAGACAGGTACAAACTTCATAAATGTAATCCAAAAGCAAATGCTCAGTAGTGATGATTTACTAATGCCATTTAGAAGCTGTCTATTTCTGTAAGGGAGAGATGGGACAAGCTCAGAGCTCTTCTCTGCAGGAAGTTCTCATTCAAATGCAGATAAAAGGTCTCCGAGCGAAAAGACCCGGCATAATAAGAGATCTGCATGCTATTTGTAGATGCAGATCTGCCCTCTTTTTCAGGCAAGAAGCCCAGGGTTACTGAACAGTTACTGGCCAGCCGTGGTCAGGTTTGGGGTAGCAAATAAAAGCCCTTCTTAGACTTTAAATACCCTTCAGCTTTTATTACTGTGCTGCAGTTCAAAATCTCTGTACTGTCAGTTCACATAACAGTGCCACCTGCATTAATTTGATTAATGAAATTATTCCTATTAATAACGATTAAGAAAATTATACATGGGTTGTTGGAAGATGGGCTGCCTACTTTTAGTATGTAGTAAAATTTATCCATGACTTGTAGGACAAAGATGAAACAGCAAAATATCTTGTTTACGTAGTGTTTTTCTCCTTGAAAGATTCTTACAGAAACCTCTATCTGGGAATTTGCAGTTTACCATTGAAATCATACCGTTCCCTTTAAAAACATGGATTCTCTGTGATAAGAATTAGTGAATGCTTCACATTTAGGGCAGTAAGTAAAAACAAAAGTATCTTCAGTTAATGGAAAAAGCCAGGTTTTGATTTGTTCAGGCCAAAGTACTGTTTGATTTCTGTAGATCTTAAGTAGTTAAGAATCGAATGCAAATCCCAGTCTAAATTGCAGTTGCCTCAGCTGGAGTTTGACCAGTGAGGTTAATGCTTTGCTTTTGCAGAAAGTATATCCTTAATATGACGTATAGCTACTACCAGTATTTAAGGCTGGCGGGTTCTGAAGTCTTATGAGAAAGAATTGTTGTCCTTAGTTCTCTTGTGTCTTAGTTCTCTCCTTAGTGTTTATGTTTGTAAATGTAGATGGAAAGATATCATTAGTGAGGAGTAATCCCTAACAAAGCAGTTACTCCAAGGTGTTCTGTGAGGGCATCTGTCTATTCTCTTGCTCTGCCTATGTGTTCTTAGCTGTTAGAAGGAACGCAGCACCACTTGTAATACACTAGAGTCCCAAGTTATTTTTGTGTGTGTGCATGTTAAGGTTATTGGTTTTAGTCAGGGATAACTGTTAAAGAAATTATATCGGATTGAGTTTTTTTTAACACTCATCTAAATTGTATTGTAAGTAGATGAGCAGCATTTGCATGACTTTTTTTGTTCATTTGTGTAGATAAAGGATCTTAAACAAGAAAATGATCACCTTAATCAAGTGGTCTTGTCCTTGAGACAAAGATCTCAAGTAAGCAGTGAAGCCAGAGTAAAAGATATTGAAAAAGAAAACAAGATCCTTCATGAAACAGTTACAGAAACTAGTAGCAAACTGAATAAGCTGGAATTTGAGAGGAAGCAGTTACAAAAGGATTTTGAGCAGGTTAAAGAGAAAGTGGAACGAGTGGAAGAAATGGAGAAAGAACTACATCGGCTGGAGAGGGAAAATGAACAGCTCACAAAGAAGGCAGCAGCCATGAAAATAGTGACAGAAAAAGTTGAAGTTCTTGAGCAGGAAAATGGGGATTTGGAAGTGGAAAACAGGAAATTAAGAAAATCCCTGGACACATTGCAGAATATTTCCATCCGTCTTGGTGATCTGGAAAGAGATAACAAGCAGTTGGATGAAGAAAATCTGGAGCTCAGAAGAGTGGTAGAGACCATGAGATTTACCAGCACAAAAATGGCACAAATAGAAGCAGAAAATAAAGATTTGGAGAGGGAGAAAGAGGACCTAAGGAAGAATGTAGAAATGTTAAAAGTGCTGAGCAAGAAATCAGAAAGACTGGAGCTAAGCTATCAAAGTGTTAACTCCGAAAACCAGAGACTTCAGCAAATGCTGGAGAACAGCAGCAAAAAGATCCAGGAGCTAGAGAAAGAAGTGCAAGAAATGGAGAGTGAAAACCAGGTCCTCCAGAGAAACATGGAGGAACTAAAGATTTCTACCAAACGGCTAGAGAGGTTAGAGAAAGAGAACAAAGACCTGGAGCAAGAAATGTCTCAGTTGGAGAAAGACAAAAAAATGCTGGAGAAAGAAACAAAACGGCTTTGGCAGCAAGTGGAACTTAAAGATGCTATTTTGGATGATAGTACGGTAAAGTTGGCAGTTGCTGAGAAGGAAAACAAGACACTAGAAAAGGAAATTGCTCGATTCAGAGATTCATCTAATAAGCTGAAAGAATTTGAAAAGGACAATAAAGATCTCATAAAGCAAGTTACAATTGATAAAAGAACACTAGCTACACTGAGAGAGGTAAGCGAAATGCTATTACTATTTTCATTACTGTGTTATATTTTTCTACTCTGCTAAGTAGCAAAAAGCTTTGTGTTTCATGACTTTGATTTATGAATTAGATCTTCACAGTCTTAACAGGCATCACAGGATAGTGCTGCCTTTGAGTGCGCACCGCCCCAAAATTAAAGTATACCACGATTTATCCAATTACACTGCAGCAGTGTAATTAGGCTTGTTCAATTATGCCAGTAATTTCCCTCTGTCAAAAACTGAGTGAATCAGGAAAATGTTCAAGTCCCTCAGCAGCAAATCAAAGCACATTATCTCAAACTTGCATAGGGAAGCCCTGTCACCCCGTGCATGTGCTGTGTGTGCACATGCACAGCCTGATGTGTTACATTTTAATAAACAATGTAAAAGGCAGGCTGTGCTTTTTGGTGGTTGCTGAAAGTGGGGGAAACTCCCTCCTGGTACTGCTGGTGCCCCAGCCTGCACAGCCCTTCCCCTGGCAGGGGAGTGGGATGGCAGCGTGGCACAAGAAATGCAGTCCAGTAAACAAGACATCGGCCAAAAGAAGCATTCTTTGGGTTCCCGTTGGGTGAACTATAAATAGAGAGTCAGTTTAATTCTGCACTGAGCTGACACTGAACAATTTTCACTGACCTTCTTGGGACTACAATTTTATTCACTGTCTTTCTTTTTTATGCTCTTCAATTTAAAAATCACCAGTGTTAGAAAATTAGCGCTGTCATTTTTATGGCAACTAATCATCTTGGTGCTGTTACAGGATTTGGTCCTGGAGAAGCTGAAGAGTCAACAGTTGTCTAGTGAGCTGGACAAACTGAGCCAGGAGCTGGAGAAGATAGGACTGAACAAAGAGCTGCTGCTACAGGATGACAATGGCAACGATGACAAGTGAGGAAACAGAGCTCCCCAACTCATGCTTGTGACTCTGCAGGCTCTCAGGCATCCTAATTCAAACCTCTAGCTTAAAAAAAAACACCTTTTCTTTCTCCTGTCCTCCCCTGTCTAACTCCAGTTACCTTTACCAATTTTGAACACACAACCAATTTTTTGTAGCAGGCCTGGCAATGTCCTGCAAGATTAGAAAAATCTTTTCTAGGAAAGATTGAAAGTAGGAAAAAATGACATTCTGTCTCTCTGCATACTAGGTAGTATTATCACAATTCCCTGTAGAGCTGCTGGGTAGCTCACTGCAGTGATCCACTGTGCATGTTCCTCCTGCTATTCTCTTTATAAGCGAGAAAAACAGTGCCTGACTGCTGTCCTTCAGATGATGATGATCCAGCCAGCTGTTAATGTAGGCATGGATGTTACCCAAGACATTCCTGATAGCAAATCTCATAGTCAATAACAAAGAAAGCCCAACAAACCCCATATGTATAGACCTCTTGGGTAAGACCCAGTTAGATAAACATACACTTTCTGGGGAAAAAAATGGGGCTTACTGTATTTTTTTTTCTCCCCATAAGGAATATACAGAGCAGACATGAGAAGAAATATCTATAGTGTAATTAAGGTCAGAGTAGAAAAACTTGCTTTTAAATTATGTAGCTTTAAATATTTCTGTAGAACCATGGTGTTACTCCTACCAAAATTGATTGGAATTTCTGTTACTGAAGAAGTAAACACCCATAATGTAACATGTGATGAGATTTATAATCGTAGAATCATAGAATGCTTAAGGTTGGAAGGGACCTCTGGAGGTCATCTAGTCCAACCCCCCTGCACACGCAGGGTCACCTAGAGCACGTGGCACAGGACTGCGTCCAAGCAGGTTTTGAGTGAAGGTAAGGTCTGCTAACTGGGTGGTGCCTCATAACCTAGTGGTAGATGTTGGAATCTTTTTTTTTTCCCTCTGTTTTTCAGAAAATATAAGATTCTGGAAAGCAAAACTGAATCGGCACTAAAAACAGCAGTAGCTGTTAAAGAGGAAAAGATCGCAGTGTTGGAAGCTCAAGTGAAAGACTCTCTGAACTTGAACCAACAGTTACAAAATGAGCTAAATTTGGTAAGAGGTGAACTGCATATTAAATATTCTCAATATGGTGTTGTACGTTCACATCTTTTTTGTTCAACAGGAGCAAATTTTATGCATTTCTTTCCTCGCCACAAACAAGCACCCTCTAAGACTGTTTGATTCGACTACTCTCTCCTGTCCAATTGTATATAATAGCACTGACCTTGGCAAAACTTTTGAGTTGTGGTCCAGGGCAGGGAGGGTATTTCTGAGTAAACAGCATGTGCAGTCTCTGTGTCTCCATGTTCTTTTCACGGCCATGGTATTTTTTTTTCTACTTTCTTCAATGAGAGTGTAGGCTGAGGCAAATTGCAACTGAAGCTTTTCACCAGGGATAGCCTTTTTGGTTGAGTTTGAGTCACGGGGTGCTTGAAGGCAGGCCAGGTGACATGAATTCCTTCACCCCTCTGGGCCTCAGCTTCCCAATTTGTGAAGCAGGAGTAATAGTTCTTGAATTCCTTTAAATACTTACAGTGCAAAAGAGGAAATGCATATTATCTCATTATTAATATAAAATCCCAGTGTTGAATCAGTTGTAAAGTTTTTGTTTTGGGTTTTACAGGTAAAAAAGGACTTTGATGCACTCAAGCAGACCCAACAGGATGGGCAGTGTGCTCAGAAGTCACTGAAATATTCGGCGGAGAAACGCATTCCCAATCACCAAGTAAAAGAGAAATTGGAAATGGGACACCGAGAAGCTACCATGGAGCTTCTGAAACTGAAAGACAGGGCGATAGAATTGGAAAGGAATGTAAGATGCCTTTAGTTACCTGTTATTCCTCACACATCCCTTGTGTGGCCATGAGTGGACTGCTAGGACCTTTTTTTTCAAGACTATAGGAATCTTGTGGGCTTTCTGAGCTCTCAAGTCTACGAAGTTCTTCAGACATTTCCTAGGGCCACACAAGACTTTAACTGTCTGTCTTGCAGAGCATCTCAGTGGGGGTGAGCCCTGGGGTTAGTTTCTGTCCTACCTTCCTTTAATGCGGGGAAGAAATTCCTCTTGCACATTTGTTGCAGAAGGATCATTGCTAATTGGTTCTCATCTTTGGTAGTGCTCCAACTCATCAGAGCGGCTTTTTCTTTTCTTTTTTTTTTTTTTTTTCTTTTCCTGTTACCTCTCTCCAATCCCATCTCTCTTAGAATGCTGCCCTGCATACTGAGAAGCAGCTGCTTAAAGAACAGCTGAAACACTTGGAAATGCAAAATGTCTCCTTCAACAGTCAGATCCTGACACTACAGAAGCAAAATGTCTTCCTCCAGGAGCATAACACTTCCCTGCAGACACAGACAGCCAAACTCCAGGTCAGAACAACTCTGCACCTTTGTGACAATAGGACACACTGGATTTCATTATAGTAGTGTGGAGAGTGATGGCTGGCAAAAAAACTGTGACTGATAAAGTGGAGGTCATAAAGGGCTGTGAAGTGGAGCTTAGATTGAGATCTGAGTTTTTCCAGTCTTGGAGAGAAAATGGCTCTTCAGCTATTGTCTTGGTTTATCTTTATGAAGAAGATAATTAAAGTGTATCCACTGTGTATCTACAGAAAATCAAACTTATTAGGAATGCTGCTGCGGCACACAGTGGTTCATTCTCTTGTGTTTAGTTGAATTTAAGTCTTCTTTCAGTTATACACAAGCATCCAACTATAGTTGGATTACAAGTATTCCTGCCCAGTCTTCAGGCTGAAGCGTATGTGCTGGTGTGAGTGTCGTTACAGTCTGGAGATCAGCCAGATGGATTCCAGCCCCTTGCTAGGGTGACTGTGTTGTGCGTATTACTGTGCTGAGGTGATGCCCTAGTGTCCATGAATGTTCTCAGTCAACAAAGCAATAGATGTATCCTTGTTTAATTGTATGCAGATATAAACTGTTATTACATGATTGTTACCTGTATGAGAAAGTGTAAACAAATATACTCTATTTTTTTTTTGAGAAACTTTAGGTAGAAAATTCAACCCTCAGCTCCCAGAGTGCTTCACTGATGGCCCAGAATGCTTTGCTCCAAAATCAGCAGACAGCCAAGGAGAATGAAAATGAAAATCTACTGAAACAGAAGGAACAGTTAAAAGCTGAATATGAATCATTGCTTCAGGATCATGAACACCTTGCTTCACTGCACGAGCGTCAGTCCACAGAGTATGAAATGCTAATAAACCAGCACAGCTGCTTGAAAACATTACACAAAAACCTGGATCTGGAGCATAAAGGTCTGGGTGAGAGGTATGCTCATTGTTCAGTGCCCAGGGAAGTTGCATAACCAAAATGTGTTACTGAAACATTGATCTCTGGTTATAAACAAAAAAATACAATTTCATTGTAGTAAGCTGTTATCTTGACAGAATGTCGAAGTGTCTTCTCATTTTTGTTGATTAGATTATTATACTAGATGATTATACTAGATGATTATACTATACTAATCTACTTAGATTAGATGAAAATACTTGAAAGCCTTTATGTTTCTAACTTGTGAAGGTGGCAGACCACAGGTGGTTCCTGATGATATTGAGGAAACAGGGTTTTGGGCCAGATGTGAAATAGTTAAGCCAGATGTGACATTGGGCCAGTGGTAAAAGAGTGGCGTATTGTTTATTCCCTTCTAGTTCTCACAATCTAAATCTTTTGTTTCAAGCAGAACTTTCAATCAAACTATGAAATTGGGTTAATCAAATTAATCAATTTATTATTTAGTTTCTAGTCCGTGTCACTTTCTGACAATTGTGCTTGAATGTAACAGTATCAATGATACATTACTATGTAAAGGTCACCCATCCATCAGAGAACCTTTTTTCCTTTTTTTAAAAAAAAAATAGTTTTTTTTTCCCCCAAAAGTTGCGTCAATGGTCAAGAACAAGTCCACACAAGACTTTCCCAAGCGCAAAGGAACTGGCAGTACAGTGTGCAGTAGCTTCTGACAAAATACAGAACTAAACCTGCTGTGACGAAAATACCCACTGAGGCTGCTTGTCAGGACAGCTGCTTGGCTGTCAACTAAATAATGAGCTCGTAAGTGAATACACAGACACTGTGCTTAACAAGTAGACTCAGACTGATTAATGGTTGTCATTGATGCAGACTTTGCTTCAGACTATCGCACTGTGGTATGTAGGTGCAGTTTGCCGGATTCCTTCTTTTCTTGATGAGTGCTGCTTATTAAACAGTTGCAGCATAAAAAAGCAGTGATTTTCTGAAAAATAGACTCTCTGTAGTGGTAATTGCTCAGACCACTCCTGTGAACATTAATGATGTGGATTCTCTCTTACTGAGGTGTGACTGCCAGTGGGAAATGTTGCAGGGGAGCAGATGGTGATCTTTTGTATGCTCTGAGCAGGCTGATTTTTGGGGGTTCCAAGAGTGAAGTGTCCTCCTCAGCAGATCAGTCTGGAAGATGCTTGTCATGGTGATTTATCCAAGGACAGCTTGTATCTCCATTTGCTTGCCATAAAAAAGGAGAGAAATTACTTCACCCCACTCCTCCTGGTGTGCCGTGTTCAGCTGGCTGAGAAGGGCAGAGGGGAGTAAGCTTGAAAAGCAGCTGGAAGAGAACTGTTCATTTTCATCTGCCACTCGGTAGCATTCAGGTCATAAGCTGCAATCTCACCTTCAGCTAGAATCCACTGCCCTGTAAATGTTCCCAGAACACCTGAGCAGCTGCTGTGCAGAACCTGAGCAAGATGGGCTTTGCTTGTCCCAGCTCCAGAGAAACCTGTATTTCCAGGTTGGTGACAGCGTGTTCAGTCACAGTTCTGTTGCTTACGCCAGGACTGCACCCCTGCAGGAGCCTGTGACTGCAGCTCGCGTAGAAAAATCCCCAACAACTTGAGTTAGCTTGTGGCCTGCTCGTGGTGTGTACAGCCAGGCTTGTGCTGCCCCCGGTGATGCCTGTCATACCACAGGGTGTTTTCTGCATCCTAGGGAACTTCACTAAACCTCCCTCAGCTGTATCAGCATTGTCTTAATACTTAATAGGGATTTAATAATAGCTGTGTGCAGCTGTAGTGAAATGGCCTGTCATAGCTCAGCAAACCACACACATGTGGGTTTGTCTTAGCAAGAAGGAGCAAGCTAGTATGTTGGAGCCATTTACTGTTAATAGCACTGTCCTTGCGGTGTTTAGTTGGGTGCCCCAGTTAGCAGAGGAGAGCTGGCCTTTTCTGCCTGCATTTTAAATTGCTTTAAATGTTGCAAGTTACTAAGGGGAAATAACTTGCTAGCTATGGCTGAGTGGCAGAGCCTTGGGCAGTTCTTAGACTTGCTCTGAGTAAGTCTGTAATCCTGCACAAACATGGAAAGAACTCATCCTCCTGGAAAAAGAGAATCCCTGCTGTTCAGGGTTATGTTTTGCAGGGACTTGCATTATGATATTTGCAGTGCTGCCAGAGAATCATATTTATGGACGACTCCTGCCACATGCTTCCTATCGTAGTTGAATATTTTTAAAATTTTCTCAGCCACAAATATCCACCCGCACTCTCTCTCCAAACAGAGGAGCAGAAAGGGTGAAAGCCAAAAAACACAGTTGGAACAGGAGTAGAGAAACATGGCTTTTCAAGTCCAGGAATGAATTGAATCAGAGCCAAAATTTGTTTTATTTGCGTCTATAAGGAAATGTTTATAATCTTCTTTTCATTTCCCTCTAGAGAAATGGAGTGAGCATGAATGTTGAATAGCCCATGGGCTGGGTAACCTTGCCCAGTGGCAAAGCCTCTCACTGCAGGGTATGTTTGTGCTTGTCAGGTTGTGTAAATCCTGGTCAACTGGTAAACTCCTAACTGCTTAGGGATTTCACTGGGGCTGCAGCAGTACAGGAGCATCAGCATTCCTGCAGGCTATCTCCAGTTTTGTTTCCATCCCCCAGTGTGGAAGGGAGCAGCTATGAAACTAGAAGCAGTAGTTCTCACTTAAAATAAAATAACAGAAGGCTTGTGTTGGGTAAAAATGGAGAGGAGTTCTATCAAAGGGAAGTGATGAAAGAATCAGCAACAGAGTTTCTGTAGAGAAGGCCAGGGTAATATCTGCCAAGGTATTGACTGTGGAGTTTGTCTTTCCCAACTCTGGATTGGCACAAAGTCTTGCTTGAGTATCCTTTTGGGAGCTGGATTTGAAACCTTCCTCCTCTTTAGGTTGTTCCATTCATTGTGTAGACGTTGAATTTGAAATGTCCTGGAGCTGAATGAGGGAAGAAAACAAATTAAAAATGTTAATTAAATCCCATTGCTACCAGTGGGCATGAATAGTAAAAGGCAGTTTTTGTCTGGGATACAGGTACTTTCCTGTGTGGCCATTCAATGGACTGGAATTTGGGAAAGGCTGTAAAATGACTCTGAGGTGAAGAGATTGGTAGCCTGAAAGAAAAACAAGTTGGCAGGAGCCAACGTACTTGATGCCATCTTTGCTTTTCCTTTTGTTTTGAGGTTTCATTGGCTGCGGAGAGGCTGTCTCTGCTCTGCAGTCATCTCTGCTAAAACACCCGACAGTGGCTGGTGAGGCCGGTGTAAGCAATGTAACTTTGCCAAGCGCTGCTGTGTCTTCTGTCTTAGTGGACTTTCAACCACACAAATCCATACAAAACTAAATGCGCAGAAAATAAACTCATTTTTGATGGTTGTAATGCCATCTGTTAAAATGATCTTCAGTTAGAAGAAGAAAAATGTGTGAATGAAAACTTAAGTGTGTGATCACCCTTCTCTTGTAGATACAACAGCTTAATGAAGCATAAGGCAGAACTGGAAGAGCTGGAAGTAGTTTTAAAAACTGAGAGAGAAGTTCTGCAACAAGAAAGGAGAACAAATGCAATAACCACTGGGGAAAATCAGAAGTTGAGGGAGGAACTCGACAGGTATGGCATCCTTGCCAAATTCTTTCAAATTCTTCTGAAATTGCCACATTCTTCTTAAAAGCTCAGTTACTTAAAATACACAGGTGTTTTGCTCTGTTGTGTTACTACAGCTCCAGGACTTCTGTCCATTTCTCCTAACATCTGTTTCATTAATTTGTTTTGTTTAACTCATTGTAGATAATCAGCTTCATGGAAACTGTCAACAAAAGTTGTTACTCAGTGCTTTGTGCACGTACTGATTCTGGTGCTTTTGTTCATTCAAGATAAACTGTCACTTGTTCAATTTGCAAGTTCTGTGTTCCTGCAATCATGTCTTTGCAAGAGCTGTCTTTAAATGCAACTACAAATACCCAAGGCTTCCCAAAATCTCAGGCTCTGTGAAATGATTCCTACTCGGTTTTCCTCCTCTCAAGAAAAGCTCTATTATGGGGGGGTGTGTGTGTGTGGTATTTGTTTTTTTCCTTCACAATATCCTCTAATTCTTCTAATTAATGTTGCTGTTTATTTTCTACTGTAGAAATTGTGTCCAGAGAAAGCTGTCATTTTTTAATACTTAAAATATACTGAACTTGGTGATTCATATGATCATTGGGTTTATTCCTGCTAAAACCCTTCTGTTATGCTTGCTCAGAAAAGAGCAAAACCTAACACCCTGGCCCATGTCCCTGCTGGGCCACTCGGCCTTTTGACCAGTTCAGTACTACAAAGATGCTTCAAGAAAAACTTTGGAACAAATAAGGTGCAAGGTCATGACCAGTACAGACAATGTCAGATTGAGTCACGTTTAAAAATTACCTGTTAAGTTTCTTATGCTTTCTTATTGTAAGGTACTGCAGAGCACTGCAGCTTTGCCTACCTGCTTGCTTTTTTCAGCTGGGGTCTTTATTTTTCTAATAGTGTCAGGGAAAGTTGTTGCAGTGCTGGAAGAGGAGAAGGCTTAGCTGATCTGTCAGCAGATAACAGTTTACTTTTGTCTGTTTATATGTTAATTTAATTTTATGTCTTCAGGAATAGTAGCTGTTTTTAATTTACCAAAAGCTTTAACAGAATTCTGCTCTATCATCTTGTAACTTTACAATATCTTACAGTACAGGACCCACTTGTATTTAATGCATTAGAAAAATAATTTGCTGAATATTTTTTATGCAGAATAGAGCTGGCTTTATGTAACTGTGCTCTGTGCCTCGGAAATATGTGATGTCCTACATGTTGAGGAAGTATCTAGCACATTCCGTATATTTTCCTTTGAATTCTGTTGTAGATCCGGTATATTTTATAATGCTGTTATCACCCGGTATATTTTATAATGCTGTTATCACTTCTCTGTAGCATTTTTATTTTCTGCTCGGGAATAAATTCAAATGACAAGGAATTTTTAGATTCTGTGATGGCTGCACACTGATGGTGTGACCTTTTGAATGCGAGGTCCTTCCTATGAGCTATTCTTCCTAAGCAAGTGTCCTTCGTGTTCAGGGTGAATTTCTTGCACAGCCAATTAAAGGCAGAGTATGAAGGGCTGCATTCACACACTAAGGAGCTGAAAACTTCCTTGAACAACTCTCAGCTAGAGCTGAATCGTTGGCAGGCTCGCTACGATGAGCTGAAAGAACAGCACCAGTCCATGGACATCTCGCTGACAAAGCTGGATAACCACTGTGAGGTGAGTCGCTCTAAGCACGTGTGCTGCTAGGTTCCTGTTAGGGTGTCAAGTTTTTGGCACGTTGTAAATAGCAGTTCAAGGTATATGGTTGTAATGGCACCTCCATTTACATAAAAATTTAGCAGTTGCTGTCCCAGGTTCTTCTGTTACTGTGTTAGCTTAATTATTATACGTTTCCTGGGAACTCAGCTGCAGAGAGGAGATTCATCTGTCTTTGTGTTTAACAGCTGCTCTCGCGTCTGAAGGGAAATCTGGAAGAAGAGAACCATCATCTCCTGAGTCAGATCCAGATGCTGAGCCAGCAGAATCAGATGTTGCTGGAGCAGAACATGGAGAACAAGGAGCAGTATCATGAGGAGCAGAAACAGTACATGTAAGACAATAGATTTAGCTTGTGAAATCTAAGGAAACCTTATAGATAAATATACAAAATTAGTAATTTATGAGGAGTAGGAGGACAGGCTGGAGACTGGTAGGTTTACTTGACGCCTGGCTGGAAGAGGGGATGTTTAGGAGATGTATGTACAGGGCAGAAGCTAGGTTAATTTCTTTGCACTGCTTATTCCAGAGGATGTTCAGGAGAGACACCTGAACAGCACTCCTCATTCACAGCTCTTTTCAAGTAATACAGATGAGCCGATGTGGAAAATTTAACTATAAGAAATGGAATGCTAAAACCACTTGCTAGAGTCATTTTATATATTACATTACTGGAGAAGTACAAGCAATAAAACTCTCTTAGTTTGGGTCGTTGGTGTTTCCTGTGAAGTTCTCAAGGATTTAGATTTCAACATATATCTGCCTGTCCCTGAATCAGAAGGTGGCACATGTAATATGCTCTTTTTCAAACCTATCATATATTTGCAAAGAATCCTGTTTTCACTACAGTGAATTTCCCTTATTACTACAGAGAAAGAAGTGTATTCCTAAGAGTTTTAGTCCAAGCGCCTCAGAATGGTATGGAAATTACTGACAAGGTTTTATTTCAGTATTGGATAACACAGACAAAGTGTTACAAATTGTTTGCTGAAAGCAACTGATTATGGCTTAAGCATACTCCAAATAAGTTCATGCAGGTGTTTGATAGTTCTGTGTTGACAACACACTAGCTCTGCTCCTTGGCTGAAAAAAGCTTCTTGCTTATGGGATTGCTGTCATCCTCTGTGATGTTAATAAATCAATGAATAAGAATCAGTAAGTGTAAACGCCACTTCTGAAAGTGCTTTGACATTGTTCGCAGGAGACCAGAGTAGTTTTTAAAAGACAAAATGTTATTAATTTCCTTAGTTACAACCAAGTAAGTGGAGCAGGAGTAAAAAATCAGTTATCACAGAGAAAAAAAGTTCAAACTGAGCAAGTAAGAATCTGAACAGCCAAGATATTTGCCAGTGATCTGGAAATGAGGGTGAAGAATCAGCAAGCAAATTTAAAAAACAACACAAGATTATCCCTGACATCTGTTAGTCAAAAAAAAAGTCTGTGTGGGGGGAATATTTGCAACTAATCTAGCATAAATCTATTTTTATTACACCGTTTTATGCTGGCTGAACAAGATGTCACTCATCAGCAGGTTTGAGAGGTTTTACATTGGCCCTCTCTAAACAGATAGTGAATGGGCTCAGTGGGATTGAGGTGTACGTATGGCCTTATAATAGGAAGATAATTCTTTTTTTTTTTTTTTTCCTTGTGACATCTGGCTTTCAGGGTTTTGATCATGCTCAATTTTGTGAGTTGTTCAGAACACGCTTTTCTCTTTCACAGTGATAAATTAAATGCCTTAAGGAGACACAAGGAAAAGCTTGAAGAGAAGATAATGGACCAGTATAAGTTTTATGATCCTACTCCAAAAAAGTAAGTTCTCTTCGGGTTCCTGTATGCTGTCGATGTACGAATTTGTGAGGGTGAGAAAGGACTCCACATACCTAGAGGGAATTGAAATTCTATCTGAAATCAGGACAAATTGGTGATATCTCCGCTTCTGTCTTCACTGTCATTCTGGAGACCCATGCTTTAGGCTGCACTGATGTAGAGTAGTCCACACATTGATGTGTTTTTGTATTAGAATTAACAGTGTTAATTAGAATAGAGCCAATTGGTCATCATAATTACCATTACCTCACTGGTTAGTTACAATAACCAGACTGGCCATTATATGAAACTGCTACCTGCCAAAATAATGGTCTGCTAGCAACTGTTAAGCATTCTCACTAGAGCCTCAGCATATATATGGTCGGTCAGTTGCTGCCTCTTGCTCTCTGAATTAATGGAGGAGAGTAGCTGTGAGAGCTTGCTGAGCAATAAGTGCCCATGTTTCATCCTACCCACACCAGGGATAGTTTGACCATTCTAGGTGAAAAAACAAAAGACATATCACCAGCATGCTAGGCTAGCATCCCCAAGCAATGGTGAGACACTAAGCAGGAACAGAGCTTGGAGAGCTGCTGTTTATTCGTCTCTAAAGCAACTTCAATATTTTCGCTTCTTAGTCTGTTCAGGTAGTAGAGTTTTCACACTATTAAAATGTCTTGTGTAGGTCCATAGTTCTGATTTATAGCAGTGGTAGGGACAGTTTTCTTTCTCACATTTTGCTTGCTGAAGTTAATATTTCTGTAAAATAATTTTGACATTGGGGGAGAGAAACGAATTACAAACTCTGTGAAATTTGTACTGCATCTTTCCAAACAATTCATGATAGAATTAAAAATCAGTGTAGAGTGGTTTTAGTACAGTTGCAAACTTCGAAGAATATTTTTTAAGTATTTAATGATGCCATTCACAAAACCTGCTTTGTCAGGAAAAACCACTGGATTGGAGCCAGAGCCTTAGTCAAATTAATCAAGCCAAAGAAAGAGGCTACAAGGGAGCGGTTGAAATCATCAGCAGAGAGTTCTGCCTGGCATCCTGAATCCCCAGAAACAGTAGCCTCCCCATCTGCCTCCCAAAAACTGAAACATCAACAAGATGGTCCGGATAACACCTCTCAAGGGTCCAACTCCATGGAAGAGAGAACGAACCCTGGGGCTTCTTCAAACAAAGGTAAGAGATACTCAGATTCACAGGAAGAGATTATTTTTTGTAAAGGATAATATATAGAATATGTTGGTACTCAATCATGTTATTTTTTAGTAATTAGTTGTGGGGAGGTGTTCCATTTTATCTATTTTATGATCCTTCAGCTTCTGTACATTGTTTCGTGGTTTATTTGAATTTATTGCAAGTTGCTGAATAAATACATTGGGAGTATTTCATTTACAGAGGCTTTGTAACAAAGCAACTTAAAGCTGGTCCAGGTAATACTACAGCTCATTAACATCTACTCTTTAAATGGATAATAGCTGGTCTTAACAACGACTGCCAGGAGGTGGCGCGCACAGAAAAGAAATAACTGAAAATGCTAATTTATGAAAATCTTTTGATTATTTCGTTGGTTGATACAGTGTTCTCACTGGAGTTGAATTAAGAGTTTCTTAATGTGAAATGCAGAAATGATTTTTGGGATGCTATAGGAAGAGCAGAAGGAAGAATTTATGTTAAAATATAAATAAACAAGATGTGAACTTTTTGGATAATAAAAAAATAGACCAAGTTTCACCTTACTCTGTTACTGTGACTCTCAATAGAGAGTAATCTATCAATCTCTCTACAACTTTTTGTCCTCTAGGATTATATTTAAGCAAGCAGTTTTGAGCTTAGTCCTTATTAAAATGTCTATTTCTCCCTGGGAAGTGGTGGGGACAGGAGAGGAGGATAGAACTGCTGTCACCCTCAAGCGTACACTTCGTTTAGAGTTGGGTTTGCTTCATTGTGGATTAGGTGTTTTTTTTTTAGGGTTTTTTTTTGTTTTGTTTTGTTTTTATTCCCCTTTCTGCATTCTATTTCTTCACTTCAAATGCATGTCTTAAATCATCCATACAGTTACGGGAGATGTTAAATGTGTTCAGCATGCATGCAGAGTTCCCACCTGGCAATTTGGGACTGTGTTTCCCCAGAACCAGGCCCTCAGCGAGCACCAGAGATAGCAGAGATCTCTCTGAGGGCGTCATCATTTTTGATGTAATGTGGAAGTTGCTTATGTTGAGGTGCTGAGTATCAGTGTTAAAGCCTAGAGGATATCAAGGAAATTTCAATATTTTGAAATTTATTTCAATATATTGAAAGCTACGCTAAGTAGCATAGCATAGCTTTTTTAATATAAATATATTTCTGGAGATTTTACAGTTAGTTCATAATGGAGTTGTTTATACTTATTGTACTGAATGTTAACGTGAGTCTCAAGTTGTGTGTTAGTCTTTGTTTAGCCTTTTTCATTTTTCACTAGTTATGTTCTCTTTATCTGTTTTAAACATTTACATTTTATTTACATTTTGTCCCTTTTTTTTTCTTCTTTTTGTGATGCCTGGGTGATAACAATTTAGCTGCTCCACGCAAAAAGATTGCCTTTTTGAGAAGCAAAATCAAGGATAAAGAAAAGTCTCCTAAGTCTCCATCGAATCATCAGTCTCTCTCTAATCGGCTCCGGTTCTGGTCTTCTTCCGACATCCCATCCTCTCCTAATGAACCTCTTTCTTTCTCAGAACTGGGAGATTTCTAACACTTTCTTTAGCATTTATCTTTATTTCTAACAAATATTTTAAATAAAAAAAACCCACGTACCTTAAAACAACACACACCTAATAGGAAACACTCAGCATGTCTTTGCAATACTCTAAATAAAAGCACAGATTAGTGAACATGGACTTAAGTTTTCCTGTAGAAGATGAATCCTTATGGCACACTGTGGATCATTTCTTCAATGCAGCACACTTAGGGGACCTCATGGCATACAGTTTGCGTATGTATATTGGCTGTGGTGCATGTTATAAGTAAGTGCAATTGCTACTGCTTCAGTATTTTCTTGCAATCACTATTTGCATCGTGTCTACTTAAATGTTGAACTGGCTCTTGCTGTGCTTTTTACAACGTTCTAGCCCTGCTGACGTTCAAACCTAACAAAAGCAATTTCAAATATTGGAGAAGCCTCCAATATTCTCTGCAGCTAAGTGTAAAAATACCGTTTTTTAACATCCTTGTTGGCTTTCAAACAGTCTAGCTATGAATATAGAGTGGAAGCTACTTGAAAAAAATCTTCTCCACAAGCTATTTTGATACTCAAGTTCTAAGCTGGTATTTAGAGAGACCTTACAATTCCAACTATGAAAATTCATCTTGAATTGAGCATCAGGCTTCAGTTTTTGTTGTTCTGATTTTGAGAGGATTTTGTGTGGAAAAACGAAAAAAGTGCATCTCAGTCCCCTGGGTGGTAGAGAAGCTCCGGTCCCCTCTTACTCTGCTGTGTGCTGCCTCCAAGGCACCTCTGAGGATGCAGGCACCCATCTGGGGATTTTTAGAGATTTAGAAATAGGATTTTAGAGCAGACCCTGTGCTATGGGCTCTCAGACTGCAGGAGCAGTTGTTGTTCCTGAAAAAGTTTCCAAAAGTCATCTAGGTCGGCAGTAACTTGGTCCATTTTCTCTAATACAGCTTTGTTGCTGCGCTGTGCTTCAAACTAACTGGTTGTCTTTTGTTTCTGCAAGTCTGTCTTGACCACTGTGCTCTGCTTGTTTTCAGCATTTAATTAATATTTGTTACCCATGTTTGTCAAAAAATTATAGGAAACTAGTATCTTGCATCTCATTAAGGCTGTTTTCTATAGTAAATTCTTTAATTTCTTCAGCTGGTATCTAACATTTGAAGACACACACAAAATAGAAGAAAATTTAATCTGCCTCATCACTAGGAAAAAAACATCATAAGAGCAGCAGAGTTTTAACCCTGTAGAGAATGAGTTCTTATCACAGCAAAGATGTAAAGTGGAAAGCAATTTGCTTAGTATGTCAATCATGTTAGATAATTTTCAAATCAGGACTATTTCTCTTTGAGTAAGAGTATGACTCTTGTTACGGTTTCCTTATTCTATTTAATCCCTAAAGTGCTTATAAAATGTGCCTGCAAGGAACAATGTTAAAGAAATTTCACTCCTCAATTATGTTTTCTGCATTCACATCTCTGTTCCTTTTTCTTCCTCCTTTCATGGTAGCTGTTGCATGTATAATATCAACCTTCCCACTGGCACTAAGCAGCCTTTGTCACTCCCACACCTTACCAAGAGCACACGATTGAAAAACTGGTGGCAGATATTTCCTACCCAGTACTGAACTGTTGATGGAAAAGCTTGCAAAAGTAGCGCCTCTGTCGTGCAGTTTTTTTGTGCCTGCTTGTCGTGTTTATATGGGTGGATAACTACAAGTCTCCTTAGGCTGCTTGGCATTGGCTCATGTACCTCTCTTCCCTCAGTGCTAACGGACCTAAAGCAGAAGAGGAATTCCCCTCATGGAGACAGCAGTGACAACGCTGAAGGGGCAGCAGAGTGCGCAGCGAAGCCCTGCTGTGCGGAGCCGGGCGCCAGGCCGGCCCCAGCCGCCCACGTGCGCACCTCCACCCCCGTGGGCAGGCTGCCGAGCAGAGCGCGAGGTGCGTGCGCCGGCCCTCCGCGCCGTGACGGAGTGTCGGAGCTCCTGGTAGCTCCCGCCTGGGGGAAACGTGGCTCTTAGTGGAAAGCAAGTGCGAAAGACAGAGCTCAGGAGTGTTTCGGCTCCTGCTTTATCTGCTCAGTGATTTAATTGATCAGATACAGGCTCCCTTACTCTGGTAATGCTCGAGAGACCTTGTGAGAGTGTATGAGTCACTTCTCCCCTGATCCCTGCCCAGTGATTCATAGCAGTGGTTAGAGGGTGGCTGGCTCAATCCTGGCTCTATAAACCCTCTCAATCACCTCAGTCATTTACATTGCAAGAATTTGTGGAGACTGTCATGCAGGATTGCCTTTCCTGTGTTTAATATTGCCTATTTAAGTATCATGTCCTTTCTAGGCTATAATTCAGAAGATAATCTATGTGAGCAGTCCCCTGAGGTAGAGTTTTCAAGCACCAGGCAGCATGGTAAGTTTGAAGCATTAAGAATGCTCTAGCTCTTTACATTAAGACTTGTTTTATTTGCATCCATGTGAGTTGTCCTGGAGCGTTTTAGTTAAACAAACAGAATGAGGTGCAGTAACACAAAGGCATGTTGGGAATGTGAACCTAAATAGTTTATTTTTCTCCTGAGAACCTTCAAATGGATGTTTACCCAAAATAAATTTTCAAAAATACTGCTAATACTGAAACAAATTGACTTGCACAGCAAAAGTAGCTTTAATGCATGCCCTACAGATTTGATGCTTGTTTTTCCAAACAAAGGTTAATTTCTTCCCGAAGGGAGTGAATCAGCAGTAAAAGATTTGGCAGGGGGAAGGGACAGAAGGCACAAACAGTGGCACAGCAGTACCATTCTGTGTATAGCTGATTTAGAAGCAAAATGCAGAACTTTTTTCTTCGTGAAAAAATGAGGGAGAAAATGAGATGTTTCTGAACACCCGCCTTTAAAAAATGAGAATGTTTTCCTTTGTGTCCAATCACTGCTATCTGGTATATATTACACTTGTCATTCTGTGCATATTATGTTGTTGATATTTCCAAAGTGACTTAGATCCTATTTTCAGTAAGTTGGTCAATGCCAAGTCTTTCAGAAAATTTAAAGAAACTCAAGCTGTGCTTGTTAAATATCTGTTTTGTTTTTCAGTGTCCAGACCAAACAGTTCAGAGAGCAGTAGAAACGCATCCAGCAGTAGCTCACCCCTCAACTTGAAAGGTAAAGCTTTTAGAGCTTTTATTGCTGAGTACTGACAGGCAGGGGGTGAAATTACAATGAATTGTATGCAAAATGCTCTTTTTTCTTTCAAAGAAATTTGAAAACTGTTGTTTTGAGATTGCAATGATTATGTAATCTGGACCTGACTATCTGAGGAATCAAAACACTACTGTTAAGAAACATTTATCCAAGATTGATTCTGGCAAGGGGTGAATTTAGAGGCAAAATCTACCTTTGCTTCAGTTTGGCATCACCCTGTGGGAAGTAGCAGGCCACTCAAACTCCTGTTTTCTAAAAACACATCTCTGCTGTTCTTTCTACACAGCTTTGTGTAGATAATCAGCGTGCTCTGTAGATGTGTTAAAACTCTGTGTCTTTAAAGGCTAAACCAGGTTTGTTTCTGTGGCAGAATACAGTTCCTGCTTTACCACTGGCAGATTCACCCAGCCAAGGCTGGGAGAACTTCTCCAGACACAGAGGTAGTAAAGGGGTCCTACTGGAGCACTTCTCATTGTGTCAGTTCCTTCTTGCTGTTTCGCTTACCAAGGGCCACCAACAGCCACATACCTTGGAGGAGCAGCTGTTCACACTTCATAACTGACCTTGCTCATAGGGCAGAAAAAAAGCAAAGCTACTTTCTACTCCTTTCTGTTTCTCAGTTACGTTTGAAGACTTAGCCATAGAGATAAAATTCCTTACCTGGTTAGTGCTATTCTTTGTGTTGTAAGATACTCACTATTTGTTCAAAGTTATCCTTGAGTCGAGTTTTGTGGAAGAAGAAAATAATAAAAAAATTTCTTCATCTACTGTGTGTGGAAATGACCCTGTATCATAGAGCTCATCTCTCAGTGAGAAGTTTGCCAAAATGAGGGGAAAGCAGCGTTTTTAATGACATTTATGTTTCTCCTCAGGTTCCTCAGACCATATCCATGGTAGAACCGAGAGCCTCAGCAGTGAAGATATGGTGACAAGCAGAGAGGCACCAGCCTTGCTCCGAGACAGCTATTCCTTTCACTCTGTTTCGACCATCTTAGGCCCTAGCAGTAGGCGTGAGCTTTCCTTCCACAGGAGTGGCTCAAGCTCTTATGATTGGCCTCAGAAGAGCACGGCAACCCCGTCCTACGTGGGTAGGCAGCGCTCTGCCTCACCTGGCAGTGAGATGGTAACTTTGGAAGAGTTCCTGGAAGAGAGCAATAGGCTGTCCCCACCAAGTGTAAGTAAACAGGACTAGTAACCCATCTCATCCTGCAAAACTGTTCAGAGCTGGTTTTGGGATGTGAGGGCATCCACAAAGTGGGGAATGCTTGTGGAACTCGCAGAGAACGATCAAGTTTTGCAAATCAATAGTTCAGTGAATGAAGCAGATGCAAGAATTAAGTTTACCTTTTACACAGCATACTTATTTTGTTGTATTGCCTATAGCAGGTCAGGTAATTTGATTACAGTTAATATATATTGGACTGCTGGGGCTTTTGGAAATGAAGACTACTTTGTAATTAAGCTCTGCTATTATGTCAGCAGTTCTGAGCTCCAGATATATTAATCTGTGAACTGGTAAACTATATACATGCTTTTCCATAGAATTAGATTAAGAACTCTCAGCTGCAGTTCTCAGCAGCTAGATCTGTAATTAGAAGTTAAAACTAACAGTAACTTTGAGTTGAAGTAAAAATGCAGTTTTTAAAAACCTGTCCTAATGAGAAAATACTGTTACTGTGTTTGGGTTGTATTTTCCTTCCTGCAGAACTTTTGCAGTGCTTTCTCCATCCTGCATGTTTGTGTGCTGGTTGGTTCTGTTCTGTTGGCTCAGTGACTCCAAGAACATGCCATGCTCTGCAGCACGTTGTCAGAAATGAACTGTTTGTTTTCTAGATGGCATTTGTCACTTACTACTTAGACGTGCTGTTTAGTAGTGAAGTGGTGCAGTATTAGTCATGTTACTGTCTTAAGGCCAGCCCACTGACAGTGTAAGCGAGCAGATGTTCCTGTTTCCTGAATGCTTCAGTAGCAGTATTGAAATGAACAGCAGTATAGTATGATCTTGAATTCTGGTCCTTGTGGTTTCAGACCAATATTAAAATATCTCCTATTCTCTTGCAAAGTACATTTTTTAGCTTTTACGTACGTTAAATATTTGAGTTTTCTGTTTTCTTGTCTGTAACTACGTGACCATGTCTTCATTTTCACTCTTTCTGTCATCCTTGTTCCTTTTCAGTGTCGACGCACTTTAAATGAGACTGAAATGATTTCATTGCACCAATTTCTGTTAGAAGCTGATGCGCTGTTTCCCTTTTGCCACTCCCTATGTCCTTCCTTCCATCAGGAGGCTTCACAGTCACTGGAATCAATCCTCAGTCATTCATGTCCTGACAGCGTGAGGCACAGAACAGGCAGGGGAAACAGGAGATCTACTTCACTGTATATCCCCAGGGTATCCGTCCTTCTTGCTACAAAGGCAACAGCTCCCAACTTACCACAGCTTTTTTTAGCATAATTAATACCTATCAAAAGTGTGTTGCAGCTCTTGGCTGTTACTCGAAAAATTAATGCTGCCAGATCACTTGCATTAATTGCTTATAGTTTGCAGTGCTCATTCAGAAACATAATATTTTTTTTGAGGTTTAGTAATTCTGTAATGCTAATGGGCACAACAACAGTTTAAATATAACCCTAACCCTTTAACGTTTAGATGAGCATAGAAATCTTCTAGCTGTGCTTTAACCGCTGTTGCCACTGATAGTGTCCACTTCTAGGGAATTGAGTTTTGTAACTGGAATAAACTTTTGGAACTTCAGTGAAATTAATATTTTAAGCCTTAGCATGCTGCCTAGAGAATAGGAGAGAAATAAACCTCATGAGCTTGTTTCAGCACATTGTTCATACAGACAGCATGCCCTTTAACAGTACCCAGCATGAACATACTAATAGTGACAGCTGATGAGTTGCATGGACCATCCCCATGATACTTTCACTGTATGTTTCTTTCACAGCCAGGATAACCATCTGACTTGGAAATTTTCAAGTTAATTCTGGTCAAGCAATTATTTCTCCCATTTTTTGTAATTACTTTTTGTGTATTTCGGTGTATTGTACATGCAGCCTTTAATAGATGTAGTATGTTGGCAGTGGGAGGAAGGAACAGAGAGTCAATTAATCTTTCTTGCAGTACTAGCACATTAAGGGGTGTTCTGTTACATCCCTGATGCCACAGTAGTGTGTTATCCAGAGGAACTGCATCCTTGAAAATGACAGGCCATCATTGATACTTGCTGATATTAATGACTAGTGTCATTAATATGACATCGGTGCCATGGTGACAATGGCAGATGTCAAGGGAAGCAAAAGAGCTGCTGTCCAGGTTGCTACTGAGATGAGTTCTTTTAGTTTATGACAATTAATCAGGCAAACAAGCCTGTCACAAACTAATTATGATGAGCATATAACTCTTTGATTTGGATATATATCCATTTTAAGTGTTTTTTATCTGCTGTTTCCAACTCCTAGATATAAAATCCATGGTTGTATTTGGGTCTTTTTAGGGTAAATGAGTGGAAGAAAAAATTGTTTGACCACTAAGCTCTGTGGGTTTCTTTACACAAAATTGTCATTAATTTCATTTGCATATTTTCTCACACCAGGACACCTCCTGTAGCCAGGATGATTTGCTGAGTGATTATTTTAGGAAGCCAAATGAGCATTCAGCTACTGGAAACCTGCTGGTTGCCTCATCCAGAAAGGAGGCTGCTAGGATGCCCACTAGTCACGTTGCTCCAACCGTCAAGATGGCCCCCGCCAGTGAGGAAGGAAGAATGCCGAAGGCTGGGAGTTACGGGAAGCCAAACCCCAGGCAGGCAGAACCTGAGCCTCCCACGGGCTCCCAGGGCTCCCTCAGGTCTCCCCACGCGTCGCAGCAGCAGCAGCCCTCCGGAGGGAGTGGGATGCGGCAGACGGCCCAGCCCCAACAGCCTGGAAGCACGAGCCGCCAGAGCACCTCCCTGAGCAGGGCGTTCAGCTTGGCCTCCGCAGACCTGCTCCGAGCCACCGGCCCAGACGCCTACAGGCAGGAGAGCCCCCCGAGGCCAGCAGCAGAGCTGCGTGGAGCTAGGGACGCGGTCAGCCAGGCCTGCCGGGCTCCTGTGCCAGCCAGCTCCCAGGGTGCCCTGAGGGAGAGGCCGCAGTCTGCGAACATGGCAGGCTCTGTGCAGGCTGTTGATTCTCGCTGTCGGCAGCTCGATGCGAGGCGCCTGTCGCTAGCGCCGCCCAAGGACGAGCGGCCACTCTCCTTCCATCAGTTCTCCATCTCACCCACTGCATCCATCAGCAATCTGAATGCGCAGCAGCAGGAGCGAGCAAACCCTGGGCCACACTACTCATCTGCTCCGCACACTCCTTCTAAAGTCAAGCCCAGGTCGACCCCTCGTTCTGGGGAGGTGGGCGCTGCGACCCCTGCCAGAGCCAGCCCCAGCAGTGCTGAGGGGAGCGCTTCCCTGGGACAAGGCCAGGGGGATGCCCTGCATGCCAAGTGCCCAGGCAAGCTGCCTGAGTGCAGCACTGGGGCAATGGAGGAGCCCCTGAGAGGAAGCGGCTCCGCCGGTGCTCCCGACGCTGTGGAGCCTCAGGGGGAGCAGCAGACGGTGTGGTATGAGTACGGGTGCGTGTGAGGCACAGGGCAGCCAGCGCTCCGTGTGTTTGGCACAGCCTGCCTTGCGTTCCACATCACGCCAGAGCCTGAAGGGGACACCCGCACACTCATCTCCGTGTTCTCCTACTGCCTGAGCAGAGTCATTTCTATGTTTTAAATAAATAAGAAGCTATGTTTTAAAGAAATAAGAAGCAAAACCCTGGCTCTTCCTTTGACACTACAGTGCCTAAAACAAAGTGGAAGCCTGACCTAACCCTGCAGTCAGCTTTGTGCCTGCTTCTCAGATGTTCTGAGCTTCCCCTGCTCCAGGAGGCACCTGCAAGCTCTTCTGAAGATTAGGCCTGCCTTGTCATCACAGCACTCCACACCCTCCTACCTGCATTAAGGAAGAGTTTCACAGGTCATGTGTGTCATGTCTTGCCCCCAGCAACCCTCCCTACCCCAATAAATAACTTGAACCATACTGAAAGGTCATGTAAAAGCCAAACTTCTCCCCAGAAGACACCTGCAGTAGCTTGAAGAGAAACCTGAAGAGCAAAAGTGCATGGCCTTCATCACAGATGTGCTAACGCAGCTTCTCCTCATGCCATGGCACTGCTCTAGAGTTCATGGTATCCAAGGGTCATGTTTCAGCTTTCCCTGCTGGGACTGTCCAAGCCCAGGGGCCCGTGGAGCTGCCCTCCTTGGAGTGGCAGCTCTGCTGATCCCTGACTCTCAAAGCCAAGTGGTGCTGCCTTTTGAATCTTTATTTTGTTTTATACAAGCACTGGAACTAATGCAGCCTTTTCAGGGGAGATGCCGTTTCCATTACGGAGATGGCATCTCATGTACAAAAGTGACTTGTAAGTATGTATGTAAAGAGACCAAGTATTGTATAGGAATGCTGTGTAAATTCTATTAATACATCTTTTGGTGCATGACTGCCCACACTGTAAGTGATACGTGGGAATCCATCTCTTAGAAAATCCCTGTTTATGTCTCTGAGAACTTGACTCAGTATTGAAAGCAAAATAATTTTGTATACACATGAAAGAAATATACTTTTAAAAATCTATTTATGTGCAAAGAAGTTCCTTGTAACTGTTGTCCAGAGTTTCAACAGCTGCTTATGTATATAGGATAAAATGTGTATCTCTAATTCTTTGTTTGTAAATTTTTTTGTTCTTGTTTTTTGTTTTTTCTTACAATAGACTAAATATCTAAAAGATGATAAATATTTCTGGTTTGCTGGTTCTGATTTAATCTAGTAAAAGATAAAACTGATTCAACTAAGGATGTTTTTGTTATCTAGTATGTAGAAATCACATTCTGGAAACTACAAAATTGTTTATAATAAAGATTGAAATAAACTAATGTTTTACTTTTTTTTTTTTTCCCTGGGGCGGAAAGGGGCAAAACAGATTGATGGTATTGGAAAGAGTCAGTAGTAACTTCACGTCAGCCTCGCTTTTAATACTCATTGATTTTCCTGTCTGGCATAGTTGCATTTGGTTTGTAATGTAACCACAGAAGCTTTATCAGAAATCTTTCATTTTTATTGTAACCTCCTTATTGAGGACTACAGGAGGATTAATCAAGCAAATGAAATAGCTTCCAGGTCACTGTAGAAGCAGATCACTAAGGCCTTAGTGAGAATTTAAGGAAAGTTTTGCAAGCTCTGCTGCTATAGGGCAGATTCAGATGTTCTGCTCAATTAATTAGTTGTTTTCACCTGTTCCTTGATAGAGTTGTTGGCTGGCAGAGCTTTGGAGTGGAGGGCCTGCCCTGTGTGACCAGGTGAGGGATGCAGTGGCAGGGAGGAGGAGGGGGGGCTGCCTGTTGGGAAGTGTTCCTGGTCTTTGCCTTGCTGGGGGGCCCATGGCAGCCATCAGCGGGATAAATGGGTGTTTCTGGGCCTGGGAGGGAAATCAGCTGCCCTTATAGAGAGTGTGTGGTAAGCAAACTGTGCAGTCCGTGTGAGCGGAGCTGGGGGAGGAAGGTGCTGTGGGACACCAGGTAACATGAGGTGGGGGAAGCTAATGAGAGATGGTTTTCTGGGAGGGAAGAGTGGAAGCAGTGGAGTGTCCTGACCGCTTCAGGCTTCCTACTTCCTTACAAGAATAAAAGGGAAGTGCAGTGAAGCTGTTTGAATCTGTGCAATTTAGAACCTACAGCGTGTCACAACATAGAGCCTTGTCTGATCAAGCTTTGAGCCCCAGCCGTGGAAGTGGCAGAAAACGGTAGCAACATGATGCACCTTCAGCTGTAGCTCTGACATGAGCTGAGCCTTGGGCAAGGGGTCTCTTTCTAAAGGAGGGAGCCCAAGGATTTCACCAGGTTTTCCTCGCCCTTTGCATGGCCATGGCCTCTGGGATGCTGGTATTTTGAGGCAGAGGGAAGTGCCTGCTCTCTAGCAACTGGGTTGTTGGTGTGCTACAGTGCTGTGAGTGGCTTTGAATGTAGTAATTTGAGTTGATATCCATCATGTTCAGTAATAGTATCTCAACTTACAGACATGGCTCATTATCATCTTTAGGTTGACTTTTCTATTAAATATTTACATTTGTACTGAGTACAAATATTTGCATTTTAGAAGGGGATCCTATCCCAAGTAGATAATTACGCAGGCTAACAGGTTTCTTAAGAAGCCAAGTGTTTGTGCTGATGTAAATACCTGTTCTCTGCTGTATGTTCAAACTCTGAAATATGCAGAAGAGAGTTGCTCCAAGTTGCATGCTTTACATCAGCAGGGGATTCTCTAGAAGAAGAAGAAAGAAGCAGCTGCTGTGTCAGCTACTTCTAAGGACACACGTGTTCTGCAGTGGGGGAACATCTCCTTATCAAGACATCTGAAACCCAGATCCTTGGCAGAGAAATCTTGTCATGAAAAACCTTCCTATTAGATATTCTCCTGCTCTTCCTCAAACTGGGGAGCTGGCAATGAAGTGAACAGATCTCTTCTGCTTTCAGCTAATTGAATGTAAAATCTCCAAAAGAGGAAAAAAATGGAAGCTATTTTTAATAAGGGAAGTTGGAAGTATGAGTCTTTCGTAAAAATAGATGAGAAGTACTTAGTTTAGCATAATGACACATCAATGTACATGGTCCCCTTGGAAATTATTTCTGATCACCCAGTTGCCTGGGGACATACTGAAAGTTCAGTTGAAGGTAAATGACTGTAAGACAAGGCATTGAAAACATGCTGTTGAAATAGTTCATATGAAATGATCTACCCCCTGGATTACAGTGAATATGAAGAGGACAATAGATTAACACAACTTTAAATAAAGAAAAAAATGACATAGCTGGACTTAAAGGATTTGAATTGTGGTTTTGCATTTGTAAATGAAACCATAAAAGAAAAATAACAAACTTGTCAGCAGTGGGTAATCTTCATGAAGAAGTTTTATCCTGCAGTTGTCTCTCTCTGCTGGTTGGAGTTGTGGAATCTGGTCCTGCCAGCAAAAGAGATGTTCAAGACAAGGTGGAAAACTTGAAAATTGTGTCACAGATCACCAGAACTAGGCAGAATTAACCTGAGCTGATGGTGCAGAGTGAAATAATTCTGTAACTAAAAATAAGACATCAATTTATCATTATGAGGAGTCGTTAGACTGGAGAGAGGGGCTGTGTCTTACAGGCCTGCTGTTAAAGCTCATCCTAGAGGCTGTTGCAAGAGAGCGTGGTGTCAGCTGGAGAAAGGTGGTAAAAATTCTCACCTGTTGATGAAAGTGCTGGAAGTAGCTTTAAAGTGACTGTGAGTGAAGTTCTAGCAAGTTGTGCAAAACGAGTGTGTTTTTTACAGGGGCAAGGAATTCTCCAGAAGTATAAATAGAACAACTGGACAATAGAGAGCTGCTGTTCAAATTCTGTGCGAAAGGGAAAATCTGTAACGTCTGATTTGGGTCCTAAGAATTGTGCAAGGTAAGATAAGTGTGACATACGCTTCTAGTTAATCCAGATTTGGAGGATTAAGGATCCTGCTAAGCAATAACTTGGATAAATGAGGAACACCATGGTAGACTACCTGGACATGTCCCCGTTGAGTCACTAGAAGGAACAGTTTATTGGTTTATTGATTTTTTTATTATTATTTTAATTAATTAAAAGGAAATTGAGTTTTACTGAGGACAAGACAATGAGAATGCGATTATTCCACAGAAACTAGGAACATTAAATGTATACAAAACAAAGCACAGAATACCATGGAAACTAAGATCAGCTCTCTGTATCTTTCCTAGATGTGGTTCTGATGAGCTCCAGTTAAAATACGTGCACATTTTAACAAAGGTTCATCATAACCAAGCCTGGCTCTGATACCGAGGCTATGCCAAAGCAAGCAATGTGTGTTTTTACATGCCAGAATGAGAAGGGATAACAGACTTGAGCATTGATATTAGCTGGTGAAAAGCAGGTAAGGGAAGACAGGAAGACTCTAATTCCTTCTTCAGTGAAGTCACATCCTGTAGTGACGTGAATATGCCAAAGTGCAGTGTTTGGGAAGGAGGGGGGAAGCTCTTGGTGGGACTTAGTGCTGTGGGCAGTCAGGGACTCAAATAGTGTTTCTGGTCTGACTAGACCCCCTCAAGGAGAGGGGTGTAATATCGTAGAGCTTTGATTTTTTTTTTTTTTTTGTTCCATGCTTCATAGTTCGTAGGGAGAACTTAACATCTTCTGCTTCAAAACCCATCATTAGGTAAATTCTGAAGGGCTTCTGCTCACATCCATATGAGGCATCGGCCACCTCCACCCTCAGGATGGTGCAATGCAAGGCTGTGTGTCCAGGAGCCTTCTCCTGGTGACAATCCCTGAAATCTTGGAGAGTCAAAGGTCACTTAACTCGCTTTTTCAGCGGTTGGCATGCCAGTCTATGTGGAAAAAAAAAAATTGCACTTGCTATGGAGGAACGTGAGAGTTTGAGGAGGTTATTGCAGCTGGAGAACCACAACTCCCAAGTGAACTGCTTGGGCATCTCCAGAGACTTGCATTGGAGGGAAGAGGGAGTTTTCTGCAAGAAGTAAGTAGGAAGGAATGTCTGCAAAGGACTGAGTGAGCATTTTGTAGTGTTTCTGGGCTGATTATTTTACCATTCTTCAGAGTGTTTTGAAGGTTGTGGAACTCGGAGGGTTGTTTCCTTGCTACTTTAAATATCTCTGACCAAGACGATTCAGTTCTTGCTAAACCCATAAAAAAAATCCCCCTGCACTTTTTGAAAGAGACCTTTTTCTCTAGTTAACCAAAACTTGGAATTCACACATGTGTGTGCGCTGCGAACCCATAAAACAATTCATAGTTGTATATATTTCAGGGCCACTGGTTACCCAGGGACATTTTCCTGCAGCTCCTCAGCACTCTGCAGCAAAAGAAAAGTTCTCAATTAGCTTAAGAGTGTTTGTGCATGACCCTTTTGGCTATTTGTGAGTGAAAGAAGGACTGAGAGTCAGGGAAACTGCTGTGAAGAGAAGATCTTTGAACATTGTTAGAACTGCAGTTCTTTGTGGGCAAGAGCTTTGCTCACAGCAATGCGAAAGGCAGATGGAGAAAAGCAGGTGGGCATGGACTCTGTAGAATAGACCTTGTATCAGCTTAGTTGGGATTGAGCTAAAATTAAGCTAACGTTGGTAATAGAGAGTCCCTCCCTCAAATCAAGTAGTTTTACATCAATTTGCACATAAAAGAGTTCAATCAGTATTTGATGGAGGGAGTAATGTACAGCACTCCAGAATGAGGCCTTGGTAACTCCAATGGCTTGAAGAGATGATCTCTATTTACTTCTCTATATACTTCTATTGCTTGTGTTTTCATGTAATATTCTGTTGTTCCTGGATAGTAGAGCTTAAAAGAGGTAGGAGATGTATATTTGATGGGGAAAAGTATATTTTCAATGTTGGTAGATGTGGTCTTAACAGCATATAGCAGCAACAGCCACATTCGAGTTAGCAGGAAACTGAAACGTGCCAACAGTAGAGGCCTCTTGCTAGGCCCTGTCCTACAGCTGAGGTAGTACAAACCAGCACCACAGTCTGCCAAGCTCACCAAGTCTCCAGCAACTTTCATGATTATCTCCAGTCCTACAGACCTTTATATTATTCAACCCAGACTGCTACCTTTATCTTTGTTCTGTTCTTAATTAATTTCTATATCCCATTTCCTTCTAGGTCTCGTTCCGGCTTTCTCTACCTTTTCCAAGCTTGCCTTTCTTGCTGAAGGATGTAATCATCTCATCTTTTTGCCACCTTTCCTCACTGTTGTCTTCTTGACAGACAGGCAATATCTTTCTTGCACAATCACGTTCAAGTCTCAATATTGGTAGGTATCCTACTACGTAGTCCTGTTATCACTATCTGCTCTTAGGGCTTCTCGAGGCTTCCTTAGTTCTTTCTCTATCCACTGTTGTGTCAAACATTTCCCCAACTCCCTTGCTTTCTCTAACAGCCCGTGATACTCCAATATTTGCAGTTTCAGCTGTTTGAGAGGCCTTTCCTCCCTCACACCTCTCCCTGCTGTGCACTACAGTCGCCGTCTTATCATCATATCTCTTGCCCATATCCTCTTTAGCTCATCTGAATTGCTCTGTTTTGCCATCTCTGATGACTGACAGCTGACGCTGAGGCAGGAAACATACCCGGTGCTATAAACCACTGTAGGTATTTGTGGTGCAGAAAGTACAGGCTTGCATGGCATCTAAATCCATTTTTAAATTTTCAGAGTTCAAAACATTTTTATTCATCCTTACAGAGATTTATATATTTCAAAAATTTCTTTTTCAAAATGAATATACAAGTCCTACTTACTGAAGAAGGATATTAATGCAAGATCTCATAATTTTTAAGCCAATTCATTAGATATTTTACCTTGGCTCAAGTTCTGCGAGAAACTGTTAGTCCTTGAAAATGACAATAAGGCGATGGAAACACCGTATCGTTTTCCATATATTGGTATCAATTTTTGTATATCGAGACAAATTTCTTCTATTTAGTCTTAAGTGTTTTTAACAATATGACCCTCTGCATCATTTTCTTTGTTTTAGAATTTCCTTCCTTGCTTATTTTGGCCTCTTTAATTGAGAAAACCTTGTGTTCCTGAAGCCCGGCCCTATTCACATTTGGCTCCCATGAGCACGACTCTGCTTCCTTGTTTACACAGCGGCCATATCAGCGGCAACAGAGCTCCCTTGGGCAGATCCTGACTCCCTCCCATCTCCTGCCCTGCTCCATGTGTGGAGCTCCAGGGAACTTCTGTTTGTTCCTTTGTTTATGTGATCAGGCAAATAAATGCTAACAGATACTAACAAGATTTTCCTGGATGAAATTTGACCCATGCTAGATTTTGTAACTAAAATCAAGAAAAATACTCCTTTCATGCGTTAAATCCTAACAGATGGAATATTTAACTTCTAAAGAGCCAATGTTTATTTTGAAAGGGAAACTATATTGTACAAGAGAATCTAAACCTGAAAATGAGAAGAAAAGCAAAAGTTAAGCTAAGTCAGTAACCTCAGTCTATTTTCTTACCATCATCTCTTTGTAGCAGTGTTTCCCAAAGAGGGAAAAGCCAGCAACCGGAGAGTCACCCAGTTTATACTTTGGCTGCCTACTGCATTTTCTGGAGACCAAGAGTTTTTTTGCCCTTGAAGTAGGCCCTGTCTTGTCCCTGCATTGAGGCACTGGTCTATGGGCCACCTTATGACCACAGTTCTCTTCGATCTAAAATTCCCAGATCCACACCAACAGGAGGAAGAAGAGGGGCACAGGAACTCAAGTCCACGTGTCTCTCCCTCTTTAAGTACTCACCTGTTACCAGCCTTGTTTTCCATCTCTAAATTGAAGCCCACGTGGACATTTGTGGTGAGTCCAGCTAGTCGCTCCCAGCACATGCACCATCAACCACGTGTGGGTTCTGGAGTCTCTAATGCAGGTAGTAACTGCAGGGCCACGTGTGAAGCCCAGTGTCTCATTAGCGGCATAGTAGTGAGTGAGAGGATGAACTCGGCCAGTTTTCTACACACAGAACAGAAATATTCCAGCCTGGACTGTGGAGCAGCTCTGATCACTGCAAATACTCTGAGTACACCTCATCTTTGACAAAATCTGCTCCTGTTAATCATTTTAATAGTCTTTCAATAGAAATTCTTGCACTTTCAGCTTTTGTTGTGTTAGTTTCTTTGTGTTTCCCAGTCCTGTGAACAGAGGCAGGCAGAGTGCTCTGGCTTGCTCGTGTGTGGTAAAACTGGGGCACTAATTCAGAAGAGCAGGGTCAGCCGAAAGGTGCTGCCTGCCTCTAGTAGAAGGTGTGAAAGGAGCCTTCTATGTGTCCTGCCTTGTCTTTTCTCTGAGCACGATAGCGAACTGCATGAAAGAGTCTTGTGGGGAAAGGGAGGCAGGAGTCCCCAGTTTGCAAGTTTAATGGTCAACAGACATTTTTAGCAGAAATGAAAATCTTTAAATTACTTAAAGTTTTGGTGTGTCTTCAGCTTTCACACTTGATAGACAGAAGCCCTCAAGTAGCCAGCATGGCGGATGAGAGGCCTCAGGAGGGCAACCAACATGGTGCTTGCTGGTGACTGCAGGGCAGACCTGTTGTCATGGCGCCAGCTCCCTTCTCCTGGACAGGGCTTCTCATTGATGCTGGCTTTGTCAAAACCCTCTCTTGCTGCCAGCAGAGCACTGCTCTGCTCAGCAAATATTTTGGCCTTTTCTCTTTCCTTTATTTCTGGGGGATACAGGCTTGGTGCTTTTCTGCTGACTGGGAAATCAGAACTAAGCCCGAACTGAATTTGGAGGAATGGGAGCCCTGTGAGCTTTGGGAGGGAAGCTGGGACATCTCAGGAAGCTGGACACGGAGGGAGGAGGGCAGCTCTCGCCTGACAGGCAGGCTGCTGCTGCAAGTCAAGCTTGCCACATGGCCGGCCCTTCAAGGCCTCTAGAGATGATACCGAGACAGAAAGGAAGGACTAGGACCAGTCATCGTTTCGCAGCTCCACAAAATGGGTGAACATCCACATGGATTATCACAGCAAGAGAGACAGACCAGTTAGTTATTCTCTTCCTTTCCTCACAGAACTGGGTGCTTGAAAGATTTTAAATCAAACTTCCAGAGGAAAGTTGACCCTTAAAGACAAGTGTTGATCAGTTAACTGGAGCCGAGTGTTACATGGAGAGGCCTCCCTGGATTGCAGTCAAAGAGGGACAGTGAAGGACTGGAAATGACAGCAACGTGAGTGACCCTGAGACCTGGAGAAGACTGAAAGAATGCAGTTGTTTAGTCTAGAAAAGTAAAATCTAGGAGTGATGACGTGGTCAATCCTCACACTAAAAGATGAACATAGAAAAAGGCAGCAATAGGCTTTTTTCCATGTCCACACATAGAAGGAGAAAGAGAAATTAAATGAATTTGAAATCATGGGAGATTAAGATTTTAATAGTAGGGAGACCTTTCCAAGTATAAGCCTAACCATACAATGGCTACACTGACAGGGTAAATATTGAATTATCTCCACTGAAGAGGAGGACAAATGAAAGCTCTGGAGGGGACAGTCCAGCTCTATTTGTTGGGCATCAGAGCAGAAGATGGTCTAGAGTTGCTCCTTCCAGCTTTGCATCTCTGCAGTGTCTGGGTATTTATGACCACGTCTAACAGTTCAGTTCCATTCCCTCTGAAAGCCGCCACTTCTGGTCATGACACATGCAAGTCTGGAGTTACTGTTCAGCCACATTGCACCAAGCAATAGCTATTTGTCAACTTTAAGAGCTGTTGTATTATTCATAAAGATAAAAGGTTACAAGAAATGCCATTTCTTTTCGTTTTCAGAGTTCTAAATGGGTCCCAGAATGTGATGGCTCTGTGTGTGACAGAGGCTGCAGCAGACACTGCTCCTGCCCCCTGGAACCAGCTGGTCTTCCTGCACCTCTCAAATCCCTTTACTTCAACAAGCTGCTTTACTGAAGAAGACCAGGATATAGCAGTAGGATGAAAGAAAAGCAAACAAGGATTTTCCTGGGGATTATTTTGCTCTGTGACTCTTGGAAGAGGAGGTTGGCAGAGCGAGGGTTTCCCCTTCACCTCCAGGGCCTGATCTACTTTCCAGGTTGGTAAAGTTGTCCTTTTTAGCAGACTGTAATGGAGAAGAAATGTCTATGGGCTCTGCTCTCTGCATATTCTGAGCACCCATATACCCAATACTTACCTTTGAGCATGTTCAGCATTCCGGGAAATGGGGCAGAACCGCAGAAGGAGACTCTGCCCACAGCAGCTCTTCCCTTTCTGTGGCCCCCAGGATGTCAGTGAGTCTTCTCTGGGCTTCAGCCAGGGCATGTTCAGCCGGGATCCTGCAGGAGGTAGAAATGCTGCCCCTACACCCACCAGCAAGAGCTTGTTGCCACAGTTGTCTCTTCCCTTGGCAGGCTCCCAGGAATGGCAAATGCTTCTATATAATACTCTGTTGCTCTTTATTGAAAAGTTGTGTAGCCTTATCTATTGCCAAGGAAGTAATTTTATTAGTATCATGCTTTATAGAGCACATAAGGGCATATAATTGCAGATTAAAAGGAAGTGGAATTCCCGTTTCACTTTGTTTCCTTGTGAGTTCCCAGTCTTTTTTTTTTAAAAAAAAAAATTAATATTAATGCAGGGGAAGGAATTTCTGACTAGTGATGATAAATTTGATGCAGCCCCTCCATATTCCTTTCCCGCTGCAGAAGATCAGATCGTTCAGTTTCTGGCCGTGCTTCCAGGACTCCGCAATCTGAGCCAGGTATGTCGTCTGCATCTCTGCCATCCTTAAAGAGCATCATGAGCCTCATTCTTGGCTTTTTGCAGCCTCTTCCCGCAATGTGTGAGGATTTCATTTTTTTTTTCTGCTGTAGCCCTCCTCTTGGAGGGCTTGGAGGTCCTTGACCCCACAGCAAATAATAGATCTGTGGTCTACCAGAAGGCCTGGCAGAGGAAGGTTTCTGCCATCTGGTAGCCTGTAATACCTGAAGAGCCCTTTGCGTGTGTTTGGAAAGAGTAGTTATTTTTGACACTGGTTCTGATGTTACCCATGGGTACTCCTGGCGCATTTCCAGGCTTTGTAGATGTCACTGTATCCTCCCCTCAGCTTTTTTCATCGTTTATCAGCTTATGTTAGCCTGCACTTCCCACCAAGGCAGAAGCAGAGACGGTGTCTCGGAGTGCCCAGCACAAGGCTGCTCTTCCCAGACACTTTCAGAGCGCGGTCCTGCCCTTACCGTGAGCAGGAGACGGGGGCTCCCCCTGCAAGCGCGGTGCTGAGCAGCGGGAGTCAGCGCGCGGCGGCGCTGCGCGGGGGCCTGCGCGAGGTGAGTTACCCCGGCTCAGAACCCAAACCAGGCTCCTCGGCTTCAGCGGCATAATTCATTTATCTCTAATCATTTTAAGAGTGTGTGCGTTTCAGTTTGAATGCGAGATAGTTCACTACTTGCTCCAAGGGGCAGGTTGCTGTCCAGGGCGAATTTGAGTAGCGGTGTGAGTTAGCAGAAGGTCAGTGTCTGCTGCCATTGTCCTGACTGACCCTGGCCAGCCCTGGAATCTGCCGTGCCTGGGTTCTCCTGGATGCCGAAAAGCCGGAGGAGCCGGGGGAAGGAAACCTCCAGCTCCCTACCCCTGCCTTCGGCGCGCTCAGGGCTGAAACAGCGTGTGCCAAGAGGAGCTGTTGCTTCAGGTAACCAAGATCTGGCTGCAGCAAGCCCTAGGAACAGCCCCATACAAGCAGCGGCAGCGACCAGCCGTGTGCACAGTCTGCAGGGCGCTCTCCCGAGCCAACGTGTGCGCCTTCAGATGAGCCACAGAGCAGGGCCCGGGCTGGGCAGCAGCCGCCTGCACGGCTCCATGCGCCGCGGTGCCTCCGCAGGCTCCCAGCCATGCCGTAGGGGCGAGCGCGGCGCTGCCGCTCCGGGTTTAGCATCGGCTTTTGGCACACGCATCTCCCTCGTTTATGAATGAGTGGGTGAGGGAGGAGAGGGCTGGCTGCTCCCTTGCAGTTGTACCGTGAGGAGCACAGGAGCTGCAACGCAATCTCCTCCTCCTCCTTTTCCTCCTCCTCCTCCTCAGCGTTGCTGCTCCGCCGCGGGCAGCGGGGAGCAGAGCAGCCCCGGCGCTGGGACAGCCGAAGTTGGCGCAGCAGGGAGAGCCTCCTGTGCAAACTCTCCTCACAGGTGAGTTTTTATCTATTTTTTCTTAAAAGCAAGTGAAGTTTCTGTCAGTGAGCCCAGATACCCAAGGTTTTACCTCTAGAAAGGTGGCAGGACTGGGCTCTGGTGAAGTTGTTAAAAATGAGGCAAAGCGAAACAGCAAAGACTCAACCAAAACTGCGTGTCCAAAAATTCATCACTTCAAGGTAAGTTTCTTGGATAGTTCCCGCTAGTGGGAAATAATCTGAGCCAAAGTTCTTCCCCCTAGACTGTCTCAAGGTGCGCTCAGGCACAAGGAGAGTCGGACGTTGGAGTCGTGTTGGTGACATGGACTTGCTAAAATAAACCTGGGCTGTTTTGTGTTTTTGCAGATGGAAGCAGTGCAGTCGCAGCAGATACATTCTCTGGTCATTTTTAGAGCAGTTAGTAGGAAGGCGAGACTAGATATAAACTATTCTGAATGACTAATAGGTGATTCGCAACCCCAGTTATGCCTAACAGGAAACCGTCACACCGGCGTGCGTAGGTGCTCTGTGTGCAGGGATGGAGATTTGGCTTTGAA
This sequence comes from Tinamus guttatus, assembly GCF_059628265.1. Classification (NCBI taxonomy): domain Eukaryota; kingdom Metazoa; phylum Chordata; class Aves; order Tinamiformes; family Tinamidae; genus Tinamus; species Tinamus guttatus. The sequence continues at coordinate 13,158,592 of NW_028288582.1, forward strand.
CTTCAACATATTTTCCAAACAGTAAACAGTTTTCCTCACTGCTATGCTGAGTGCTACTTAGGAAACTTGAAATGTGAAGGTTTGCTTAGTGAAATGAGACCTATTCTATCCCAAATTGATCTATTTTTTCCCTTTTTTTTTTTTCTTTTATAGGGTTACAAACATTTGTTCCTTAGGCTGCCTATGTTAGAAATATTTTTTTCTGGGTTTTTAACGGTCTCTTTAAAGAAACAAGAAAAGTATATCATTGAGAGAGAAACTTTGCATGTTCTTGGGGAGGTTTGGGAAATAGAGATTTTAGAAGAATATTCAGCCTTGTTCTGTGCTTTTCTGCTCAAAGCACATCCAAATAAAAACGTACAGAAATTTAAGAGTGAGGCGAGGAGGAGCAGCTGCACAGAGGCTCACAAGACAGGCCGGTGTCATTCGGAGCGCTGCGGCTGTGCTGACCGCATTAATCAGCTCCGTGCGCGGCGGTTTCCACTGGGGCAGCCTGTGCTCGCAGGGGCCCGGCAGCACGACGTCCCACCACTTCTGCTTTCAACTTTGCTCTGCCCAAGAAGCCCGTAAGTGAATCAGCCCTGTGAATCAACACCAGCCCTGCTCTCTGTGCGGAAGCACATAACCTCACTGCTGTCACCCCATCCTCCCTGCCTCCCCATCCTATTTCTGTATTTTGTTGTGTCTCTCTCCCCTCTTCCCCAGATGCTGCTGCTTCTACACATGCAGTTTATAAGCTCTTTCTGCTACGTGAGTGAAGAGGCAGAAGGTAACTGATTCCAGCTCATCTTACGTCTAGAGCTAAAGTTGCAACTAAGATGATAAAACTCCACCAAGTTTTAGGAAACTTTCCATGGTCTGGGTGTACGTGGTGAGAAAGCATTGGTTTCACAGGATCAGGCCAGTGCATCAGTCTGTGATAGGGGGACACTCATACCTTGATGGTGCTCATGTTCGTATCACAACGTTATGATATGAATATCACAGTTCTTAAAAAAGAAAAAAGTTACAGTTCCAATATCTCAGTAGCGAAAAAGTCACCTCACTTGGCATCTGTACTGAGACTTATTTAGCTCACTTTGCAGTGAAAACAGAAAAAAAAATTGACTGTCTTTGTTCTGGGACTTTGTGCCTGTAAGGAATCCTGGACAGTGGAAATAGGGACCAAAGAAAGAAAGGTGAAAGAAGGAAAAGTCAGAAAATTGTTCCTGCCAGGGCTGGGTGTATATGGGTGTCATTATACACGAGGGCATGAAACACAGTGAGCTGGGGGGTGGCTTGTTCCAGCGGTCAGACCAGCAACTGCTCCCGCTGGGCTGAGCGCAGTGCCAAGGCCAGGCAGAGGCGAAGGGTTCGCTCCGCTGACCGTGGGATCTCGTCCTTCAGAGCGCCCAGGTGATGCCATAACTGCAGGTTTCCTTCTCATCCGTCCTTCAAGGCGCTCCTTGTGTTTTAAAACATCTTGAACGGTTCCTAGGGAAGAAAGTCTTCTCCTTTCCAGCTTTTCTAGATCCAATCTGAGGGCACGTTTGCATCGAGCTGGCTCTTTGCTGCTGCTGACCATTCTTGTGTCATGTGATGATAACTGAACAAAAAGTTGTTTTGGACTCATAAGCTCTTAATATTAACACAACTTTGCTAAATATTTTTAAGTGGAGAAAATTTTAAGTGGAAAATAGAGCTCCAGAGTTGGCGACCTTGTGAGGCTGATTACCTTACAATTAGCTGGATGTTTCCTCCAAGGGGGTTGTTTTTCCTATAAAGCTTATTTTGAGTGGCTTTTAATGCTTGTTATGAATTATTCTGCCAGATGAAGCATTTGCAGACCTGCTGTCCCTGACAGTTGATGACACTTGGTTTTGAAAAGATACAGAACAGCTTTAATGTTTTAAAACAACTGGCCAATAACTTTAAGTAACACTATTAGCAATGAGCAGCAGCTAAGAATTAGCATTGCAGTTCACTCTCTGATGGATGTATCCCCTGTAATTCCATTTTCTCCACTAGAAACCATGCTCTGACCTCTGTAGATCTCCTTGGTAGCACAAGCTGAACTTTTTAGCCACCTCATCTGGAACCTGTAGCTAATCTGTCTGGGGAAAAAAAAAGGCAAAATAAGAGCCCTAAAAGGGTCTGTTGGAGAGATGCATGGACTTGGAGCTGGCCCACGGGCAAAGAGAGGAAAGCATCAGTTATGAATATATTACAGAAACAACCACAAGCTAACTATCAAATTTAAGTCACTTTAAATGACATCTGAATAAATTGTCAAAGACGGACAACATTGGTAGGAGAGAATGGAAAAGCACTGCAGAGATCTCTTTTGGTTTGGCTTTTCTTATAACTCATTGTTTTAGTAACAATTAGGATTTGATGATTTTATATCAGGGCAGCAATTTGGAAACATTTGGTGCTCCCTCTGCTAAAGGCAGAAGCAGAATGTTTACTCTTCGAATAATTATTTAGCATCTGTACACATATTTAGTTCAAGGATGCATCTATTTTATGCTCTGCCTTTAAGGCATGATCAGACATACCTTTTAAAATAGGAATTACCTTTTAAGTTAGGAAGTGACTTAAACTTAAGATCCTTAACTTCTCACATCAGAACATTATTAATTGGAATTTGATCTTGTCTCCAAATTTTAGAGATCATCTTAAACCTCTATATAGAGAATAGAACAAAACTAGAACCAGATTTCTAAACAACTCTAAACTTTGGAATCTTATATTCACTGTGCTATCAGGTTTTTCATCTCAGATCCAATAACTAAATCAGGATTGATCTGTATAAAAGTATTTGATTCTCTTTTCTCAGGGCAGGTGCATGTCGGAAAGTGTGAACAACATTTTTAGGCTCTTAAGTTGCTGAAGTTCAGGAGTTCAACAGCCTGGTGCTGAGAGGGCTTCTTGCAGCACGTGCAAGGCCAGGTACAGAGAGGTAGTTTCAAGGTACGGCTGAGAACACGGAGGAGGGAAGAAGGGCTCGTATCCATCAGGAAACGAGGACGCTCTGGAGCAAAGGAACACTGCGCTTTGTCTGCATCTTAATGAAAGCAAGACATTAGCACTTGAAATCATGAAAGTACTAAAAGAACTTGTAAATGAAAATTAAGGGAAATGAGGAAATGAAAATTCAGGAAATGAAACGTAAGGAAGCCTGCAGATACAGATGTCAGCACTGTTTAGAATGATATGTCCACTGGGGACTATGTCTTTGGAATCCTGTATCCTCAAGTAAAAATTATATATATATATATGGCACCCAGTTTTCAGTAATTGGCTAGGGAAGGAGAGCAACCATGAGGGAAGGAGCACTGGGAACAGAATGCCTTTTCCTCAGGGATCACAGAGAAAAGCTGCTCTGCAGCATGCTGCTGCTCCAAAACCACGGGAGAAGTCCGAGGAGTAACATTGGGGAAGAAGCCTTAAATAAGAATACTGACTTTGACTGGAAACTTATCCACTGGAAACTTGCTTAATTTCCAAAGGGGAAACTGGAGGGAAAAAAAAAAAAAAAAAGGAGGAAGCTTAGTAAAAGGTAATGAAAAAGGACAGCTAGAAAAGTTAAATCTCGTAGACTGTAGAGGGGCTCCTTGAAGACCCCCCCTCCCTCTCTCCATCCCTCTTCCGCTCTGGGGAAGGAATCCAGACACCATGGGAAGACTCAGCCAAGTCTGAAAGGGAGCAGGCAGGGCTGACAGAGCGCAAGGAGGGCCCTGCAAGCAAAGGGACCCTTTGAAAGATGAGGTTGTGCCCCAGTGTTTTGGAATTTGTTGGCACTGCATTTGCAAACGAGAAAGGAGCCTGTTTTTTGCTTTTTCCAGCTGTGAAAAACATAATAATGGACAAGATAGACAAGTGTTCTGAGCCTGGACACTGGAGCCTATGCTGCTGCTATGCACTGCAAAGCAGATGCAAGGTGTTTGCATACGGGCGTCCTGCTGTCGGCCAGGGCTGCAGCGGCCAGCGCGGATCTCACTGCAGATACAGGATGGATCATGAACTTCAGCAGAAAGAATCGGTAACAACGTGATTTGTAGCACAAAATGGGGAATCAACCTGGGCCAGAGACACAAACGTGGTGCAGAAGCACAAAAGAATTATTTCAGTTTTTAAAAGGCTACAGCGCATATGACATTAAGTGTTTGAGTTGAATAGGATCCTATTCTGTGATGAATTTTGTTTCTACAATTAAATCCAAACAGAAAAATAAGAAAGAAGTCAAAAATGGAGGGGGGAGGGAAAGAGAAAAAAAAAACAAATATTCTATATAGTTTTTCATTTTACCATCTCTTAGAAATTTTACTGTACAAAATGAATCATATACTGATTCATATATGCAAAAACTAGCATTTAATAGAGAGATGACTTTTGCGAGTGTATCATTATTTTCTGATTTGTGGAACAATGAAAACGTTACCATTCCCCTTGAACAGGAGATCTGATCACTCTCCTCAGGCACAGCAGAGCTTCAACTGCATTTTAGTTAGACCTGGCAAGCCAGAATTTTTCTCTCAAATAGCCTTTTCTCTTTGTTAAACATGGATTATTACCGGTGCAAGTTACTCTGTCAGTTGCACTGGAAAATCAGTTTTATCTGCTGAAAGTGAAGGAAGAGAAATAATTGTATGGCTGTTGGCTTTTGAAAATGTAATTAGATTTACAAATTTCTTTCTGTTAATGAAGAAACCCTGTTTGGAGGGCATGTTGTGCTGATGTTTGGGTTTACTTATGTCTTGTTCTGTTTTGGGGGCAGGGTCGCTATGAAAGACACAGGCAGCAAGAGAATTTAGTCTCTGCTTTGGATGGAGCACAGTTCTGGTGTTTGAGCACGCTGCTGTATCAGAAGAGGCAGTAAGGCAGAGCTTGGAAACGTGAATCAGAAGCGGGAGATGGTTTTTCCAGGACTGTAGATGGTAAAATGAATCAGAACCTACTTAATGCAGGAGGGAGAAGTTCCTGCTTCTCCATCCTATCCCTTCAGCACAGTTGTTCTGTTCTGTAACACTTTTTCTTACTGATAATTTTACATGTTTTTCATGGCATACCTGGCTTATGATCAGTGAGACCTGCATAGACTTGGCTTTTCTCCCATTGCCATTATGAACGAGGGTCTGTGCACAGGTTCAGGATTATAAGCAGTTTTATTATCTGTAGCTGTTTGTTTACCTATTTGCCTGCTTCCTGCACAACAGGCACTGGATGGTGTTTTAGCTTTGGTGCTGTGGAGGGGGAGAGGAGAAGGTCCCAGTGGGGGAAGGTAGGTCAGGAATTATTCTCTCATCGATACAGAAATTAAGATTTCTGCAGAAAGTGGTGGGTTGTACAGTTCTTCTCCACTCGCTTTCCTCTTTGCAAGCAAGTCACCCAGGCAGCCTGAGGGAAACGTATCCTGGGGGCAGGAGCCTCAACAGGGAAGCTCAGGAGGTCTGAGCTGTCCCAGCTGCCATCGCATGGGCAGAGGAAAGGGAATGGCATTTCCTCCCAGGACATGGTCAGGCTCCACCTGCCTGGTCCTTAGGAGCAGGGAGAGGGGGCACAAGAAGGTCCTCCTTAAGGACTGTGAGCCGACTGCTTAAGGCAACTGCCATGTGACTAAGTCCCATTATGTGATTCATCTCCCTGAGTATCAGTTGGACTCCTTGCCTGAAAATACATGTGGTATGAACATCTTATTACTGTTAATAGGGATTTTCCAAAATGTACATTCCTTTCAGCACTTCTCTGTGTTCAGGTAGTTGTTTAACCCTTTAAAAAGGGGGGCATTGGAAAATGGTGATTTCTTTAAATTCTAAATTGGAAATGATTTTGTTGGATTTATTCAGTTGATTGTCCTGTTATTGCACGTGGCAGAGAGGGACGAGTGATGTCCTGTCACATGAAAAGCAATAACTAAAAAATGAGCAGCAGAGTTCTGCGAGCTCCTACACTGCTCTGGGCTTCCAGGTGGCGTTAGCTGAATCATTCTCACAACGTTCTGTCAAACTTTCTTGAAACCTCCTGTGAAGACATCCCTGCATCACCTATTCCAGTGCTCCATTTGCAAGTGGAAAGTTTTTTTGTGGTGACAGACCCCGCTCTTGATCAGGCATTTACAGCAGCACAGAGAACCATTTATCCCTTCTTGCTCTGCAGCGGTCCTCAGCAGTTTGAAAGCTGTGGCCTGCTTTGCCCTCGGTCTGGTCGCGTTACCCTCAGCAGCCCCGAGCCCTGTGGCGGCGGTCGGCCTTGCTGGACCCCTTGGCAGCGCGTCCGGCTGCGCCCCGTCCCTTTGGCACCTCCACGCGGGCGGTGTGGGGGGACGCGCAAATCCGCACTGTGGACTCGAGCTCCGAATGGGACCGCGCCGACCCCCCGCACCTTCTACTGCATTCTGCTGTAAAATATAGTGTGCTTCATTACTAACTTTTTTGGTGTATGATATGTAATACGTCATATTAACAGTCTGCACATTGGATAAGAAAAGTTGAGTTCCCAGTGTACTGACTGAAAAAACTTAGAATGATGATTTCTAGGTATGTTCTGGACAATTTTTCTCTGAAACATTGACATTTTCCAGGAATGTAAGGACTTGTTTGAAAACAAAGTCCCACCGGTGACATCTCCCCATGTAGCTGCCAGCACACTGTATTGTAATGGTAAGTTATTGGCATATAGTACCTTATTTCTCCTAAGGCTATTCAGAATTGCTTGGCTGCCTATTTTTTTATTACTATTTTTTCTAGGTGACTTAATTGAAAGTCTGTTTGCTCATTTGCTTGGCTGTATGAAGTGAGCTGAATGTAACATGTCTACCTATATGATCAGCCATTTCTTAAGGAACTTTCTGATGTGTGGGGCAGGGCACGTGGAAGGTTAAGCTCCATTACTGATGGGAAATGAACATCAGAACTAGATTTAGAGGTCATGACATTGATTGGAATTAATTCATTTTCTAATGTAAGTGGGCTATCTTCATTAGCTCCTAGCCGCAGTGCATTCAGCAGCCTATACTGCTTACATTAGGCTGCACAGGTCAATTTTTTCAGTGAGGGTTACCAGGGGAAATATTTGTAGCGCAGCTGAACAGTTAACCACATACCTGACCTTCTGCCAGGCAGCAAATTAAGGCATTGAAATGTGGCTCACTGTACTTGGAAAGCAGGTGGGTTGTGGCAGAGCCTGAGGTAGAGGAGGGTAGGACTAACTACTGGAGGAACAAGGAGTAAACTCTTAGCTTTGCTAATGTGTTCCAGTATTTCGGTGTTCTCACCTGGAACTGTAGTATTGCGGTCCGCTACCATGGTCTAATACCACATGCCTTTCACACACATTTGATGTCCAATCCGGTATTCTTCATAATCTTGCTATTAAAAAAATAAATAGAAAAGGAAAAATAATGTTTCAAAGATTTAAACATGAATCTGTTACTCAGATCCGCATTATGGATTCTTAATGACATATTTATGGGCATAAAATGCTGAATTCACCCATCTTTGTGGTTCAGGTGATATCTGAAATTCCAGGGATGAAATATTTAAGGGAAGTAGCTTTTTCTCCAACTTTGGAGAGATGTGATGGAAAAGAGAAATTAAGAATTTGAGATGAATTCCCAGGATATCAAAGTTTAAGTGAAGCGATTAAGCCAACACTGTGAATAATTGCATGTCTGTGCTAGGGAAAATTGGAGTTTGATGACTAATTAGTCTTTTGTTTATGCGGGCTCCAAAAAATGTTGCTGGCTTCCTCCTTTGACAATGGGTTTATAAATGGAGTCATACAGTAATGACAAATATATTGTGATTTGTGATTTACAGAACACTTCTATGGTTTCCTCGCACCGAAACAACTACACAGAGCTACACGTTGGACAGGTCCCTTTGCAAGTTAATAAACGCTAAATGGGTTGAGTATTAAATTAAGTTTAGAAGAGAGAATGAGTTGGGTTTGGGTTGTTTTTTTTTTTAATATATATCTTTCATTTTCTATAAGATGGTTTCAGAGATTTAAAAAGATACAGTCTAGTTTTCACTTTATGCCGCTAGTAACATTCTCTTGTAAAAGACATATGGACCTGTCCCTTCTAACCCAAGAAAGCTGAAATAAAAACTGGAAGATAACTACAGTGGAGAGTCTCTGAGGTGGCCTTTCTGCTTCATAAAAAACAAACAGACAAAACCAAGAAAACCTCCACAAAAATGTCAGAAAACAAAACAAAAAAAAAACATCCTTGCAGCCAGCTGGTCTTCACATAGAGGTTCAACAGAAAACAGTATTTCTGTGCACTTTCTGTTGTAGTGACTTACACTTCATACTCTTAACGACCCAGACCTTAATAAAAAAAAGCAAAATGATTATAATTGCAGCAGCAATACTGAGTAACCAGCTGCCATTTACCTGCTCTCAAGTCTTTGCTCACCTCAAGCAGCTGTCAGAGCTGCTCTCCCTTGCTCCTGATCCCCTCTGAGGTTTGGGCCAGCAATTCTCTGCCCATTTCACATTATCCCACCACTCCCAAATCTGTGCTGCTGAATGTTTTCTCACCACTTTATTTTTCCCAGGTTTGTGAAACAGTATCAATCCAAGCTGATGAAGCCTCAAGCGCTGTGGAAAGTTCTGTGAGTATTTAAAGGCTGGTGTTTATGTAGATAACGATCCCAAGCAAATCTTCTGCTAAAACAGTTGCAGATTTTTGGTTCCAAAATACGCAGCATGATCCAAACCATGCTATAAAAGCCAAGTGTCTCAGGTGTCTCTCTTATATATGGCAGGTGCAGGGACAGATTAGCAAGACAGCAAGAAAGTTACTGTCACATAAAGGCACAGCATTGTGTTATCCTCCCCATCCATGGAAATGAGTGTTTTGTGGATGAGACAAGTTGTGTGCATAACTTTTACTTATGTGTATACAAAAAAAGTCCTTTGGCAGAGTCTCTGTTTGTTCTGCTGCAAGCATGTAGGTCTAATTGCAGACATATTTCTTAGGCAAATTGTAGCAATGTTCATTGAAACTGGAAAAAACCTGCTCAGGCTCTGCACTGTGACTCAAGCTGAGCTGAAGAGGCTGTTGCTGTAAGTGGCTCCGAGTGATTTCCTGCACTGTCACAGAGCAGACAGTGCTTAACACATATAAACTGCTCCGTAATTCACAGACTTCTTCTAGCACAACTAGTGCAGGGTGGGAACAATGTTTTTGCTATCAGTTGGTGTACCAAGAAATTTGGAAAGAAAAGAACCTGTAGGTGACCTATTCAGCAACTAATGAAAGTGTTTTAAGTAAATTTATTTAAACTTGAGATTTAAACTAAGAGATCCTTGGGTTTATTTTTCATCTGGGAACCAGAAGAATGTTTGGAGCTCATCTGGATATCAGAAGCCTTCTAATTTGTTTCCAAGAGGTGGGCTTGGAAGGGTATCATCTAAATGCTGTAAGCAAATGTGTGAGATAAGAGAAAAAATCCTGCCTGGAAATGTCTGCTCAATGAAGCAGATACAGAAGGTGATGCTAAAGGTATTACACAAAGCATGCTCCGAAAAATCACACAGCTGCACTATTGCCATTTTAAAGCTAAGTGGAATGCCTGGGTGTTCCCATCCCTAACTAGCTCCAGCTTTTTGATTATCTGCACCCCAGATGGTTTTCACAGAGCAAGTTTTTCATTTTTTACTCCAACTGTCCAGGCTAGGGCAGTATGTAGCAGGGGAGCTATTCATATTTTCTCTCCCCTACCTTTGTGTCACATTTCCTTCAGTTCCAGCTTCTCCACAGAGCTTGTAAGGTGTTATGTATCAAGTTCTTATTAACAGGGTGGTCTTCAAAAGCACCTCTCTGTTGAAGAGCTGTCATTAGAGTACTTTGATATCAGTCTTATTTGAAAAAGCACAAGGTTTCATGCCTTAGCATACCTGTTGTGGAAGGAAAGGAAAGGCAAACAACCTTTATACCACCCTTGTCCACGTCACATTTGGCTACTGAGACTGCACTTGGTCAGGCAAGAGGGGACCAGAGAGCACAGAGGCGTCCTAGAGCCCAGACACTGAGGAGGCTGAAACAAAGGAAGAATTTTCCAAGCCAGCTGCTGCTGCCGACCAGAAGAGTGATATAAAACAGCCATTGTGCAAACAAGAATATGGGCTTTTGTTTTTCACTCCCATCTTTGAAAGCTATTGTAAAACAATGAAAGGATAAGGGTGGTTTTATTACCACAAGGCACAGAGGTTCATAAAAGCCAGTCTTCTCTCCCAGCTCACTGGAACAGCACACGCCAGCACTTCCTCCAGGAGCAGGAAACACTGCTCTAATCATAAGTGGATATTGCATTAGAACAATGTCATACCAATAAGACTTTTGCTGTGTCCTTCATATTCTGTATTCTGGCAGGACTTTTAAAGCTAAACAGATATCATTTTTACAGTCATGTTCTCCATGACATAAACATAATTTAATAACATTTTGAGTTCATGGAGAAAAAGACAAATTTTGCAAAAGAGCAGTGCAGTGGTAGAGTGCATCTACTTTTTCTCATACTGTGATCCATGTTCACTTGGTAACACTGAACAAAACTTAGAGCCCTTGAACCATACTAGACATACAAGGACAGGTCTGACTTTGAAATTATTGACAGCTTTTAAAATACTATAATTTGGCCTCATCAACAGAAGCTGGACGCTGGACAGTTTTAGTAGAATGTTCTTCCTCTTTCTATTATTTGGGAATTGTAGATCAGATGATAAATCCCAGATTTTTTGGTTTATTAGACTACACCTAGATATATCAATCATTTGGTGTAGACAAACATCCTGTGCTGAAAAGTTGTGTGCAGAAATTGCATTTTAAAATTGCAAATTTAATTTAGAATTGCAAATTTAAATGCAATTATATTTGCTTTGGAGCTCCACATTAGAAAAGGTAAGGTAACTACGTTAATGAACCATTTTCAGGAAGGATTCTGGGTGTGAAGCAGATGTACTATTGAGAGAAAAACTGCATAATGTTTATCATAACACTGAGACCAGACTCGTGCACTTGATGATGATAAAAGGGAGCTCATGACACCTAAGGAAGAACACACTGGAAATTTGCCTGTAACTTTAGTGGTTAATTCCTGCTGTGCACTTCTGTGCTGCTAACATTATCATAATTATTCCCTAGGTAAGCAATCTCTTGGACCATTGATCATAGAATCATAGAATGCTTAGGGTTGGAAGGGACCTCTAGAGATCATCTAGTCCAACCCCCCTGCACACGCAGGGTCACCTAGAGCACGTGGCACAGGACTGCATCCAAGCGGGTTTTGAAGATCTCCAGAGAAGGAGACTCCACAACCTCCCTGGGCAGCCTGTTCCAGTGCTCTGTCACCCTCACTGTTAATAATTTATTCCTTAAGTTCCTGCGGAACTTTTTTCAATTTGTGGCCGTTTCCTCTAGTTCTGTCAGTGGCCACCACTGAAAAGAGGCTGGCCCCATCATCTTAATTCCCTCCCTTGAGGTGCTTATAGACACTGATCAGATCCCCTCTCAGCCTTCTCTTCTCCAGGCTGAACAGGCCCAGCTCCCTCAGCCTCTCCTCATAGGGCAGATGTTCCAGGCCCCTGATCATCCTTGTGGCCCTGCGTTGGACTCTCTCCAGCAGCTCCACATCCCTCTTGTACTGTGGAGCCCAGAACTGGACACAACACTCCAGATGTGGCCTCACCAGGGCTGAGTAGAGGGGCAGGATCACCTCCGTCGACCTGCTGGAGACGCTCTTCTTAATGCACCCCAGGATCCCATTGGCCTGCTTGGCCACGAGGGCACACTGCTGCCTCATGGTCAACTTCTCTGCAGAGCTGCTCTCCAGAAGGTCGATCCCCAGCCTGTACTGGTGTCTGGGGTTACTCCTCCCCAGGTGCAGGACCTTGCAATTGGCTTGTTGAATTTCATGAGGTTTTTCACCACCCAGTTGTCCAGTCTGTCCAGGTCCCTCTGGATGGCAGCGCAGCCCTCTGGGGTATCCTCTTCCCAGTTTGATATCATCAGCAAAATTGCTGAGGGAGCACATGTCCTCCTCTCTCCAGGCTTCTTCTCTTGTCCCTAGGGCCTGGGACTCTAAAGGGCTGCCCTTGGTAAACACTGAAGCAAAGAAGGCATTCAGCAACTCTGTTCCCCCCCCCCCTTTTTTTTTTTAACCAGGGTGCCCATCCCATTCACCAGCGGAAATGATGTCTGTGATTGGGTTCCTTCAGCAGCATTTCTCCTGTTGTGCTTGATTTATCTGTAATAACTATGTGCCATCCATGATGCCGAGGTGAGTCTGCTAATCCCATTAAATAACTGCAGGAGAGCAGAGCTTGCACTGTGCTAAACTCAGCCTATCTTTCACGCAAGTGGTTTGGGACAATGAAGTTAGAAGTTTTGACAGAGGTGACCTTGCATTAGCCTGATGTTTCATGACTGAAGCTATCTGAGGTCCACAAGAAGACCTACTGCAAAATCAGGGCTGATATTCTGTCTGTTGGTTAGAAAAAGAAGAGAAATAAATGAAAAAGGGAGAGAATTCTTAAATATTTGTGCAGTCCTAACCTTGCTGTGATTTCACCAGGACTGTTTCACACTAATTGAAGTACAAAACTGTATGTCTTTGCAGAACTGGTCATTTATTCCAGCCAGCCAGGCAATTCTCTTTTGTCCTGAAGGAAGCGATCAAATTCCTTCTGTAATTTTGACAGAAATAAAACCCACTACCATCTAAAAAAGGACATTTATATAAAAGTGACTAGTCTACGGTAACATCCTTAAATGCTACAGCTCACAGTAATTTTACTGTGTTGGTTATAGTGCGTAGTAAATGTGGTCATGTGTTTGTAAGTATTGCCTTGGAAAAATTTGTATGTTCCTATACAGGACCGAAGATGACAAACAAAAATACAACTTAAGATAGTAAACAGGAAAAAGCAATAAGGCATTTTCTTTCCCCTGACAATGCTCTCTCCTTTTCATTGATCATCCATATTAACTGGAGCTCTAGGATGAGCACACAAATTGCTGACCTTCGCAGCAGTGCACATCACAACGGAGCATTTTTCTGGGAAGAGACTGAAAGAAATACAGTCCCACTGCTTTGCAAGTGTTTTAAATAGTAATATTATATAGCACCGACAATGTTTATATGGTTAGATATTTGGATTATAGATTCTTTAGATGAACATAATTATAATCAAATGTAATATAAATAAAACAAAATAAAAGCTACAAAGGTATAGATAATAGCAAATAATAAATAGGTAGTTGGGAGAGTCTATGGCAAATAAGGAATCTGTAACATGATATACTCTAGGACAGAGACAATGGATACATTTTACCAAATGTTTACAGGAGTTTTTCTGATAAAGACAGCTTAGTTTTGGAACTGCTTACACAACCAGCTGTATAAAATATGCTGCTAAAATATGCTGTTTTTAAAATCCTGATGGGTTGAACTGCAAGTTCCATGGTATTTTGTATCTCAAGGGAAATTTTAAAAATGGAAATTAAAAAGCAGCTGGTTTTGTGCACCCTACAGCATTCTCTAAAGGCGTCTGAATAGACTATTTTGCCTGAGAAATATCATCATTTTGGACAAATCAAATTACTGCTTTTGTGCCTCATTTGTATTGTGCCTCATTTGTGTGTGTATTTTGTGCCTCATTTGTATAGGTTTTTTTTTTTCACCTTGCAGATACTCATAAAGCTAGATAGATAAATGCTTATAAACTGCTTTGGAATACTTTGACAGAAGATACACTATGTGTGTACAGTACTAGGACTTACTGACACAAATTATGACTTCCCCGACAGGCTTTATCTTCCATGAAAGATCAAAAGAAAATTGAGGACTAAGAAAAGGCAGCTTACTGAAAACTGTACTAAATATTTTACAACAGTATTCCTCCTTAAGATTTTCATGTGTTTTACCCTCAGGTTAATAACATCCTTCAGCAAGTTATCACCTCAAGATAAAGGTTTTGTGGAAGAAATAAATTATATATGAAACTGAATGAAATGAAACTTTACAACTCTCAATTTGGGACCCTAATGAGAAATGGATGGTGAGAGGTGGAAGATGAATTTCTCAGAGAATGCAACAGAAAGATGCACTATTAATCATGAAATCCACCAGACTTTAGCCCCTGTGGTATACATCTTTGTGTTTGTAGTGGGTTTCCCAGCAAACTGCCTCTCACTGTACTATGGATATCTACAGATCAAGGCTAAAAATGAACTGGGTATTTATCTTTGCAACTTGACTGTAGCAGACCTCTTGTACATTTTTTCTTTGCCTTTCTGGCTCCAGTATGTTTTGCAGCATGACAACTGGACATATAACGAACTACTGTGCAAAATCTGTGGCACTCTTTTATATGAGAATATTTACATCAGCGTGGGCTTCCTCTGCTGCATCTCCATCGATCGCTATCTCGCTGTCGTGCACCCTTTTCGGTTCCATCAGTTTCGGACGCTGAAGGCTGCTGCGATCGTAAGCACTGTTATCTGGGCCAAAGAAATCATGACATGTTGGTTTGTGTTTACACATGGGGTAACCAGCATGGACGCTGACAGCCACGTGGTGTGCTTTGAGCATTACCCCATCAAAGCCTGGGAGCACAACGTCAACTACTACCGCTTCTCGGCGGGCTTCCTGTTCCCCTTCTTCCTGCTGGCCTTCTCTTACTGCGGAATCTTACGTGTTGTCCACAAGAGTCATGGCACTCAAAAGAAGAAGAAAATTCAAATTAAGCGACTGGTTTCCAGCACCGTTTTCATTTTTTTGGTTTGCTTTGGACCGTATCACATCCTACTTGTAGTTCGCAGCTTGTTTGAGAATGACTGCTCATTTGCCGAGAAAATATTTAACATTTACCATTTCTCTCTCCTGTTGACTACATTTAACTGTGTTGCTGACCCAATGTTGTACTGCTTTTCCAGTGAAAGCACTTACCAGAACTTCGCCAAGATGCGAGACTCCTGTTTAACATGTTTAGGCTGCCTAAGGGCTGAAAGTAAGGAAAGCTACCAGCTGAATGCTCCAGAACCCTCCAACAAGTCACAAGATGAGCAAGAGCCAGCATTATTGCAAAGATCACATAATACTGCTGAAATAAAGGGCTCCTCTACACTTAACTTAGGCAGCCTATAGTATTCATCAAAAATATACTCATCCAAAATCTTCACGTATGACTGTGTTGTGTATACACCTGATTTATCCATATATTACAACTATTTTACCTCCCAAAGGCTTATTAGCTATGCAGTATAGTGAGATAGTTCCTGGAGGGGCTTGGGCCTTGACTATAGTGAAGAAAATATAAATTAAGAGTTCAGTTCCAATCACTGTCTACTGCCAGTATGGCGCAACTCAGAAACTGTACTCCTGACACTCAACTTTTGGCCATGACCACTTTGACTGAAATAAATCACGGTGGGGCACTGTGAAACACTCTTTAACTGCTATTTTTTTGTGCCTGTCACAGCTAGAGAAAAAAGAAATCTCAAAGCAGTCATTATCTGTTGAAAAGGTTGGAGACAGAACAAATAAAAAGTCCTCGTAAGTATTTTTAAAAGAAAAAAATCACATTTGTGCATTTTTTCTGTAACTCTCCAAAATATTCCTCCTCAAGCCTGTTTCAAGTCCTGCAGAGACCTTTCCAGAGCCCACCTGCTAAAACAAGCAGTCGGATAATGCGAGATGTCCTGAAAGAGCATGCACAAGAACCTCACTGTCCACTGAGACCTTTGGGCTGTTGACTGCTGATCAAATCTCACACTGTTGAACCTCGTCATAAGGCTCCTATTGACTTCAAGAGGGTCAGGTTATCAAGAACAGGCTCTGACAGAGAAAAAAATCATTCAGTCCGTGGACTCCAAAAAGAACAGGAGGTTGGTAGTTCCTGAGGTGCCTTTAACCCATACAATTTTTTGAGTCACTGTGTTCAAAATTAAATTTAATCTGAATTCTTTTAAATCTTGCTAAAATTTGAGATTATGTCCTGGCAAATACATCTTGTGCAGCACAAACTGTGCAAGCAATTAATTAAAAGTGCATTCCCAGTGAACCTGTTAAATGGATTCAGTTTAAATTCCATATTCATGGATGTATATTCAGATTTATATATATATCTATGAATATAGAATTATACATATATACGGATAACACAGATAGTTATTATAGTTTAGGGTCTGGTCATTTTTCAGTAAATATGGTATCAAAAATATGTTGATGGATGTATGGATGCTCTATGTATTTTCTAGTTTGGAAAAGAGAAACAAAATACAGGAATAACTAGAGATAATGACAATTAAAGATCTGGGAATTGAGGTCTATCCTCTTGCTTCTGCTAGCGCCCTTTCTCTAGTTTCTGACTTCTGTTTATTAAACTAAAGAAACCTGTCCATTTCTTGTCATCTGATCTTCATGCTTTCTCCTCCTCTCTCCTGTATATTGCCTTGTCATTTTGTTTCTTCTCTGCCTTCAGACCTTCCTGAAACACCTCTCTCTCTCTCTCTGCAACCCAGAATTGATAACATGCAGCAGTATAGTGGTGCTTTTTTTCCAGGAGGTTTTCCAGGCAGACCTGCATCTGGTATCTCAAAGATGTCCTTGCAACCTTGTTTATCAGGCAGTATATTCTTAAAAGCCCGTATGTCCTAAGCGTTTTCTGGAGGCCCCCTTGAGAGTGCAATGTTAGATATAATTAGGGGTGTGTTTAATAAATAATGCCTTTATTACATTCTTCCTATATTTATTCAGCCTGTGTTTGATGTAACTCTCTTCTGGCTTTGGCCCACAGATTCCTTTTAAGAAACTACAGATCCTCTCCTCCCCTCTTTTTGAAGAAAGGATTCGTGTCCTCACTCCCAAGAGGGGATTAGATTTGCTTAGATTAACATTTGGTTTGTTTAATTCTTTTATGCATTTCTTTATACTTAGACCACTCACCATGCTGAATTAATTACCTTGCACATGCATTTTTCTTCTGACTGTCAGTGCTGCTTAGCTTTCCCTTCTCCTAATCCTTCTCCTAGTCTCTTCTGCCTTTCCGTGCCAGGGGTCCATAATGCCAGGGCTCGCGTGTTGTGTTGGCCCAGGGAGCCACATCTTCAACTACTCGGCTCTGTGACCTGACATGCTGTAAGAAACACACAGGGTTTGTTCTAAGATGAAATATTTGTTGTCTTGTTTGTGTTTTACTTTTTTACTGTTATCCACATTGTTTAGATTAGACAGCTGGAAGGCAGAGCATGCCATACTGCAATCAAATTGTTATCTGACAGATTAAGACTTCTCTGAGTTGGTGTATTTCTGGTTTCAACTTTAGCTCAGCTGCAGCAGTTTGAAAGAGGGAAACGTGTAATAAAGTGCAGCATTTTGCTACAATTCTCAGCATTGAACCTATTAACCAGAAAGGGAAGGATTTGGGCTTCGCTTGTCTAAACCTGAAGTCAATATTTCATTGATTCTTCCTACATAGGAACTGCTAGGATTAGTCTGCAGAACCAGCTGCCATGTAAGGAGTGCAGCTCTCAGAACTTTTCATTTTGTGAAGCAAGTCGAGCAGAGGTTGGACGTTTGTGGCCAGAGATGTGCTGCACATTGCTGTCAGATTAATCAGGAGCTTGGCATGGAACAGGAGAAGGGATTGAAAAACACTCATCAGAGAAAGAGAAAAATAAATTATTACGTTTTATTTTTCTTAACCAAATCTGTTAAAAACTGTGTTTTGGAAAAAAGACAGTATAAGCTTACTGGATTAAGTTCTCTTGTCCAAAGTTAATATTCAGAAAGAATCCTCTATAAATAGGATGCTGTTGGTGTAACGTCAGTAGGCTGCTGAGCATGTAGGTGCACATGTTCACATGTCTCTAAAAGTTAATGCATCTCTTACACAAGGGCAAAAATGTTAAATTCACTTGCCCAGAAGAAAGGCTGATGCCCTAAAACGTCTGCAGCATTTCCTGCAGTCTATTTCCTAGAAACGGACTAAATATATAAATAAACTACTAACCTGAAGGAGACAAGCAGTGTACCCTACCTTTTACATGGAAACTCTGCATAGTTATCCTCATTAGTTCAGTTGAAACTCTCCCCAGTGTCCTCGCAATTTCAGCAACTCTTCACCACCAGCAGAGTGGTTTTCAACCGCCCTGCTTCACTGCAGCTGCTTTCTGCACCACAAAGTATTTTTAAATCCAGCTTGCCACAAGAGTTACTTCCTGTTGCAGCTATGAGGTTAATGAAACAGGAACAGCAATTCAATAACATTTCATTTTTATTATAAGTTTTCTTGGTAGAGCCAGATCACTGCTTAGTATGTACTATCACTTAATATCCAATATCCATTACAAGATTACAGAAAACAAAGGTAACCAAAAGAGGATCATATCCCCTTCCTGCTACTCAGAGAGGTAACAAAAAAAAAAAAGGTTGTGCGTGGCTGAGGCACTAGAGACTGAGTGACTAGAGATGAAAAATACCACATTTAAAGACATAGAACCAACTTTATCTGATATTTTGAACCTTGCTGGTAGGTTAGGAATAAGGAAATAGCATAGGAGACATTCCTGATTTTTAAATCGTTAGGGTAAGTCACTGCTGCACTTCTTGAAGCAGCTTTTCAATCATAAGTGAATGGGTGTTATAGAAGGGCAGACCATCCACTTCCATTTCTAGGCTGGCAGTTTTTCCGCTGCGGACCCCATGTTGCACAAGTGCTTTCAGAAACTTTTCTTCCTTTAAAAAAAATAAATACAATATTATTAAAATCCTGAATCTGCCAAGAAAGCTCATCAAGTTTTTTTTTTTTTTTTTTTTTAAATACCTAGGGAAACTGACCACATCTTCCAGGGTTCTTTTGGATAGCAATTTGCAAATACCACCATTTAGTTTGGAACAAAGAATAGACTTAGCAGCTGGAACTTAGTGACTGACAAATGGCAATATTCATGGCTCCTATTTAAAATAAAACAAAAGCACATTACAAAAACCTGATTCCTCTCTGTCTGGTTTCAAAATCCTAAATTGCACAAATCTGAATCAGAGGAAACTTCATCTAAATACCTCAAAAATTATCTGATCTTTCCATAATCTAGCAGCTAACTGCAGATGCCTTTTAAATAAAAAAGACCAGCAGTAAAGAAAGACACATCAAGGGAGAAAAAACAAAAAAAAGGTTACAGAGGGAAAAGGTACCAGAATGGGGCTGCACAAACACTTTCTTCCCAATTTATTCAGTGATTCCTATCTGCCTGTCTTCTGTTGATTTTTGTAAGAATTCTGGTTGTTAACGGATGAGAAAAAGAAAAGTTTGAAATGCTTTTCTTGGAATTCGCTGAAGTAGCATATGATTTCCTTTGTTTGGGACCACAATTCAATTTCATGTTTATAACAGCTTTTTTTTCCTCCTAACAGCAATGCAAGCAGATAACAAAGCATGTTCCAAGTTGAGATTTAATGTACACCGAGGGAATGAAATTCTTCATTGAGAGATACAGGCCGGTTATCAGTGCAAGATAAAAAGATGGGACAAAATCAGAGAAATTAAAGAGCCTGGTTTCCCATGGAGTAAAGTAGTTCAGAAGATTTGCTCCAAAATGTTTTTGTGAAAAGCCACAGCATCAGAAGCAGCATTAAAAGGGATCTCTCTTCTCTCTAGGTACTCGTTTTTGTGAAATTTGCCAGAACCTCAAAATTTTGAAACCCCCTTCTGTCAAATGTTGAACGTGCTGTTCAATTTTGACCAAGCTGCTTGCAGGGGACACTTCCAAAAGGACAGGTAATGTCATCATATATCCCTTTTTTCTTATATATGTCAATATGTATATTTATAGAACACTGTGCTGCAATAATGACACATTCCATTTTCTATAGGAATTATGAAAAAAGCTTTTAAGGCAGCAGTGCATAAATGATCTGCTCTTTCAGTAATCTTTAAGAATTTTGAAGATAGATTCAAAATGTTCTTCTAGCTACTCTGCTTTTCATTTAACATTAAATGTTCTCATTAAAATTCCTTATACTGCCTTAGCATTTCCTATAGACAGAATTTATTTCATTAATTCAGTTAATAAAAAGTTAAGAAAAAGTCCAGTTTTAGCTTCCCTCCCCCAGCACTGTAATGTGCATAATGTCTTTTAAATAGTCGTAGATAAGACTTTTTGTTTTTTTCTTTGCTAGGAATGCCTTTTTGGTCTTTATTCTACTGTTTTTATTTCCATTTGTGTGAGATCCTGCTTTGATGGAAATTGTTACTGAAACTGCCTTACCAGTTACCTTGACAGACAGTCATATAACTTGAAATGCTTTCTTGTTCCTGTACAATGATATCTACCAAAGCCATTTAGCTGCTTAAAAAAAAGGACCCCCAAAATTATAAAGTTAAAATGTCTAGTATTCTCATTAAATGCCCAGAATTCTTTTTTTTTCCAAGGAAGTCTTCTAAACTATGCACTATCTTTAGACATGAATTTTGACATGCATTTTACATATTATTGTATATAGTGAAAATATAAATACTTCTGGAATGATTAAAACATACATTCCATGGTCAATCAGCAGAGTTTTTATTATAAACTGGCTACTTTTTGAGTATGTGCTATAAAAATCTGTCTCCCATTTGTGGGTAACACATGATTGTTCATAAGCACAGCAATAACTACTGCTTTTCTATTACAGAAAAATAGTTCCTTGGTGTCAATCTCAAGGTCATGCAACAACACATCAATGAAACAGCTACTTAGGGTTTTTTTTTCATAAAAAAATTGTCATTTGTCATTTATAAAATTCTAAATGTACATCAGCTTAGCTAATAGAAGTGATCCTTCTGTAAATATAAGTGTCTGACCTTTGTACATGAACGAGATTTCTCTTTGCATTCAGACTTTCTACATGTAAAGTGGCAAATCAGATAACTTAAATCACAGAAGAGAAACTTGAACTGGAAAATGTCTTCCTTGTTTTTATTTTTTCTCATAAATGTTTACACATCAGAGATCTCCGATCTGCTTGCAGGGGAAAAAAAGGCTTGCATAATATTGCACTATGTCTATAAACCTTATCCTACAGTCAAATTTTGCCATTTCCATTTACAATGAGTATGCACAATGTACACAATGATTCCTCAGGTCTAAAGTGGTGCAATTCACTCACCGATCTCCCTTTAGCAAATAATTGTGGTGGAGACGAGCAAAAGAGGTTCAAGTTAATATAAAAAACACGGATGCTCTTTATTCAGACAAATCCCTTGTGAGTGACAGAACTAACAAAGGATTCTAAAATGAATGTCGCATCTTTTTATGTATTGGTCATTTATATAGAAATTCACATTCTTACTGGTTATAATTTCAAAATAAATATTATTCAGTTTATTTTTTAACATTAATAAAGACTTCAGCAATAAAAAAAATGTTTAACACATTAATCAGTTTGTGAGACAGAAGAAAATGCAGAATTGTCTGTAGGATGTTCTGTGTTAGATAAATTTGCTTGCATAAGAATTAATGTATTCCTCCACAGTCACCTCACTATGTGTAACATCTGAAAAGTCAGACTGTGCTACTTGACATAATCATGATTCAGTGATTCTGTTCAACAACTTCCAGGTAGGAAAAGATTAGATGAAATTGTGTTTGTTTGTTTTATTTTTTTCTTAATCAAGTTCTCAGCACAGAACAAATGTTTCTTGGTATCTCTTATTCAGATATATGCAGAGAATAATTTATGACTTTGGGCCTCTGCTTTCAGCTCTCCACATTCAACACTACATTGCTGAGTGGGAATGGAGAGCTCCACAGTTCTGGGTTTTCTTGCAATATTTTTTTTGTTATTGCTTAAAGATTAATGAGGCTTCAAAGAAATAACCTTTGTGTTTCTGGATAAGTGATTACCACCTGTGAGTTTCACAGAAGTTTCGTTTTTAGAAGAGAAAGCAAACACATTATAAGAAAGCTGTCTCATGCTTAGGGACTCAGTCAAATGTCTTCCTTCCAGTTATGCTTGCTTTTACAAACACATGAATATAAACACTGGGGTGGAGATAGTGATGCTTTTTTATCTTACCAGAACAATCATTACGAGCAGTAAAAGAAACTGCACTGGAAAGAAATTAGCCACAAAAACCATAAATGTCCTTTTTTCTTTTCTTTCTTTCTTTTTCTTTATAAGCTAATGGAGTATGTGAACACTAATGTGTTCAAGCTCAAGAAATCTCCTGCAGTGTTTACTGTTTCATGATTTATAATTAAAGGTATCATATTCTCTTGCCAGATAATTTGTCATTTTCTTCTCACAAAACTATTTCCATTAATTTTATTTGAATAGATTTTACTATTAAACTTTCAATAGTCCTTTAATTTATTGGATCATTATCAACATTGCCATCTGGATGATTTAGTAAAACAAAAGCAAGAAGGATTTCAAGTATAGTATATCACGTTTAATTGCAATATCTCATTCCCAAGAATTTTCATCATACTAGTTTTTAGGATTTGTTAAAATAAAGGGAAATGAAGTACATGTAACTGGAAAAAAAAAGTGTAAAGTAATCTTTAATTTTGGAGCTGAAAGGTCCCATATGTTTTGTTAAGTCAAAGATTAAGTACTTAGGTCTATGCTAAAAGTTGGGATCAGTTTCACTTATATATGTTTTATATAAGGAATCAAAACACCAGCAACTAAGAAAGAGGACCCTTCCCACAAAGTTAAACTATGAAACAATTACAAGATGTAATTGTGTTTAGGAAGGAGTTAAATACATGAGACTGTATTTAAAGACACAAGACGCTGGCACTGCAATTTTGAAGAATTGGTAAAAGTTTAGGATACTTTATTTTATTTTGAACCCTCCATTTTTTAAACTGCTTTTGTCCAACTACTTATAGAAGTCACTTAGCTGGAGTGCGTAGAGGAAACAGAATCACATACTTCAAAGGGAATTTAGTGCGGTGAAAGGATTTTGACAGTCACTGAAATTGACTATTTTTTACATAAGAACAGACTACTTTAGCAGACAATTTCTTACCGTGCTTGTTAAAATAACTTGTAGCACTGTTCCATGCTGAAGTCACAAGGAATAACTTAATTTTTGAGAATTTTGTTGTTGACTCTGTCTTGAATCCTTTACAGACTTTTCTAATAACAGTGCAGATGCTTGTTAACCCAAAACCCCATGAGACATGTGAAAGTAATGACTTCTAAGCTACTAAAGATTTAATGGCTGGTGACTGGGGTGGTAACTGCCTCTACCAACATGTCACCAGGAAGTCATAAGTCACTGGCTCTGCAGAAATTACCTTTGTAACAGATGGGAGTGCAGACAGCCAGACCATCTTCTTAGACAACTGTGGAAACCCAACAGCTTTCCTCAGATAGCGGTCATGTATTTCACAAGTGCTGAGAATATACAGAGCACAAGCAATGGCATAGCCTCCCCAGTTTGAGACCCCTGCAGAAAGAAAGTCACCATGAAACCAAACTGTAAATGATAATAATAATAACAATAATAAAGTAAACCAACAGTTATTGTAAATATACCTAACTTGCATAAGTCATTAAGCGATGAGTCTCCAGTAATGATGCTGAAAGGTAGCTGGGATATGAATTAACTATTAACGTTAATTTGAAACAGTTATTTCAGAAATACATGATCACTTAAGATATTAAAATGTTTTCATTTAGCATGTTGTAGACCAGTATTTCACACTGAATTTCTGCAATTTTCCTTCTATCTTAGCTTGTGGCTCGTTTTCCAACAAAGTCAAAACCTCTAATGGGTGTAGTCTATAAAACAATTGTACTTGGCTTAATGGGAAATCCACGAACTTTAAAGAGCCTTGTTAGATCTTGGTGTCTTTACCTAAGTGCACAGAGGTAAGAGATTTTGATAAAGTGTCATTTACCAGGCCAATTTTTGCTAAGGTCAGATTTTCTAATGGGGCATTGTAATATTCTGTAGAATTCCCTTTTGATCCCAAAGGATGACTGATTAAAGGATTCAGCTGTTTCATGAGACAGGAAGCCATGGTGAAACTAACTGTCCTGCTGATCTGTCTTTATACATATCTGTGCAATATACAGAAAGACATTTTAATGGCATTAATACCCATAAATTATTGGTATGCTGTGGTCAAATCAGTTCACACTCTTTTAAACAGTATTTGACAGCTTCTCTGTTAAGATTTTATTGGAGAATGTTAGAGCTGAAATTTGCTGTGAGAAGTTATCACTTTACCCAACACTTTTTCCAGAGACAGAATAGCCAAATTTCCAAGAAGTGTAGAAATTGTTTTAGTGGTTGGAGTTTTCCTCATTTAAGTCCCTCTGAACACTGACAGCTGCTTTTGAAGTAAAAATCACCAGAAACAGCCAACTGCAGGTTATATATATGTATATATAGCCATAATAAGTAGATATAATTGTCACCTCGATCTCGTTTCTCACCAATAATTTGCATTGTTGCTGACACTTTTCGTATCAGCAGAGTTAGAAATATATGCTATTAGCATATGTTATATGATATTTTCTTTCTTTTCAAGTATCTGGGAGCCACTTGCACTGTGCCTTAAATATAAAAGGGAGCACTTGGTTCATAAATTGGTCCTTGCTGAATAGGTCTCTTTCACTATTCATTTTATTCACAGCTGATCAAAATGTTAGGGTAGAAAGGAATTTCAAATATAAAATCTTTTTTTTTTTTGTTATATTCAAATTTACATTGTACAGATATCCAGGAATGGCTGTTGAAGATTTATTACTTTTTGCTATAAGAGCACAGCATCATTGATTTAAGCCTGATGGGGCTACATTCACAGAAGCTGATCATTTATACCAAAAATTCACACATGCATAGATGCTTTTTTTATTATTATTTTCAAATAGTGTTCTGCGGTCTTCCTTGGTGTTTCATTTAGGTGTGACTTTTTTTTCAAGAATATTCAGGAGTTACATAACTATTTCCAATTAAGTGCAATTTCTGAACTGAATATCTTGTTTTCAGTCATTCCTGCTGGAGCTGTAGTTGATTAACTATTCAGAAAATTGACATAATAAAGACAGATTTGTTTATTAATGATGACTCGGTCATATAAAGGAAGGCTCATACAGGTTACTTGGTAACACGGATGCTTTCTTTTCAATTCTCTTCTCAAACATTGATATCCCTCTCCCTGCAAAACATCTCTTACCAGCTACAATGGTAAAATCAGCTTCAACATCACAAGCTATAACATCTCCATTTTTAATGTACTTCTTTACAGCATCTTTTACTTTGCCCATTCCCAATTCATTTCCTCCATCTCCAACACCTTTATTAAAAGAAGAAAGAAGAATCAAAGGTGTATAAAAGCAGCATACATATAACAATCCATTTGTAAAGTAGCCAGTCTTCCCCAAGAGTCCCTGTGACAGTTCATATCTCCACATAAGGTGCTTTAACTTCCTTTTCATCAAAGTGTCTAAAACAGAAGGTGTAATTTTATCACATGCTAGCCTGTAACTATAGAGAAAATGGGCTTACACTGGTGCAGGGAAAAGAAATTGGATTTATCAGATGCTCATAAAGAGTAGACAGAATTAAGGTGGTAAGCTTACTGCTTATGGAAGGCCTTAAATAAATGTTCTACATAGTGCATTACATAAGTACATTAGCACAAACAGAGAGAAAAGATAGAAAATGAATCCAAAATAAAGCTGAAAAATTAACCTTGGATTCTATGAAAAAGCAAGCATAGAAAACTTCAACTCACTGTAAAGACACTTCTACTAATGAAAAGTAGAAAAGTGTGTTTGGTTTTTTTTATGTTCACATATTCTGGGTGATGGCCATTTTTGTTGGTCAAATAGAAACACCGTGTATTTGTGTTTTAAAAATTTACAGTATCGATGATTTCAGTAAAATTCATGTTATTACCTATGATATTTCAAAAAAATCTTGGGTTGCCCCTGTGTTTGGGGCATAAAATTGTTAAGTATTGTCCAGAGACTTGGCATTAGGGATAATACATAAACTAACAGCTTATGTAAAAACTGGACTGTGCTTTTAGGAAGCTCATCTAGTTTGTCTTTTATCAGTGTAAAAAGATGCAACAAAACCCCTTTATTCAAACAGAAATTTAAGTTTCTCTTTTACATGTTAGTTTAAATGGCATTTTCTAAGTATGAAGATTTTTAAAGAAAAATACTAGCTAATGCTTGTGAAGCAGAATGTTCACTTGCAGAACAGTGCAAAGTGCCAAATCCTCATTGAATTTGAAATGAGACAAATGCGTAGCATGTGTTACAGGATTGAAACAGTATTTATAATTTACATTTCAAGTACAGAACATTGATAAAAAAAATAACTTTTTAGTAACTATATAAATATTTCATTTAGATCTGTACTGAATTTCTTTTGTAAGTGAAATTCAAAGTTATTTTTCAACAGCAGTTTTGTATCTCGTTCCTAAAGCCTGTGTTGTTCAAAGCAGAGTATAACTGAGCGACATAACTTACATATAGGGATTGAAATGGCTAGATCTCAAGAAACTTTTTACCAGGCATAATTTACTGATCAACCTATCAAGTTTGAGACATACTTTTCTTCAGTATTTACTCTTTTGCCACTAAACAGCTCATCTTTCTTTTTCAGAATTGTCTGCCTTAATATCCTACTCACCTTTATTTCAGCATGGGGATTAAATGGTGCCTTCTGAAATCTGTTGATAACACTTTACAAGTAGCTAAAAATATAATCTTGGTAACTCCAGCATTATCTATAGATATGCTATATCTATAGATATAGTAGTTATAGTTGTTTTTTTAAGAATTTGCGCTGAACACTTTGATTTTGCTTATATTCAAAACCTGAGATTTTGCTGTTAATATTCTTCAAAAAGGTGATTGTCCTTCAGACACCCTTCAGAGATCACATACAATTTCTTTAAAAGTGAAAGATGTTAATGTGTTTCTCGGATTTTTTTGTCAGCCTTAGTCAGCTTTTTCTTTCTTTATGGGACCTCTATGACTAGATAGATACACTGTTAATAGAACTGCTGCTTTGGTTGTGTCCTATTAGCATTACATTGAAAAGAAAAGAACATCACATCTTCAACATAGAGCATTTTCCTGTAGCATCTATTTGCTCTATATTTTGAGGACTACACATCACTCAGAATTTCCAAAGTGAGGTTCACCTGACAAGACAGAGTCATATACACATGAGCTAGTCAGTCAGGCTTGTTTCTTAAGTTAGCAGAGAGAAACAGACCCTTCAGACATGCAATTCATCTCCTCCCAAGGCAGACTTCTCTTATATAGATGCCAGAAACCAGACAAGATGAATCCACTGCTCCTAAAGGTCTGAGTCCTTTAGAGTCGAAGGAAAAATACCTCATTCTGTCAGATTTTCTATGTAAGCTTTCACTGACTACATTAGTTTCTGACAGTACATTAATGAAAAATGCGGGAAACATCAGAATTCTGTGCTAAGCAGCACTTGCATGAAAGAGGAAGCAAGTGTGACCGCATTTTTTTCCTATAGTACTTTGAAAAAATTTTCACTAGCTCCTAAAAAGATGGCATATAACTGTGTACTATGACAGATGAATAAAAATTAGCATGCGGTTTGGTAACTTTTTCTGGAAAAAGACTCTGGAAATGAGTCCTTCTAGCCTCAGTCTTTCATATTTTCTTATTTTATATGTTCCTAAAGGTTGCTGCTTGCTCCACCATTTTTAATGATACCGAGATTCATAACATTATAGGCATTGTTCCTGATTTGTCTGCAGTCAGACCCCTAGATCAGATTTGTATTTTTAATACTAAACTTGAACTTAGTTTAAATGCAAAACTTGACAGTGACTAATATGTAACTAACGTTCTAATATTTCCTTTGTCCAACTACTAAAACAGTGCTTCTTGCAGGTGAGCATGCTGCATAAACACTTCTGTAATACTAAAAACTTTATATTTTTATTATTCTTTCCTTTTCTATTCAGTTACCAAGTACTCCACTCAAATGGGTGTTGTACAATATTGGCATTTAACTTGGAACTAGATTTGTGCCTCCAAGTTCCTATTTAACACAAAGACAGCCTTCCTAGAAAAGATATCATAATCAGAAGCAATACATTATCATCATAAGTGACAACATGCAAAGGCCACAACCCAGATTAGTTCTCTGTTATGTTAGACTTTGCATGAATACATTGAAAAAGTCAACAGCAATCCCGAAGAAATTATAATGAAACTAAAAGTCACACACGAAAAGTTAGTGTGATAGTTACAGAATGAATACAAGCTGAAGGTAAAAGACATTTAAACTAGGTAACTGCCTTTTTTCTATAGATATTCAATTAGTTATCCAGTGTACTACATTAATGCACACAAATCCACAGGAGATCAGAGATCCCTTCATTCACTTTTGAAGTTGAATCTTTTTCTATGCATACATGTCTTCAGAGAAAATTCATGGCAGTGGGCTACAGCAGTGGACAACTGATTCTTTCCCTTGTACTTGCAAAATCCTGGTATTTTTAACTAATAACATTTTATAGTGTATTTGAATATATAGGTGCAGTTGAAAACAGACTAAGTACTGCTGGACAGAATCAGAATCCCACCATGGAGAACAGTGGCAAGGACACTTATTGCTAATTTCATTTAAAATGGTTAGAAAGCATTTGCTTGTACAAGGACGCTCTACAGGAATGACGTTATATCTACCTGGGAATCCTTGATCTGTGACATATATTTATAAAACCAGATACAAACAGGTTTTTAGGGGAAAAAAAAGGACTGTCAAAAAGCATGTTGGAGGATCAGCATGTTGACAAAAGCACTGTTCAATCATATTAGTTGATGCTAATGTAATTTTGACAGGAATGACAACATACTCATTTACAGTAAATTATTTTATGGATATATTTTGTTAGAGAAGGGCCTATTATACTTGATGCAAATATGCAATCCCTACTGAAGATAATTTACTGTTAAAAAGGCAATACAACCTAAGATGTTTAGACTGCAGTTTTAGCCCAGGTAGAACAATCATAAAGACAACCATAATATTTTAATCCGTAATATTTCCATTTACTAACTTCTTGCTCTCACACACACACAATATACAACGTAGTTTAATGTCAGTTTGGGGAGTACCTGTATGTATACTTACATATAGACAAACATATTTGCGCTATCCTTTTTTTGGCCTTAAAATAACTCTGCATTGAACATCTCCATTTTCTTTGGCTACCCTTTCATAGAAACTATTTTTTTCCAGCACTTGTCCCTTTAAATTCAACAAAGAAAACAGCTGTTGTCCTAAAGCAGTTATTTAGCACCTGACTCCTCCTCAATTTTTCTTCCAGGAAGAATTCCCATCCATGTTTCTCTTACTGCTCAAAATATAACACAAACTCTCACCTACCTGTTGTTGCAACTCCTGGAATGGTTTTTGCAGCTAAAAATAGGTCATCTATGGGATCTACTAGATGTTTAATATTAACTTTCCTGGCATTGTAATAATTGCCATCAGCAGCCATCCCAGCACGCTCTATTGCTATCAGGTGATCAAATCTGGTCAGATACAGAGTGAAAAATTAGTTAAAAGAGAGGAGTTAAAAGCTTCAAGCCTTACTTAATGAAGTCTGGTAGCGATTTCTTTTCCTATTGCTCTTGTTTCTGTTTTCTGACCATTTGGGAGTTAAGGTAAAACTTGAATGCATTTTTATTTTATTGTTACTTATTTCTGAATGTAGTTCTCTGCGGTTTATTTTCAAAGGATAATCTAGTGTCCTTATAGCTTTGGAGCAATTACTTCAAATTGTAATTATTTTATTTTATTATTTTAGCTTTTTTTATTATTTTAGCTTTTGAGGACTGTTGAATCAAATGAAATAGAAAAAGCTGTAAATTATGCTTAGCTATGTTTAAAAAAATCTTTTTAAAACTATGCATGAAAATTGAAGCCAATATTGTATTAAAATCATAGCTGATCTATAGAAAGAAATAGGAATGGAATGAATTGACAAAAAAGAGCTTTTTTAAAAAAAAAAAAACAAAAACAAAAACTGACCAATATGTTCTCATTTAAAAGAAATGTAAATTGCTGACCAAGTAAAGATAGAGGTGTAAAACTTTAAAACTTTCTAGAAAACTCTCTACTACTTTAACCTTAATCACACACTGATATAAATCTGAAATTTTGCACAACACTGTATTCTATAATGAATGTGCAAATAATTCAAAAGAATATTCAAAAGTGCACACGTACATTTCTAGCTTTGGCCATCTACAGATGATAGGGCAATCACCTTTGGAGTATTAAAAACATTTGGCAAAATTAACTAAGCCAGATGAGAGTTCTCAGTTGTCAGATTGGAGCCAGAAGCCCAGAAAGCAAACAAACTCAAAAGTTCATTTTCTAGATCTTTCACTGACTCTAATGTGATATTTAACTTTTCTGTGTCCTAATTTTTCCATGGTTTTGCATACCAATAAAACAATATGTAATACCCAAAGGTGTATTTTTATGAATGACATCAGTAAAGCTTTTAGAAATATTTCAAAGGTAAAGTTGTACTTAAATACAAAGTATTTTTTGTTTGTTTGCTTTTAAAACTTCAGAAATTCATAATCCCAGAATAACATAGAATTTGATACTCTACCAGCATTGCACTTGGAATTTTTTCATAGTTTCAAATCTTACATTTTCAAGGATTTGCTTGCAACTGTTATGCCTTCTTTGTTCTTTTTTTTTTTTTTCCTTTTTATTATAGTTTCACATAGACATGATACCTGTTCTTTAAAACAAACAAACATACCTAGGTCTTCCACAATTCCCATTCTCACACAAAAACATCAAAGCTGAATCTGTACTTTCCTTTTGGTAACTCAGGAGAGGGATAGGTCTCTTCAAGATTCCTACAGAAAATGTAAATACCATGTGTTACTCTGGTGCCTGCTCAGTAGTGTGGGTTTTCTGGTTTGGTTTTGGTTTTTTGAGGCAGAACAGTTAGTATAAAGATAACACCAAGAGTTTATCAGGAACAAAACTGTATGGCTACTTTAACTTAACCTAGTTTAGTTAGTACTTGTATAGGGGACCTTGGGATTTAAAAAAAAAAAAAAAAAAAGTCTGGAATAAGAACAGCTTCTCAGAGGTCATCGCAAACATCTAATTCGGAATGAATTCCAGATATGTAAGCCCTAAAATGGCATCAGATGGATTCTAACAAAATAATGGAATCATAACAATGCTGCTACTTTTTACCTTTTTCTTTTTTTTTCTTTTTTTTTTTAATATATATATATATGTGTATACGTTTAGCTTGGAAAAATCATGAACTAATTTAAAGTGAAATTACACTAAAGGAAACATTGTCTCAAATTAGTAAGATAAAAGCTTGAAAACTGTGTTCCTCGAATAGCTCTATGGTTTACCTAGTTGAACAGCCTCTGCCATAATCTTCCTGTTCAGACTCATGGCTCGCTGATCTGTTACTATGGCAACATCTTTCTCCAAGGCCTGCAACATGGCTGCAATAGCAAAGGCTCCTGGGGGCCCATCGTTCTCCTCAGGCGGCTCATAAGTGAAGTGGGTAGGAAATCCAGTTGTTATCAGCACTGACTGAGCGTGGGAAATGGACAGGCAAGACTTCAGCAGCTCTTCCTGGTGTTGTAAATGAATGATACCTCTGTCTCCTAAAAAAGATAACGTTAAAGAACCTTTTTTGCAGAGGGCAGTATATTGAAGTTTGTCTTGGTCAATCTGTCTGCTTAGCGACACCTTAGTGACATAAAATGGGTGTGTGGAGGGGAAATCAAGACAGTTCAAGCCAGGAATTGGGTCTGTTTCCTCAGGAAAGCTGGGAAGGTGTAGGATATGAGTCATAAAGTTAATGGGCTGGGCTTCCATATTAAGAAGTCCAGTTCACTGAATACTGGGCATTGGTGTAGCTACTGCCAGCTATTGGTGTAAACCATCTTTATTTTTAAGAGCTTATTGAAGATCATTTCTTCCCTTTTGCCCTCTCTTTTCCTCTGACCTGTGGTCATGACTGTGCTATGCAGCTATCTATCTCCTCAAGATGGATAGCTTTCCAGATTCTTACAAAAGTTTCAGTGATGTCTCAAAATGAGCAGTTTTGTCTTATCTCATCTCTAACTTTATTCCTTAATGGAAGGGCCAGTTCCCAAATAAATTGAGCTTAATGAATTGATTATCCACAAAAACGAGATGAGAGACTTTATAAGTTGTCAGGGGACTTGATAAACTCAATTATTATGGTGGCATCTAGGTGACTACTAGAGGATCTTGTTATACCTCATAGCATAGACAGCCACATTATCTGACCTTCCAGAAATATGAGTTTTTCTTTCTTCTTGGGTCAATGCCCAGAGAGACAACACCATATATCTGTGTGTTTCATTATTCCAACCTTTCCTAGCCTCTTTCCCTTCCCTGGCATTCAGAAACTCAAGTTCATGGTGCAGTCTTTTAGACTAGCTACCATTCATGAAAGCCATGAACACCAGAAGGATATGCTGATATTCATGGCCTGATAGGCAGAAACAAATCCTCAATACAGATTTTGGTTTTGCCTCCTCATCCTCCTCACCTTTTTTTTTCATCTACTTTACTTTCTCACCCTCAGTTTCCCCTTTGTTTATTCTTTCCTTCTTCCTCCATAATACAGAACCAATAGAGCTAGTGTAATTCACCATACATATTCTGAAATACTGTTATAAAAATGTCAGGAAAAAAAACAGATTCAATTAACTTCTCTAGATGCTGCTGGTGTACAAGTGAGGAAAAACACAAGCATCAGTCCTAATTAATTCTAGAGAGGAAAATCATTGTGTGCATCATGCATAATGCATTGCCATGTGGCTACTGAAGTAAGTTTTGAACAAAGCTTAAGCAAGAGAAGCAGCGTATGTTAGACTCTAGTGGGGCATAGTAACTGAGATCAAGTACTATGTAAATAAGCTACTTTACCAGTGAAAAAAAGTTAACTCTAAGGTCCTGTATTTCTGCAGAGCCTGGCATTATGCCATGCTGAGCTCCAGAGAGTTGGAAAAGGAGAGGCCTTGTAAGTAAAAATAAACAAATCCAAACATGTACACAGAGCCCAAACACTGAGTTTGGAAGACCTGGGAATAAGCTATTTTCTATCTACTAGTGCCTACAAAGTATTTTAGAAAACTTATGTGAAACTCAGATTAAAAGTTATAGAAGACAGAGGGAAATAATTCAATGTGTATTTTATGAATGGTTGCACTATTCATTATGCCTTTTGATCCTAGTTCTTTATTTCCCCTCTCACTTTCACCCTATCTTTCAACCTTATGTGGCAATCAGGTTGCTTTGGTCTGTCATGCAACATCTCGGTGACAAGTTAGCAAACACAGCTTGATGTAATTTCACTACAGGAGAGGGATATTGGAAAGGCACATGCAGCTTCTAGAATTTTCTACAGCAGTCATGAGTGTATATATAAAGAAATTTGCTCTTCACTCAACAATAAATGCCTATTGTGCTGCTCTCAACATGCTGAGGTGCCCTATACTTTATATATTCACAATTACAGTTTTATTCAGTAACAGTTCTTGTCTTTCACAGACTCCCTCAGTCTGAAAGTACTGATGCTTCCATGTCCTTTGAGTGGCAGTATACACTCATCAAAATTTGATGCCCTATTTTCCCATTAAAAGGTTTTTGCCAAATTGTGATATAAAATACAGTAATGAAAAGTAAGAGCTAACTATATTAACACACTGCAATCCACAAAGGATTTTTTTAATCTTAAAATTGCATTTAGATTCTTGCTACATTCTTGAACTTGGTGAATACCCAAATTTTATCTAGATCATATTGTCTTCATAACAAATACATCAGAAGAAGATAATTTTTGTCTTTACCTGGATCTATTCCAATTAGGCTTTCTAGTGTATTTATCTTTTGTGCTGCTTCTGCTGATACGATACTGTAATGCAGAGGATCTTGAGAAATGCAGTGGACTTGTGGAACTTCTCTTGAGGACCCAACTGCGGCTTCATTGTTCTTTAGGTCGGTAATGAACATGCAGCCAGGAGAATGAGTAAAAGCTAATGGAGATCCTAAAACAAGCAGGGAAAAAGAACTAAGCAGCTTGTTAATGCAATATTTAATATATCAGCATGATTTAAAAAATACGGAAAGCTTTGTTTTAACAAAACACAGAATCACTGACTGATGGTGCTTATATCATAAAACAGGGAATAGTCTGAGACACAATGCAGAAGTAAATGTAAAATCTTTGTGAAAGATATGTCCGCATATACATCTGTAAATATATTTTCATGTTTAAAATGTTCATGCAGATGGTTGACATCAGATTTGTATCCCCTTGTATAGGAGCTTGAAGCAGCTTTGGAACTGAACAGTAGTAACCTCTTGTGAAGTCAATGGGAAATTGGCAGCTATGAGAATTAGGTTCTACATGCTTTAAATGGCAGCATGAAAAAAAAATGTAGCACTGACATAAGAACAGGTTAAGCTGCGAATGTCTGCAGTGTGTTAGTGGTGTAGTTTCTAGAGGGGAAAAAATATTTATTTTCTAGTTTCTAGAACTTTGCTGAAAGCTGCAGTGTCTCTGCACACGTGAATATTCTTTTAATACAGGGATATGACAAAATTGTCAATTACTGCCTGCTGCGTAGGAGTAGTCCTTTATCAACTTAAGAAAATAGGGAATAGCTTATTTGCACCTAGTCTTGCCTACCTAGCTAGGAGAGCTATAAACTGTAGTTGGCAAGGATTAATGACAAAAGCTTACCAGTAAGCCTTAGCAAAGGCAATCTCAGTAGCATCTAAAAGGCTGGTGAAAAAGCTTATGTAAACATAACAATATAATAGGTTCCTATGCTGAAAATATATATTTTTTTCTTTATACTGATACTAGAAGTACAGGGGAAAAAACAGAAAGATCTGGAAGCCTCAATAAATGATCCGTAGATCATATTTATTTGGCTAGATTGATATGTTGCTGGATAAATTGCATGAGTGGTATACTCAGTAGAAGTGTATTGCTTGTTTAGGATGGGAGGAAAAGGAAGAATGTGTGTGTGGTTTATGTAAAGTACAGGAATGGGTGGCAAGTCAGGATTTTAAATACCTAGCTCAGAAAGGAACATAGCAAATTACAGAATGTCTGACAAATTCTTAGAATCTCTTACAGTATTTTATTAATTCCAAAAAATGGAGAAATCAACAATTGCATAAAAGCAGGATAGATCCTTGAAGAAGTCAGAGCTTCCACTATACAGTGTGGCACACTTCAGCAAGTTACTTCAGCAAGAGCTTCCTTTAAGGTGCAATTATTTCACAATTAAAAAAAAAAGTCTTTAGCTAAGCCTGATAATCAATCAACTCATTCAATTCATATGCTTTTAAACAAATAAATACACGTTGAAGGGTAATTTTAAGTCTGCAAAGATAGTACTTACTGCAGTTGATGATTGCTTCTATTCCTGTTACTCCACATGCCCAAAACACTGGAATATCACCAGGGTGAAGGTGAACTGGATCTCCATAGTCTGGTTTGGAAAGGTCTTGTATTCCCAACAAACCTGTCATTGATTAACCATGAAATCACTGTAGATTCTTCTTAAGCAGTAATGTTATAACTAGAAGAGTATCTCAATGACAACAAGCCAGAATTGCAGCAGCAAACCCCACTGAAGTGGCATATTTTGTTGCCTTTGACTGTATATCCCTAAAGCATGAATCTTGTTTGTTCTCTTCCCCCTTTTCCTTTTTGTACATGACAACATCAGCAAAAAACTTAAAGCCTATTTCCTGAATTTGTTGCAAAATATAAGCCAGGTGTGTATGATTTTGTTTTTCCCCAAGATATTGTGTCTTCTCCTTCAACAGAAGAGTTATATTCATAACACTGGCAAACAAGAATAAATTACTTGAGTGGAAAATGGTCTCTTTCTAGAACACACTTTCTGTTGCTTTAGGTTCATACCTTCTTCAACTAAAGAGACAAGGTAGAGAGGTTTAGAGACCTCATTGGGTCAGGGCACTAGATCTCACTCTAATACAGCTTTCATCGAGTTGTCTTTTGCTTTATTAAAACACCTGTTTAGAGTATTCTGGGTCATTCTAAGCACTTTCTCTCTTTTTATTTTACATTTGTTCAAAACTAATCTACCACTGTCTTTTCCGAAATTTATATAATCAGTATACACAATCAGTCTCCCCTTTTTTAAGTGGAGACTTTAATTACCTTAATCATCTTGTTGCTCTATTATGAGTTTTCTCAAATCTAAGCAGTGGGGCCAGATATATACTGGGGGGCAGTACTACTGATGACATCCCCTTCCATGGGCTGCAATGTGATCCTTCTGTGTATACAGGACACAGAAGTGCAAATTCTGTCATTGCCTTAAAAAAAAGCCTTCCCCTCTTCTGTCTTCACCTCAGTTTCTTATTCTCCTTCCTACTGCCACCAGGCTAAACATCAACATCCTATTTTATCATTCTTTCAATATTCCCCTGTGGAGAATAAGCTACTATTTGCTTGAGCTGGATGCTTATAATCATTCTTGTCATATTTCTAAACTCCCTATGCATTTTATTTGTGTCCTAAGTGATGTGATCGAAGTATCTTATTTCAGTATTTAAATATAATGCGGTATTTACTTTCACAGTTGTAGGTGAAGACATAAAAAACATCCACACATACTTCTCTCCATGCTGTCAATCACTGCTACTCTGTCAATCTTTGGCAATGAGGAAATATGCACATAAATGAAACTGCATGCACTTGAAAATTGTGGTTAGAATAGTTATCAAAACCACCCCTCCAATATAACTACTTTATTTAAATCAGGCTTCTATCTTTTATCCAAAAAAATTCTGGTTCAGCTAGTTAGAAATCTACATTTTGTTTCCATTCATGTTTAGGTTAAAAATGAAAAGGGTTAAAATATCATAAACGTATTGGTGTAGCTGTTGAAGTGTCATCACTTCCCCTGCTGCCACCCCTCTCCAAGTTCTGTGTACAGTAAAACGTGCAGAATAAGAAATGAAAAAACACTGACCAGGGTTACCAATGTGAACTGGTGCTCCATGGGATTCTTCTAATTCAGAGGTTGCTAGCACAGCTGCTTCTAACTTGTTTGCAGGAATAGGTCTCATTGTAACTACTAAGTTGCAGCAGAAAGTAGAAACACTGTAGCAAGGCACAGATGTCTGATAGTTTCAAAAAAAATCCAAGGTGTTAGCAGGAACATTAATATTGTAGGTCTCAAATTTGTGCTATATTTGAATTTAAAAAGACTGCATAACAACATACCATTTAAATTATTATTATTTCATTCATTTAGCATATCAGGCAAGTGTGCACGTAAGATTCAGTGGTGTGGAAGCCAAACATTCCATCTTTGAGCTTTTTAATATAATAATTACAAAAATTTAAGCATGTGTTAAGGTTTAAAATCTTGTTTCAGGGCATACAGCATGGTGAGTTCAATATATTCTGAATGTTGTCCAGAAACCCTGTGATTCCTAAATGGAGAGGGAAAAGATGTTGACAAATCTACTTTTATGAATCTGTACTGGAATTCAGGGAAACTCTGTAACACGTGAGAGTCCAGAACTCTTATTTTTGGTGGCTGAGAGTAGCTAATTCTACAGAAACAGTGTGGAAGCTCCACAGATGCAAAATCTTTTGTGCTTTTAGAAAAGGATAGAATTCATCCTTAACTGCCTGGGTTGCTGAAGTTTCTTTTCCAGTCAGAAATTAATCTAGCAAATTCATTCTGCTTTAAATGCCTCATATCTAAATTGTATTTGAAAATAAACAAAATATATGAAGATATCAAGAGCTGTACAGGAAATATTAAGTGAGAAAACTTTATTATCTAAAACTACTATATCTGTAACTAAGAAAGTAGTATTTAATCCTGTATACACTTTATTAATGTAAGTGCTATAAACAGTAATACTAATATACTATATAACTGTAATGCTATATACATAATTGTATTTTTTTTAAGCTTGGTAGAAAGTCTCAGTATAAGATATATTTCCTTTTTTTTTTTTCTTTTTTCTTTTTAACTAGTGACATAGGGAAAAGATTGTCAAATTATAACACTGAAAACAACAAAAACCTTTGTTTAGAAGAACATCTTCATTAGCTCTATGAAGAAAACAGGTAGACTTACTTAAATGCTTTGAATGTTAAGGATCTATGTATTGGTGCTAGAATTATACCAAGGTTTTCACCTACAGTAAAATCCCCACCTATACATTTTGTGAAGTAACCATCTTAAATGCCATGGAGGATATTAACTTTTTGGGAAAAAACATTTTCTGTCCCAGATGCCTAGATCTTTTGGCCTGGCTTCATAGCAAATATGCGGTTTAAAGGCTCTACAGCTGCAGGAAAAATTCAAAACATAACTTTCATACATGAGGAACAAAAACCCTTTTGTCATGCATCATAAAAATCACTCCTGTATGCTGGAGCTTGTGTGGAAAGTCGATGGTCAGAATTCTGCATGGGTCATCAATAGAAAGGGAGAAGAAGTCCTAAAGAAAAAAGTTACCATGGTACACAGGGAAAAACTTTGTCACTGTAAATGAATAACAAACTGTTTCAGTTTCCCAGAAAGTCGAGACGAGCACTGACCTGATGCTGGGCATATTTTACCCTAAATATTCAGGCATTTGGCACTAGCACTCTCCTAAAGATACTGTGAGAGTAGGGGTGAAAAGCCATGATTTCTGAGTGATAAGCATAGAAACCTGATATGAATATGGATAAATACTCATTGAAGACTATGACAAACAATTTGTCTATCTATAAATATATACTTTACCTTGTACATGCTTACGTTACACTTTTGTTCAACATTTCTTACAGGAATGCCAGCATTCTGCAGTGCTTTTTCAAAAGAGAAGCTGCAGCCTAAGTAGAAAGTCACCATGTCCTTGAGTTGTTCAGCATATTCCTTTAGACTTTTCAGAGATCGAGTAAAAGTTCCATGCTCATATAACCTGTACTGTAGGCAGTCAGTTCTAGTGAGGAGGAAAACAAGTTATCACAGCTTTATTGTACTTTTGTAAGTAAAAAATGTGACAATTTATTTGAATTGGAATTAATCCAATATCAAAGCAGAATATATAGGCTATTTTATCCTTTCCTTTCTGAGTAACAAGGAAACAAACACACAGACATGCAAAACAAAATCTCAAAACATCTTCAGGAAAAGAAGCCAGCACACT
The DNA here is from genome assembly GCF_059628265.1 of Tinamus guttatus. Lineage (NCBI taxonomy): Eukaryota > Metazoa > Chordata > Aves > Tinamiformes > Tinamidae > Tinamus > Tinamus guttatus. The sequence goes on from NW_028288582.1 coordinate 13,197,841, forward strand.
GAATGTGTTAGAAATATGTATCTTCAAGGTTTTATAGGTAAATGTTCCCTGTGGGTATTTTGCTTCAGGATTCAAAAGCTAGGGAACTGGTCAAAGTCTTGTTTTTAGTGTTTGTTGCGGGAGCACATCTCTTAAATCCCAGCGACACTACAAATATCACCATGACTACTAAATAGAGGAGATAAAGCACCATTTAGTTTTATAGGCTCAGACAGCAAGATTTTAATCATACACAAAAAAAATCACTTTCACATTGTAATACTGACATAATATGATAAGCTTCTTGAGAACAAGATGATCAGACTGTTTCAATTCCATTATATTCACGCATAGATTTAATTCAGATGCATAACATCCCCCCCCCCCCAAAAAAAGAAACTTATTCAAAACGTTCAGCAGCCAGCTCTTCTCTGAAGCAATGATTTCCTCTAATTGCCATCAGCCTGAATTTCAACACTTTGAGAAACCCGTATTTACCTGATATCAGAATCACTACTCAGAGAGGGGCATTTCCAATCTCCTGGCTGACTTCTGTACAGCAGTGGTAGGGGCCCTTTGTTGGCATGGCAAAACCTTTCAAAGTCATCAGCAAGCGACTTGTGCAGAATCACAACGTTTGCCTGTTTATAGCCTGAAAATGTGGAAGGGAAAACAACTGGTTGTTAAAACAACTCTTTATTTACAAAACAATAACATGCCTGTATAGATGATCTGTAAATAATTCTATAAAAATGTTAACTGAAGTAAATTTTAGATACAGACCTCTGTAATCAAGTTGCACTGCAACTGTTGAAATATCTTTAAAATCACACCTAGATGTACTCTGTATGTGAAATTGTTTCTGGCTAAAACAGTTGGCAAGCATGGGCAGTACAAGAATCTGAAGACAATACGATATCTTTAATAAATATTTCTATGAGAAAATACAACAGCACAACTGCTTTGAGCTAAACAAATCAAATAAAGAACATGAGATATTAATACTACAAACATTGCATATTAATATATGCAAATTTGAGCACAGACTGGGGGGAAAAGGTTACTGTATACCTCACGCACCTTTTTATTTATTTTCAGGTGTGCTCTCTCTCTCTCTTTATATATACACACACACATAAATATATATATATATTTATATATATATATTTTTATATATATATGTGTGTGTATGCATATATATCATGGCCAGTCCACCAGTAAACTCCTGGAATTCTGTCATTACATTACTCATTTTTCAGTGTTTTACCTGGCTGTGGAATTTTACTCTGGGCTTCATTTTAACAGACAAAATTACAGGTCAAGCCGGAGATTCAGCCAGCAAAAGCATTTTCATTTCAAGTCTTTCTAAACAAACAAACAAAACCCCTGAAAACATTAATACACAAACCATTTTACTTGTCTTGCATGTAAATACCAGCACAGAGAGGAAATATGAAGTAGTGCATAAAAATATAAACTAACAGTCCTTAATTCTCATATTAGCACTGACTGATCATATTCTTGATCAAAATTGTCCATGAATCCCAAAGATTAAGTCATTTTCCTGAAGAAAGAAGCAAAGCAAAGGCTTAGACTGAGGTAAGCACATATTTGCATACTAAATGTGCCCGCAAAGTGTTCTCCTGGGAGCACTCAGCACAAAAATTCACTTTATTACTAACAAAAGTTACTAAATACAGAAATAGTTTATTGCTAAATATAGCTATATATATATATATTTGTTAAATAAACATATTAAATTTAACATGGAATACAACATTATGTTCAGTTACTCTTCAACCCTATTCCCTGCCACACATGTGAAATCCACAGGCACCTTCTGCTTTGATATTCAAGAATTCCTAAAACTATGGCTTTAATTAGTGCATTCAACTCAGGTACCACTGTATTTGAAATAGAAGTCACATCTAATGCACTGGACCTGTCTGCAACTTCCAGGTGTCTAGGAGTTATAACCAAGCTTCCTAACTTTATAGAACAACTGAATCACTTTTCCTAAGACCCATCCTTACTTTCTTTACGGATAGAAAGATGTAATTGAATCTTGTTATATTTGTAGGATCATGTATGTCCATAGTTAAAAGTTTGAATTGTTTTGTAAGTAAAACAGTTCTTCAAATGCTGAAACTACTGCATTTAAATCTAACACATTTGTGCATACATTCAAAAGTGCATTTGGGGCAAGCTGAAGGGAGATCATTAGCACTATAAAATATTTTCCATTAGTATCTTTCACTTTTGTGCATAAGAAGAAGGCAACCATACTTAAAAGGCTCATTCTCATTCTAGCAAATGATCCCTAATGTTCTTATGCTATAGTCATGCTACTATACACAGTAGCACAGTATACACAGTTGATGAGTTATTTGCCACAATAGATTTAGTTGTATTAAGGTATATTTTAAAGTTGATGACATATATTTTAAAGAATGATGACAAAATTCTGTTTCTGTAAAAGTACAGCTATGAGAGATGCAAGACAGAAATCAATTCTTCAGAAAGATATTTGGAAAGTATAAAGCTATCCTCACCTTCCATGTAACTCCCAGTTTCACTGGGTTCATGTCCAGATTGCACAACAAATGAAGCAGAAACCACTTCTACAATTACAGTCCTCTAGTTCTTCCCAAAAAGTGTGTTAGGCACTAAGTCAAGCAAGGTTCTTGTAAATAACACAGTATGTCATTTTATAAATGTGATAATATATGTATATAAACAAAGCCAGTTTTGGTTAAAGATTTTTCAAATGTTTTCTGAATTTGTAACTTCTCACTGGTTTAATGGGGGAGCTGTGGGATACTTGGCAGTTTTGAAAGCAAAGTCTATGTACTTTACAGAGGTAGGATGAAATATTTTCTTTAAAGTAACCTTGTGATTAAAAAACATAACCTCAGGTGCTTAAAATGTGATTTTTTTTTTTAAATGCCCAAGTGACCTAAGAATGTAAGGCAGCTTGACTTTTTCTTCTGTTTTATTTCAGTGCTTTCAGTTTTCCTCCTTTCCTTTAAAGGCAAAAAATCAAAACCAGCTGTGAATCTAAAGTGGAGCCACTCTTACACTTTCACATTTACTCACCTTCTGCCATTCCAGAAGTATTACTAATACTAAGTCTGTTGCAGCGAATTATTCTTCTCAATGCTTGAGGAAGAAGAGATTTCAAGTTTCCTGTCCAAAGCATCTCTTCAACCTTAACAGAAGAACATTATATATATATATACATGCTTTGTGTCTAAATATATAACATATATATATTATATTTTTCAACATTTTAATTTCAGATTTTCTGGAGATCTTAGTTAAGTTTCCTCCTTGTGCCCTCCCTCTTCCAGCAAGGCTATTATCAATGGGGAATTCTTTCTTACAACTCAAAAGGCAACTCAGGGCAAAGGGTTATTTCACTGGCACTTTATGATTAAACTCAAACTGAATTGTTCAATGAATTAGTCAGAGAAGTGCAGTTTATCATTCCAGAAAAAAAGTAGAGTTCTTTATGTTCTTGTTTGTTTGTTCATTTTTTTTCTTTCCTTTTTCCTTGTTAGGTATGAGTTTCCTGGAGTATTCACTTCTTGAAAATTTATTACTTGTAAACTGCAAAAGTACAAATGGATCAACCAACCAAGCTGCAATCTGGAATATTACTTCTCTGCTGAAAATGCTTTTAGATAATTAGCATTGTAACTTTGCCATGAAAGAGAATTGTACTCAGAAAATGTCATTTTAATGTTTCAAATCTATTGTACTTCTCAAATATTCATTATGTAGAAATGAATACTCCTGCGGCTACCTTTCCACTGAGAAAGCAGACATATAGATGCTTAAGTCATTTTCTATATAATCTAGAATAGAAACAGAAAAAAGTACCCTAATTATAGTCAATCTCTGTGTCTCTTTCAATCTTTGGAAGATTGAAGATATCTCTTTCTGCAATCTAGTCAAAGTCCATACAGAGTCTTTTATCTCAATCTAAACTATCTGAAAAGTAAGAGGCATTTATTTCATTAGGAAAAAGTAAAAAAATCAGGATAAAACAATAATTAGATTGCTTATGATTTCAACACTGGCCACTTTTCCACAGCCTAACTTGGAAAGAACATGTGTCAACAACATGTCTCTCCAAATAAAAGAAAATGAGCTATCTTCCAAGTAATCAAATTACCAAGGTACCTCCAAGGTTGTCTTTAACTCAGAAGCAGCCATTCTTGATATCAGTCTTAAGTAGTTATAAATATAATGGAAGCTGTGCTCTTCCTTTAAAAGAAGCCAGTAAATTAATGTACAATGAGATGTTAGGGGTTTCTAGCAAAGGTTAACTTTTCTATTAAAGATCCACTGTGTTTTGCATAATAACTATGATGGTACAAGTTGCAAGTTTCACAATGGAGTAGAAAATACCTGAACCACGTTATTGTGAAAATTTTTACCTCTGAGCAACTCATTTGTTGCTTTACTTGAAGTATGAGCAGTGATATGCTTTGACTGAAACTTCCCTTTCATCATATGTTGTCTATCCAAATTGTTTCCAAAGCCTGCTGAATTCTGAGAGGTTAAGCCGGGTGCACTGAAATTTAGAGCAAGTTTTGCATCTGGTCTCTGAAGCATTTATTTCTTTTGGCTGATGATCTTATATAAACATTTCAGAATAAGAAATAATTTTGTTTTATAAACTTTGACTTACTACTTTCTGACTCATCTTATACTTTCTTCTATGTATCAGACTGTAGACTGCATGAAAAAAGTCTTCATTACAAAATTATGAGGAATTGCAAATACACCCTTCAAGGCCAACAAGAATTTGGATTTAGAAGTGTGGCTGAAACCTATCCCAGGCCTATAAGTGTCAATTTTAAAACATGATTCGTACTGGAAATAATTTCAAATACTAATCTGGTATTATTCATTCAAGAGGTATCAAGTCAAATACAGTGATCCTAATAAAAATGTCTTCATTAGATTGTTTCAAATGACTTTTCTTTATTTCTGAGTATCATTGGAATCCTCTATAAAACTGAACACCTTAAAAGCTACTAGCTCTTTGGAACTACTAGATTTGGAAGACCACCTAAAGTTCAGGATATACCATGGGCCAAAACTGGTCTTCAGCTTGGTATATCGTCAGAAATGCCAAGGTAAAGGTTGGACAAGCCTGATTCCACACTCAAAAATTGGACTAACAAAGTATGTTCAGCTGGTATAAGCTGAATTTTTTTCCTTTAGTAGCTGTCAAAAAACCATGTGTGCCAATAGCAGAAGTGGAAGTACCTACAGGACTTCATCAGCAAACATTTAAGAGCCTAAAAGTTTTAGGCTCATATAAGAGTGACTGTTGAGCTACAGGACTTTGAATACCAGCAGTGCTGAACTGCTGGCTTTATGTACCTATAGAAGTATTTGGACATGTAACTCTTACTTCATGAAAGCAGAACCTCATTGCAAAGCGATAAAATGTTACTGGTGAACTAGTTAGGACATGAATAAAAATTAACAGGCTGATTCACCTCTTTCAGATGAGAGAGAAAACTCTTCTTACGCACATTTGGTATCATTAAAGTTCCTGTGAAGATTTTTGTTAAAGAACTAGTGAATAATATAGTACTAAAATCTTCCTTTAAAACTTTATGCCACTTTATTTCCTGTACAATGTTAATACTAGGGAATGTTCTTGTTTTTCTTCACTAGTCCTGAGATTTAGACAGTGATGCTAAAAACTGCTAACAGAAACTAAATTTGGCAGTGAATGTCTATTTGACTTTCTCAGGAATGGCTAGTTTCTATGCACCATGACATTTCACAGTGTTAGGGGGCATTCTTAGGTTACAGATTCTTTATTTCCAGGATCTCCTGGAAAATACTTGGAGTCACTATGGCCTATTTGGAATAACAGAGAAGAAGTAACTCGGGTCTTCCAACATCTACTCCGCTTTATCCCACCAGGCTGCTTAATGAAGGGCACAGACTGGTTTCAGAGGGCATTCAAACACCTTTCTAACTAATCCGCTCACATAACCTAGGAGAGCACCTGGAAAGATGGATAGCCCAGAAATAAGGATCTGTGCCTGGCACAGGTTTTTGAAATCCTTTTAACCTGTTTTGAGGTAGTTTCAAATAATGGTAAAATATTGTCACGTGGATATGTTGGATTATGATACAGACCCTGAAAAGGCCCTTAACGGAAGAGGCTGCAAGGGTGGATGAGACAGGAGCTGTACCCGAGGGCACCATATGGGGTGTGCCTGTTGGATGTTCTAAGGCGCCCTGAGATCTAGTTTTCTGACTGAGTATCTTCAGTAGAATGAACCTCAAAAGCAGGCTAGACATAGTCCTGGGCAATTAGCACTTGAAAACCAGATCATTTACTGTCTGCATAATGATAAACTTCCTACTAAGAGCACAATTTGGAGAGGGGAAAAAAAGTAGTTCTCAATCACATTGCTCAGATTGGCCTGTGCGACTTAAAATCCTATGCCCTGTATTGCAAAGCTTTGTAGCATTCAGGTGTCAAGGCAACTTTTAAAGCACCCTTTCTTGAACATGCTGTACCATATTAGAAGCTCAGCAAATATATCTTACAGGTTTATGTGAAGACTCAATATATTTCATGTGTTTTGAGTTTTACATATCAAACTTTAATGACTGGTTATTAGAATATATTGCTGTCTGACACATTAAAATGGTACTTACCCTCTATTGAGCTGCAGGCACTATCATATTCTGAGCTACACTTATAGATCTTGGCAAGGAGCTTCGAGGCAGGGAAGAGATAACTACTTATAAGAATCAATGAGAATGCAATCATTTATACTGACCTGTGTGATTAAACAATGACGGTACTATGGCATATGCCATATCATTAATTTAACTGACTTGTCAGAAACAGTACTGCACAGAAATTACATGTTCAGAAGATACGTATTTAGAAAAAATGCTTTACTTTCTGACTGCGACTGACGCAAAAAAAAAGATATGTACCATGTTTTGGTAGAATTCTAAACAGATCTTGAGTCTGATTTTCTAAATAATTTAGTTAACTAGTAACTTAACTAAGTAAGTATTACATGACATCTAGATTTACTGTATATCTAGTGTAGCTTCACTGACTTCCATGGACGCAGGCAGATGCATACGATCTGACGGTTTCACCCTGCTGATTTATAGAGTATCCCATTATTCAGACAACGATCTTCAGGAAGGCCAGACGTGGAGACTGAATACTTTCATTTTTCAGAATGAATTGTTACAATGAGAATCTCTAAATCATTCACCATTTTCACATGCCCTTCTCAACATGCTGGTTAAGTATTTGTTCCCATGTGCAGGGAAATGGTTTCTACTGACACGATTATAATGTTACTGGTTCCAAGCCTGTGCACAACAGGTTGTAAAGAACATGCTGCATTTACTCTGAATCCCCCAACTCATGTTCATGTCTGGTAGAAAGAATTTGAGGGGGTGTCACTTGATCCTGTTTTAAAACAAAAACAGTGCTTTGAAGAGGAGTATCTTTGCTAAAGATTTGCTCATTTCTGTTTTAAGCTTTATGTGGTAACAAAGTTAGTTTCTGTTTAACCAGGTAACAGTTAAATGTTCAACAGCAATACTTAACAAAATCCTCAACTGAACATGAAACAAGAAAAATGCAGCAATAGCCTAGGTTAAACAATGAGGCTGTCTCAGATGATTTGAATGACCAGCAGAGTCTTCCTCACATCATCCCCTGGCCCAGGGCAGCTCCTGAGCTCTGTGTCGCCTCTCCTGCTCTGTCTCCTTCCCTCTGAGCTGGATCCCATGGGAACAGCTCATTCCCGAGTTTTGTCTGACTGTACAACGTGGCTATATGGGATTTGGACACTTTCTCCTCATTAACTATCTTTCATTTATAGGCTTGTCGTATCTCCCAATTATAGGACCTCTCAACCTTAAAGTAGCTTTTCCTGATCATTGAGATAATGCAATGGAACTTTATAAATCGTAAAACACAATGAATATTAAATGCATAAATGGCTTCTAGACTTATAATATTTTGACTCCTCAGAGCCTCAGACTCATCTACATCTTTCTCAATATACCTACACAAATATGTGTATGTGATATACCTATATCATATGTATGACCTATTATAAATGTATATCATATGATATATGATATATAAATGTATAACATATTAGAAATCCTTATAAATACTAAGGATGATAAATTAAACAAACTTTTTCTAATTAATTCTTCCATTGCACCTCACAAAATTTGAAAGCAGAACCGCCAACTAGCCTTGCTGAAATATCTATCTTTACATTAATTTTTTGATTGAGCTTTATCTTACAAAGAATGTTTGTAATCTATAGATTATAATTGCTTTAGACAAACTGAAAAGGGAGGAAATGGAGTGAGTGAAACATTTTGCATTGCCATAGATCTTTAAAAAGTGAATCTGTAAAATTTATAGATATTTAAATATGAGTGTAGATTCTTTCAAGGCCCATATTGTAAATTATTCATTACATAAGAAAATGGAAAAATGTCATTTAACTGTCAAAAAGATTTCACTTTGAGATGTAGTGGGTGTGTCCACATACAGCTGTGCTAAATTACACCAGATAAAGACGCAAAAAAACTTATGTAACTGAAAAGGCTTAAAATAGCCTTCCAAAGTGTCAGTGCAACTGCCTCACCTTTACAAGTAACAAGCAATTTCATGAAATAAAATGAGGGGAAAGGTAAAAGGATGAGGAAGGCAAAGAAGAGGGCAAGTAGGAGGCCAAGGGTCGGGGCGAGAGGGCAAAAAGCCCACAGATTTCAGCAGACATGGACAACAATCCTGCTTGGGGCCATACAATGTTACGCATAATAGTTTCCCCATTCTACATCTTTCCCCAAAGCGATGGTTGCTTCATATTTCATGTTTTGGAATTCTGCAATATATTGGTTTTAACAGTTAGCAACGTTGATTAGGAGCAGCTTGTCCTGCTTCTGCATTAAAAGGATCTTCTTGAATATCACCGTATACCCAAAAGACACCTGACCTAAATCCTTTATTTAGGTATAAATAGATTTCTGAACCTAAACTGGTATTATCCTTTCAGCATAAAATGCTAACATGGTACTTTGGCACATACAAATAGAGAATAAATCAAGGAAAAACGCAGATCTGCAAGAGGAATGCAGTTTTATGCTGACCTGTGGCCTGTGCTGGGTCTGCAGGCAGAACTGTCTGCCAACTCTTTTATATCCATAAACATTCTTTTAAAAGGGAGAAGCTGGAAGGTCCAGAGCACTGGCAGTGAGGGAGCTTCTCATGCGAGTTCCAGTTACAGACTAGATCAGATATCCGAGGATTAGATGCTGTCACTGTTGGCTGCTCAGTGGCTTGCGCACTGCACCAGCATTACAATGCTGGCTGTAGCCAGACAGCCAGTGTCTCAAACCTTCATATGCAATTTGAGCAAAGAGCTCAAAAAGCCAAAGGAATACATAGTTTGTATTCTTATCCCACAGAAGTAATCCTAAGCTTTTATCCCTTTTCCCTATGTTCTGTGCGTAAACACAGTACAAGCTGCAGGACTGTCAATCTCGTACCTTTTAACACCATAAAAATTATTTTTTTAAAAAAAAGCAGCTCAGTGTTAGAGATGACTCATAATGCTGCAGCATCACTTAGCTGACTTGAAAGAGATGTTAATGTCATCATTTTGGTTTTCTTTACCAAACAAAAAGAAGCAAAGGGCTCAAAATGTCTTGAGCCTCTATTGCTTCATTTCATATTTTTAAAAGATCAGCACTATAAAGGTAGTACCTTTGTACCTCCAAAATTCAATTTTTAGATACATGATGACATATGAATTCAGCCCATCCAACTGAGCCCATTTGTTGTAAAGAAAAAATACAGAGAAATAAAAGATAGCTATTTAGTTTACAAGTTTAATCACTGGATTCTTAGAAATGTCTGCTGAAATATGTAAAAACAGCTTGTCTCAGACCTTGTAGTCTCAGGCCTCAAACCTATAATACCTCTATAAGTACCAATAGAGTAAGTAATAGATACAAGTGGAGTAGTCCTGTTGGGTGGGTGAAGTGCTTAAACATTCCCTATATTATGGACAGGAAAAAATGCAAGTAAATACATAGATGTATGGGACAAGCTGAAACCCTTGAAAGAAAGTATGTTATAATTAGAAATTATGAACCACATAGCCAAGAAATAAGTTCTAGCTTTTCTTTTTCTTTTTTTTTCCCCCTCTGCTTATTAACTATTGCTCCTGTTTGTGTTTCACTACATGTCAGATAGGTAATTGCAACATGCAGCATCAGTATTTAGGAGGTGTTTTAAGGTGTCAAGCCAGGAATAACTATTTTTGTTCTTTAAATTTTTTTCACCTAACAAATATAGAGAGTGTAAAGAAAGTGCCAAATTTTCCCCTTCCTTCCACCAACCCCCAATCTCTCCCCAAAAGGGGAACACACCTTTGGCTTACTTGAGGGTTAGATTTTGATCTAACTGAACTTTCCTCTTCTCTGAACAGGATTTTCAGTTTCCATTATACCACAGTCCTTGAGAGTTTTGCATTGTAGATTACACATGAATAAAGCCCAACCAATGAAAAATAATTTTAGATGGGTGAGACTAAAGCCATATGAAGCTTAGTGTACTGATTTTGAGAATGACCAATGGTGCATATCTAAGGAAAAGTCTAAAACTTGCCTGGTAAAACCACGATTTGTGGTTCAGGACCTTCTTGAACTAAGGGAGATTTCTCTGTTTTTAAAGGTTAACATAAAAACTGACAGGCAAGCAGTGGATTTCATCCTATCTAACAGTAATTTGCGGCATTCTGTATGGGTAACAACAGATAGCTGCTGAATGAATTTGCTTGGGAAACTGTGTTGATAAAAGCCAAGCATTCTACATGAGCCGCTATATCCCCGTTCCAAAAGCTAACCCATTTAAAGCTAACTTAACTGCTTTTATATTAGAGTGGAATCTACAAACAGAGATACTCCTTCAGTCACACACACATACACTTGTGAGATGAGTGTCTTAGATCAGTGCTCTGAATACACTGAATTAGCTGTTCCTGGCACAGTTTTGTCCCAGATCAGGAACAGACAGTATTTGCATTAAAAAAAAAAAAAAAAAAGCGAGGGAAATGAATGCTCATCAGCTTGGACTAATGGGCTCCAAGCTTAAAAGTATAATTAGAAAGAAATAGAGCATTTACATTTGCAAAAAATAAACTGTGAAAATCTACAGTTTCTGTCTCCAGATGATTAAGTAAATGGGTGGGGAGAGGCAAGGGAGGAGAGAATTTAGTTCAAAGCCGGACCTTCTTGGCTAGCTTCTATTTTAATACAATTAATAAAAAGGACCCTCTTTTGGGGACCATGTAGACTTCTGAAAATGGATCAAATCTTTAAGACTGGTATTTCTGGATAGAAAGATGTAAATCAGCAAACAGGTAGGGTACCCAGCTACTTGGAAATAAAAACAAACAACTGCGTGTAGTGCAGGCTATTTTTATCAGAGTATTTTTAATAATGAAAAAAAATAGAGCATGATAATTGGAATATAGACTGATGGTGTTTCTCACTATAGAAGGAGATAGAGGATTTCAGTTGAACTGGCACGACTTACTGGAACCTCATGTGATATCCCGTCAGGCTGAGGGAACAGTCAGAGACGATTTCTGGTTAAAACAAAACAAAAACCTAATTTGTTTGTTCCAAAACATTTGAAAAGATGATGGTAGTTAATGACTTTAAAAGCCCATTCTCTACTGAGAGAGTAGGTTTCTCTATTTTCCTTACCAGAAATCTCTTCTCTATTCTTTTACTACTTGGTTTTGTATACTAAAAGACTTTGACATAGATGTTCTGGTATATATGAGGCTAATTTGGAACCTAACAAGCACTTAAACTGCAAATACATGAGATATATGGTCACTGTGTCTATGGAAGAATACTCACAAATAGGAGAAGTTCACTTGAGCATAAGAATGCAAGACTGGAAAGAAGTGAGACGACATAAAAATACAGTTTACGAGAAGGCATGATAAAGAATGTGAAATCATACATAAGAATTCACAGATCTATGCCCTCCCAACCAAACAATAAATGTGCCTTATTTTTTTTTTTTACTTCTCTCTTCATTTACTGGAAAGTTTAAAAACTAACTATTCTGAGTAGATCCAGCTTCAGTCTGGAAAATATTACACAATATTTTCCACTCCTTTTGAAGGAAACTATTAAAACCAGTACTTGGTTTCAAACTCTAGGCCAAAAACAAAAAAAAGTATGTGTGTGTGCATATATGTATATGTGTGTCTTGTGTGTCTGTGCACTCCCTGGTTGAGCAAAGCAGGCAAAATGTTCTCAGTTAAACAGTTATTTCAAGACTGCACAATTTTAACAGAATGTAAGACAGTCCAAACATGAATATCTTATAGTTCAAAGGACAGAATGATCTGTATGTGACTTTTCTGTGGTTACCAAGCATACAAAAGAAAGTATGCAAAACAAAGCCTATAAAGCAGGCATTGTTTAGGATATAATCTATGTACATTAAAAATAGCTAAGAATATTTACAAAAATGAAATGCATCTAAATTGTGTGACCTCAGGTTCATGAATTGTGCAGGAGTCACACATCTCAAATGTCTGCCTTGAACAAGAATAGAGAGGGCACCATGCTCACAGATGGCCTACTTTGTTCCTGATAAGTATTTTTCATGGTCAGCCAGTATTGGAACAATTTTCAGCTTCAGCAAAGAAGCCCAGATTTTCTCAGGTGTGTTCTAGGAGCTTTCGTCGAAGCACGTGAGTGAGAAATGTTTTTGGGGGAGGCCTGGGGACAGCGATGAGCGCGGTGCGAGGCGCAGGAGCGCAGCGCGACCCGCCGCTCCGGCAGCAGCAGCGCGGGACGCGGCGCGAGCAGGGCCGGCGGGAGGGAGGCGGCTCTCCCGGCGCGCACGCGCGCTGAGGAGGAACCTTCTCGTGCAGGGAACAGGAGAGGCACAAGGAAGGGCGGGTGGCCGGTGCCTGAGAAGAGGAACGATTACGTTTTCGTGGGATATCTGCAGTCCAAACAGGTACATAAATGCTACAAAAAGAAGAGGCGGGGGGCAGGGATTAAATAAGGGTTTAATACTAACTATCTGCCTGGCAAAAGTACGGAAGGCCTCATGATTTTCACAGAGCTCCCCTTAAGCTCCTCTCTACAATCAGTCACAGGACAGTGCTTCAGGATTGCAGTGAACATTTTACATTTATGTCCAACCCAAAATGATTTATATAATGCTTTAGTACTTGCTATCCAAAAGTAGTTATTTTGTCTAATGCATAAACTGAAACAATAGTTCAAGCTTGTTCCCTATTCTCGATCAGATAGCATTCTAAAAAGAAATACTGTCACACGGGGAAACTGCTTTACTAACTCATTATCTAAAGATTTGGAGAAAATAATATAAAGCATCTAACAATAACTTACCACCCGACAAGCCCTAAAGTTTCATAAGGCTTCACAAGGCCGTGATGCAGATGTATGTTACTCTGGGCAAGGGGTGATTAGTTGGGAGGACAGGCAAGTCCCACTGTTCTCCCACTGCTCATTGCAAGGAATCCTACGAATCCACAAGGCTCACCTCATCTGATCTCACCTATTGGAGATGTGAACATCCGCTGCATCTCACAACACTGCTAGGAAGGCAACCCTGAATCCAAAGGGAAACAGGTCACTTTTTCTACAATCTGGTCTAGCAAAACCTGGAGGAATGAGAATGCCTGTCAGTGTTCCTTTGAAGCCAGACACCTGATATTAGTTTAAACCTTCATTAAATCCCACAGAATGCTGGAGATGGTGACAGAGGAAGTAACTCAGAGTTAATTGTTATTTACAATATCAAAAAATCTTCATTGCTGCACTGTTTCATAAACTATGCATAACAATACATTAACAGGCAGTCACAACAACAGAAAAAATGGCTTTGAATGTGACATGTTTAGGCAGAGGGATGCCAAACTTCATTCCCAGCCAAATTTACTCAATGACTGCCAGAGGGAAATCGCCTTAATGGACATTTCTGTGCATGGAAGGTTAACACTTCTGAGAAAATGCAAATCTCGAGGACATTAGAAAAGGAGTATAAAATGCTTTCTGGCAAACAGGGGTTCTGACATCCTCTCAAATGACTGTCACAACAAGAGCTTCACATCAGAAATCAGATCCATGAAAAGACAGGGGTGTACTGAAACCGATGACTCCGACGTGAATAACCTTGGTTTCCCTTGCAAGCCCTTTACCTAAGGAAGACAGAAGAAATAAGACTCTGCAGGGACTACTGAAAGCTCAAAGTGCTCCTAGTGCCTGATGCATGTTCTGTGCTTACAGTAGCTACTTCACATAACATTTTGAGTAGGGGGGATTAGTGCTTCCACTGTCTGGGTTTGACTCAGTGTGACTCAACAGAGTATGAGCTAGCCAGACTCAACAGAAAAGACTGCATAGCATGGAAGGCAGAAGCGATAAATATTCTTCACTCTATCTTACTTTCAGCTAATTATGGCTCATCACATGAAACTAGCAAACTGCAAAGTCAAAGCAAATAAATACAGGCCTTTATTCATAACAAAACGTAGTTAAACTGTAGAAGTTCCTTGCCACTGCATGTCATGAAATTACACAATGACTATTAGCTACTGCTGGAGACAAGGATGCTGAGCTAGAATCACCTCAATCCGTATCCTACAGCCCAATAGATCAGCAACTGCAGGAATATCAGTTAGTTGTTAGTTCTGGTTTTAAGTCATACAATTTACAGTGTTAGTGTCAATTATTCAACTTCTGTTAAAATTCCCATTTAAAAAAATATACATACATACTGAAAAAAATACAATTCAGTTATCTATTTCTCATTACCCGATTTATTTTATCATAATATTTTTCCTTTGGTGTGTTCATGGTATCATGTTTAACTACAGGTTTTATTATCCATTTTAAATTTTGGTTGCTAAAAGCTAACCTTTCAAACCCTTTTCAAAACACTTCTTGGGACATGTAAAGAGGTTTTGGGGGGTTTTAATCATAATGCTACTTACATGAAATCATATTAGAGTTTATGTATTATATTATACTACATTAAGAGGTGCCCTCCAGTCATCTGGTATAATATTTGCAATTAATAGGAGTGCTCATATTTTTTTCTGAGGAGGTCAGCAATTTTATTCCAAATGCCTTGAAAATTCCTGGCAGTACACCATCTGATTTGGGAATATATCGCTTTTAATTTATCCACCTGTTTTAGGATCTACCCTTCTGATATTCCAGTTCTTGGGAGCATCTCATTTTTTCAGTCTTTAAAAGAATAGTTTTAAAATCAATTCCTGCATAACCTTATTTGAGGTAAAGGCAAAGGGAATAAAGGAATCTCTGCAATACTGATCTATTTGTTTATACTGTTTTTTGTTCTCTGCCAATTGAACTGATGCAGTATCTTTAAATTTGTCAGCAAAAGAAAGTTAAAAGTTTTCATTTGTGCTTTTCAAAAACTGACTTTCACCTTCCCGTTTTAGCTTCTTTTCTGTAGGATCTCTTTAAAACCATGCACACCTTTAAACTCTGGCAGTTAATCTTTTTGGATTTTTTTTTCTTCTCATGGTTTTGCTTCCTTCTTCAGGGGGTGGAGAGCAGATGCATGGCTTCTGCAAGTATCAGGATGTACTCATGGTCTCCATGGTGAGTTAAAAGTTTTAATTTCCTCATCTCTAGCTTTTGGATCATGTTGATTAGCTTCTCCTTTTTAAAGTCGCCTTCTCTAAAGTTTACAGTCAATTTTCAAAACAGTGTGAATTCACAGATGAATTTTCTGAAAAGGATTTTGAATTTAATTACTTTGCAGTCAGCATTACTTGAAGGTTTGGTTCATTTTACAGAACGAACAAGTCTTCTGTATTTCTTACAATAAATCTGAAAATAGCTTCCCTGTGACTGAGAACTAGAATCCAAAAGTCAGTTTTCTGTATTACCTAGAAACCCCATCTCTAGCTTAAACATCTGAGCAGATCAGAAACTGAAAAGAGCCTCTACTTCTGTTTTATTAGACTGCTTCCTACTACTGCTTCCTTTTCTCCCCCAGGATTAGTCACCCATTTTCTTTATCCCCATCAGAAAGAAAGTAACATAACCAATATTTTTACTGTTTCTCTTTATAGGCACAGAGATTTTTATCAATTAAACTTCTGAGAATGTTGTCTGTAACAGCAGTTTTAACTGTCTAGAAACTGAGAAAATAAACAAATGAATTTTCAGTGAAAAAATAATACTTTTTCAAACAGGTCATATTTTAACTGAAAAAAAAAACCTTTTGGTGCAAAGATGTAAGTCTAGAATCAATGACACATCTTCATCACTTCTACTCATTCTTTCAAGAAATGATCTGTTTCCTGACAGAGCCATACCACTTCCGTTAAAAGAATTGTTAGGTTTGGATGCTTAGCATAACTTCTCCTTTCATGGTAAGAAATTAGGCGGTTTCAGAGAGATAAAACTGTTGGCCAAATCAGTTTCATACAAAATAAAATGCTTTAAACAGCAAATCTACCTACCTCATCTACTTTTCTGGCAGTTATCAAGCACAAAATGTTCAACTGCAGATTAAAAAAAAAAAAAAAAAAACTTCTTCAAACACAGACTGTATGTAAACTAGAAATTTGTCCTATTATTATATGAAAATGCATCTGTACTAAATTGCACCCAAAAGCTCTTTCATGTTATCAGGCCCTTCATGGAAAATCCCTCCCTAAATGTATTTCTTAGTTTTCAAAATTTTATCTTTATTTTTGCCCTTACTGCACTTATGTTTTCTGTGGAGTTAAGGGGAACAATTTTGTAACATCTGTCTTCCAACATTTCTACTTTGAAAATTACACCTATTTTGCAAAGAATTCAATGACCATAGGAAAGTACTAGATGCCTCCAATTCAGCTCCATAGAAACACAATATGCAGCTCCTCATTAGAAACAAAGTAAATCAAGTTTCTCAAAACTGTAAAGCAGCAGCATCCTTGAAAAGTACAGCAATAGGACTCATTTTCTTCTTTCTCTTGCTCTCTCATTTCCTCTCAGAAACTTTCACACTGAGCATTTCACCCCAGCCCTCAAACTAGCTTGGCACACTACTACTTTTAGAACTAAAACCAAAATGTTGTGACACTTTTTCTTAGACAAAGTTCAACAACATCTTTCTATGTGGGTATTTCGCACTTTTTTTTTTGTCTCTCTTTCCACAATTAGGAATGACAAGTAAAAATACATACTTTTAACCAGTCGTGTTGTGAGGTAGAAAAGGAACATCCTGTGTTTCAAAGTTATTCCATGTTCCCAAACCCGCAGGACACACTCACCCTCAACACTAAACTCTTGGTTGGTTGATTGACCTGTCAGGTCACACAAATTAAAAAAAAAAAAAAAAAAACTACAGAGAATTGCTCTACATCACTCTGTAGGTTTTTTGGTTTTATACCAACTATTTCTTTTCTTTTTAATGTTGCAGAGGTAATTTACTGAATGCATGATCATGCTAAGTAGTGTTATTTCAGCACACATATAATAACTATTTAAAGTGCAAATGACATTTTCTGTCAGTCAGATTGCACTCAGAGCTGCATGTTCAGGAGCACGGTTTATATTACAAGGATGGCTGTATTTCTCCAACCTATAAGCCTAGTCTTTTCTTCCTATGCCTCTGTAATCATCACTGTTTCCGTACTAGTTTTAGAATCCTAGTTTTATCTGCAGGCTCTAGCCAAATGTCCTCCCTCATCTGCCTCTGACAGCATCCATGCCAGCGAGCTAGATGGGTCACAGGCAGAAGCTGAGTGCTGGCACAGGCTTATCCATACGTGTGACTGCTGGCACGCTTGCTGGTACAGTTCTGTCCCCAGACCAGGACCCTCCCAGACAATATCCTGGCACTAGCACGAGCCAGGAAATGTTTGCAGTTTGTCTAAATCCATTAAGCAGCACAGAAAAGGCCACCCTGTTGTGAAGGGGGAAAGAATGTAGCTGTGCACATGCCATGCCACTTGCCCTGAAATCCGGAGACAGGTTCTGATTTATTTACTGTTACTATACGTTTCCACCTACAGGTAAATCCTTACCTATCCACCCTTACGGCTGACAATAGCATGTCATTTTTGAAATGACCACACACATTGACATATTACTTCAAGCATAAAGGCAACAGAACTCACTGCGTCTGGATTATTCCACTGGAAGTAGATCCATTCTCAGATCAAGTGTACATAGAGCTGAGTTTAACCTCTGGTGTCCCTGAAAGCTCAGCTGAATTGAAAAGTTGAGAATGGTCTTGAACTCACGGAATATGGACAAAAGCTTTAGAACTGCATAAATGTAGCCCTTTTGTCTTAATGTATGTCAAAATACAGGATTATTTCATTATTTTCATATGCATATTCAGGAACTACCACAACGGACCACTAAACGGACCCCTAATCCTGTTTTTTTTTTTTTAATTTATTTTTTTAAGGATTACCTCCTCATACTTTGAAGTTGTTAAATCATTTTAGCTGAGACTTAAAAGGAGGAAAAATAAAAAAAAAAAGGATTCAGCCTGAGGCAAACAAGCAGATCAAGCCTGCCAACTATGAACATCTGAAATCAAGACCTTAGGCTATTTGCAGCTGCTGGATTCATTGCCAGCTCTACTAGTACTAAGTGCTAGTAAGGGATGGAGTGAAGCTGGGTTTCGGTTTTTCTCTTCTGAGGCTGGCTGGGACTTTTAGTCCAAAGTGTAGGCTGGAGCCACTGGATGACATTTTGCATCAGACTCTTAAGATATAACAATTAGGTCAAAGACGAACCAGGACCTGCTTTTATTCCCGGTAGAGAAGAAATAAAGTTGACACTCCCACTGTATAAAGGTTACACAGATGCAAAAATGTAATTGAAGAAATAACTTTATCATCTCATTTTATAGTTTCATTATATTGCACTGTAATTCAATACAATGTAATTCAATACTGTAATTCAATACTGTAATTCAATAAAATGTAATGGTGTAAGATTTACTGTCTATGCAGTAGAGAGCCTTCTAAATTCAAGGTTTGGGTTTTTTTTTTTTTCATTTTGAAAACGCTGTCTGTGTTGGAATTTTCTATACTAACAGTCCTGATAACACAAGAGTCAGAGGGCAGTAATTAGATGGGCACTCCCAGCGAAGTTATGTGCCTACCGTGTGCGACAGGGAGGCACCTGAACAGGGTATCTGCAGCCTTATCTCCGTCTAACCAGGAATACTAAGAAGCCCTTACACATTATTTAAATTCTGAAAAAAATAATTTAAAAAAATGAAATAAAAAATGAAAAACAGGACTTGGCACTGAAACAATACTGTAGCAGAAAGCTATCAACTTTAAGAAGCTCACGTCAGTATTTCTCCAGGAAACTGTAGCAATGTATATTTAAGTATAAACACACATACGTATAGTGTACATACTGTGTTCAGATACACACACACACACACATATATATGATACCGGAATATGAATAACAGATTAACATTAGACATTTTATTCCACGAGTGTTCCTTGTACCAAGGTCAAATGCTACGACTGAACACAGCTATTACATGTGGCACTACAAAATCAGCATCTTGTTATGGCATCTCTAAGGAGAGACATGCGAATAGGAATCAGCAGCACTTGGGAGAAAGGGGTCACGAATTACTGTAAATGAGAAACGGGAGGAAAAGCAGTTTGTGTGACCTGCCCCTGGATCACTGGGGAACAGGAGCCAGCTTTAGAGGTTGCTCCAAAGCGTGAGAGGCTCAGGTCTAATAAACAGGCCTAAGATGTTTCTAAACATCACACTTTTTTCCCTTTAAAGTATATGAATAAAAAAGCCACTGTCGGAATAGAGTAACCGGGAGCAGGGAAACCACCAGACGAGGTGACGCAGCGCGCTGAGGCCGCGGCTTCTCCTCGGTTTCACCTCAGAGCAGATGGAGGCAGAGCCCCGGCGACAAGGGACAAGGCACCCGGCCGCCCCCGCGTCCCCCCGCGCCTCCTGACCTCTCGGCTACGACAGAGGCGCTTTTATCTTCCCGGGCGGTCAGGCCGGGCGCCCGCAGCGCCGTGGCCGGGCCGCGCGACGCGAGTGGAAGGCGCCTCCCCGCGCGCGCGCGGCTCCCCCGCCCCGGAGGCGGACACGGCGCCCCGACCACCCCGGGCAGGGGTGCGAGCGGCGGCGCCCGTGGCCCTCGGGGCGGCTCCCCGCCCTCCTCACTCCGCCCCGCGGCCAGGGGATCCCCCGTCCCCCCTTCCCGCTGCCGCTGGGAGCCGTGTCCCCCCCCGGGCCGAGATCTGGCACCCCTCCCCGCCGCCCCATGGAACGGGCCGCGCGCCCCGGGGGCGGGGCGCCGCCGCCGCTCCCTCGCGCCATTGGCTCTCCCAGCTGTCAATCAGACGCCTTCCTTTCCCGCGCCCTGCCCGGGGGGCGGGCTCCGGGAGCGGCGGGAGGGAATGTTTACAAACAAGATGAGGGAGTAGAGGGGCGCGGGGGACGCGCGGGGCGGGGCCAGCCGCCGGCGCAGGCGCGGAGCCAATGAGGGAGCGCGGAAGGGCGGGGCTGGAGGCGGGTAGAACGCTCCCTGCCCAATGGTCGTCGCAGTGTGCGGCGGCGCGCGCCAATGAGCGCCCATGCGGGGCGGGGCGGGTGGGGGCCGCGGCGGAGCTCCGCCCCCCCGCGGCGCGCGCGGCTCCGCCTCCGCCGGCCGGGCCGGGCCGCGCCGCGCTGCGCGTCCTGCCCCGTCCTGCCCTGCCGCGGGGCGGCCCGCGCACGGGGGAGGGGAGCAGCAAGGGCACGGGCGGGCGCTGAGCAGCCTACGTGTGCGCCCGCCTGCGTCTCCGAAACCGCTGCTCGCGCTTGCTCCGTTTTTATGTTATTTTATTTTATTTTATTTTTTATTTTTTTTTAACATCCATGGCCGTTATCCCGGCGGGCCGCCCCTGAGAAGCACGATCCGCCTCGCGCCGGGTGACACCCCCGCCGCCTCCACGCGCGCTCACACGCAGGGGCAGCGCGCGCCGCCGGCGCCGAGAAAATGGAGGAGGAGGAGGGAGCCTCCGGCGCGGCGGAGGGCGACGAGCAGCCGCTCCGCACCGTCAAGCACGAGCTGCGGAACGGTGAGCGGCGGCGCGGGCAGGCCCCGCCGGGCCGGGCTGAGCGGGGGACCCGCCGGCGGGGCGCCCCGCGTTGGGGACAGGCGGGAGGGAGGGGACGTGAGGGCTCAGGGGAGCTACTTGGGGCCGGCGAGGAAACAGGAGGACGAGCGGGAAGAAGGGGACTGGGCAGTGTGATATAAGAAGGGAAGCGGCTTCCTTTATTTTATTGGTGAGGAATGTTTCCCGAGTGCGTGGCTCCCCTCTCTGCGGTGCCCTGTGGCGTTTGGCGCTGCTAGGGGAGAGCGGGGGCTGGAGGTAACGGCCCGCTCGTCTCCGCGTCTCCCTTGTTTGCGGGTTTGACTTTTATGGATGTGTCGGTATTTAGGGGTGGAGGGAGGGTGTGTGTGGTGTGGTATTGTAACAGTACAAAACGATGCAGTTTTCTACGTCCAGTTTTCTCTGAAATCAGTGAAATACCTGAATTGCAGGGGGCAGAGCATAACGGTGTTTTTATGCTGGTATCTGTCTTTTCACTCCGTGTGCCTTCCCACAGTGCAGTAATGTCCTGAAAGACCCTCTGTAGAAGTGTTTTAGTTTCGAGATACAGCAGGAATGCCATGTTATATGTTGCTGTGTTATGGAAGATCTTTATATATTTTTAACACAGGGATTAAAAAGCACAGGGATTTTAGCACAGGGATTCTGTGCTTTTCAGAAGTTTCCAGGCAACTTGAATACTGCAGCGTATTTAGAACTTCCTCTTAATTTAAAAGTGCGTGTAGGATATAACCTATTGTGTATATTTTTGGTGTTTATTAACAGCAAAGGTGCTCTTAACTGGTGCCCTTAATTACTTTTCTCTCCATATTTTTTATTCTTTTCACCAAAATTGAGTGAAAGTAGCTGTGTGATGCTTGCTGTTCCGCTCAGAACTTTGAGAAAAGCGCCCCCCAGGTTGGCGTAGCTGTCGGGCTGTAGCGAAGCCATCGTGAAAGCAGGCGTTACTGCAGAGATCGCTTTGGGAACGCTCAGCCTGTTCTCCCAGGGTCGCTCAAGTCCTGGGGCTCTGCGGAAGGACCCCAGTGGACCATGGCTATCATTGCAGCTTAAAAAAACAAACCAAAACTCACGCACACGCACACACACACACACACACACACACACACTCTTCCTGATAGCTACGTAGAAGCCAAATACACTGTAGTTTCCTTCCAGGAAAAACAACTGGTGGAAAACGTGTTTCTCCCCTCAGGTTCTGTAGGACTTCAGCAGGCAAGAGAGAGATGTATGGGAAAGGAAACACAACCCATTTATTCTGTATCGTTATTATATCTAGATTTCTTTTATAGAAGTTAAGACAGGTATTTATTTTAAGATAGTTTGAGGAATAAACACATTCTTTGAAACTGAGCAAAGAGCTGTCTAGTATAGCAAAATAGGCAATTTTTGTTTTGATCAGTTCTGATGGTAAATTTTTATAGATTCAGGAAGTACTGATGCTTGCTTTCAGTGTAAATTTTCTCAAGCTTGTTTGTGTCTCCGTAAGCTTCTGAAATCGAGTTTAATGGAAATCAGCTGCTTCTCCCCATTTTCTTCTCCTTATTAAGTATTTAGAACTCTGCTTTTTTTAAAATGCTTTCTAGCATTGGGCTGTCTATTTCTGGAGCGTTAGGGTGGAGGAGGGAGCTGCTCTGTCATGCACTCCTGGGAGACTCCTACTCCTGAAGGTGTCAGTGGTGTCATCACCGTGCAAGACACATATCGAGATACTGTCTCAGAACTTGTCTCCACATCGGGCTTGGCAGTACCGGAATTTGAAGGGAAAATAGTGCTTGCCTTTCTTTTATATATAAATAATAACCTCTAAGATACTTTGGAACTTTTCTCAGGTTTTAAAACGTGGTATGATTATTTGCTTTTGCTTCATTTTGGAAAAGAGACTGAAGAGACATGTAAGAACAGGAACTGGAACCATAGGAATTTTGTTCTTTTAAAATACTGAGATTATATACCATGCCTTTTTTTCTCCTCCTCCTTTTAATGTGTGATTTGTTTAGTCTCCTGAGTTCCACTCCTTTCTATTTTCTTTCTTCGATGCTGCTAGATCTGTGACTAATTGAATGATTTAGAGTTATATGTTGAACGTAGCTGTCATGTTAGCAGATGGAAAAGAGGTCAGTCTCCACAGTGCTTTAAAAGAATGTGCTATTGGGTAGAAATCATGGCTCCTACAAGAAGGAAGTGCTGCATTTTCATATTCTGGAAGTCGTTGCGTGAAGCTCTTGATAATAATCACTCAAACTACTAAGAATTATGTTCATAATGCAGGCATGTGGGCCTGTAGTTTTAATTTGCATTGCCATTACTTCAGTCTCAGAATTGCTTTGAAAGTATTAAACTAGTTACGGAGACAGGCATTAATTACAGTCAAGTGAGTAATGAACATATAAAGCTTGAGTTTTAAATGAAACAAATATCTTTGAAAGCTAAAGAGATAACTTGTTAGCTTCGAGCAAATGCTGTGGTGTACAAAGAAACCGAGCTTGAGCATATGCAGTGTTTTAGCCTGTGGACGTTCTACACAGCTTTCAGCTAGCTGATCATTAACCCTGTCATACTGTGGTTTGACTTTTCTTTTCAACTTTACCTTTGACTTTGAAATTATGATGCTGCTTTGCCATGTACGGTCACCATTATTTTTAGTGCTCTATCCTACATTATTAGGGCCCTGAAATTCATTCTCTGTTGCGTGACCAAAAAGCAATTGCTGAAAAAATATTGCTTCGAAGGCATGTAGATTGGGTCTGTGATAGGGAAGGAACTGTAGTATTCAGCACTCAAGTGCCCTTTTGAGATGTGCTGTGACTGATCATGTTCCACTGAGCAGTGCCCAGTCTTTGTACGTATCATTTATTTGAGTGATGCAAAGAATTGGGGAATACACTTTGGTTTTGTACTAGCTGGGTAAACCACCTAAGTGTGTGTGTTTCAGGTCTTTGTTCCTGTGTGTTGTATAGATTAGAAACAACAGTGACTTTTAGGTCACATTTCAAGTCAGTAATGATCTTCTGCTAGTATATTCAGCAGCTGAAGGTTTTGTTTTGTTTTTTTGTTTTTGTTTTTTTTTTTCTTTAGAAGAGACTGTCCTAAAAATGTTTTTCCCTCAACAGAAACTCACAATTCACTTATTTCAGATTAGTTGCCCCCTCCTTTTGCTTACATTGAGAAGGAAGGAAGGTTTTGGGAAAGTAAAATCCCCTTAATTGTCCAGAAATAGAAGAAAAATGATATGCCAAAGATAAATGATAAGAGGTGTCTGTTTCTGCGAAGAACAATTTGTGCTTTGGTTCTGTTGAAAAATAAGAAAATTATTTTTTCTGAATAATCTATTTGTGGAATTCTGTGAAGGTTTTTTTTTTTTTTTTTTTTTTTTTTTTTTTTTTTTTTTTTTAGAAGACTGACCTCAGAGTTGGTACAACATCCCAACTTTTTGGAGACTTGTATGTAACACAAGATGTTATATATTGTTTATATATCATGAAAAATATAATATCCTCTTCACATCTTTTGTTTGCTGTTAATGCCAGGGAAGTAAATAATGGCAAATATGAGGCCTGTCAGATAACTTATTTTGTGTGTGTGTGTGTGTGAGAGAGAGAGAGAGAGAGAGAGAGAGAAAAGGGGAAGAATATGCACAGAGAAGGGAAAGATGTAATATAGGATAGCATACAGAATTGTTAACCATAAGGGTTTTGTGTGTGTGTGTGTTCTTTTTTCTTTTTTTTGGGGGGGGGGTGTTTTTGTTTGTTTTTGTTGGCTTCTGTTTTTGGTTTTGGGAAAAAATAAAATAAGGATCTAAGAACCCTGAGCCATCAATATATGTGACTAAGGTAGGAGGTTGTCCAGCTTGCAGTGGCTATCTGCTTTGCCAGCGAGACATGAAGATTTGTGAAACTGAGATCTTGAAAGGAACATGTGAGACCATGAATGCGTGGGCAATAAGCAATGTGTATGTTTTTTGTTTTGCATTGAGCCATTGTTTCTTTCCTTTTGGCAAATCTACTCTGTTTTGAAGAATATATTTGGATTCACTTTGATGCTATCACAAACCTTGGACTAAAGAACTTGCATTAACTTGTGCTTTGTCTGCCTGACTCCAATGTGGGAAAAGGGATGTGAAGGCCAGAAGTCAATATGACAGTGGATTCCATGGCTTCAGAGGCAAAAGAATCTGGAATTTACACTTGAGTTAAAAAATAGTCTGATTTATAATCTGGTATGAAACAGTGAAACACTGTAGATATTAAACCTTTCAAATAGTATGTGTATCGTTACAAATTCTTATTTATCCCTCTTGCGTGAGAACCTAGAGTATTTATTTGCAAATTGCAAGGCAGTTCTTTGTATGTTCAGATCATATGCCCTAAGGCATTATGAAGATTCATATGCTTAAAAAAGAAGATGGAGCCATGTCTTTAAGTACAGTTCAACCTTTGTTATGGAGCTACAGATGGCACTTCTCTAGTGTATATATATATTTTTATCTTTAAAAGGAAACTTTTTAATGAAAGTTTAAAGACCTTTCTTTAAATGATAATTTGCCAAAACAGTTTTCATATATGACTGTCTAGTAATTCTGTGTATTTTGTAGAGATCAGAAAGTATGAAGAGTTTAATATTTCAGATACTTTAGTTCTAGTTCTTCCTTTTAAGCACTAAAGTATGTATGTTCTGGT
Source organism: Tinamus guttatus (assembly GCF_059628265.1). NCBI lineage: Eukaryota > Metazoa > Chordata > Aves > Tinamiformes > Tinamidae > Tinamus > Tinamus guttatus. Next base: position 13,223,738 of record NW_028288582.1, read on the forward strand.
GTTTTATACAGTAGGAAAGACTGTTTTTAGAGAGTGAGTTTTGAATCATCCTTGATATAATTTAGATCTCTGAATATTATTCTTTACCGAACCAAGACTATTTATGTTTTGCAATCTAAGAAATACTTGGTATTTATCTTCTGGTAAGTTCTACTTCAATTTTGATTATGATGGAGAGTGACTATTTGTGTTTTTTCAAGTTTGGAAATCTAATGAACTCGAATAAAAAAGATGTGCAGATAAGTGTGCTACTGTTAGCAGGCATGGCATACTGTGAGCTCTAGTTACTTCAGTGATATTCTATGAAATATGTAATATAAATGAGGACTAGCAGTCATAGTTTTTATTGCCACTGTGTTGTCGAACCCTCTCCTAATGAACTCTAAACACAAAGATAGTTTAAAAGCTCATCTTGGATTCCACTAAGCAGTTAAGAGCCTTACTTGTCACTTTAAATGCATTTTTAGGATCTTAAATTTAGGAAACCGTTCAGAAAACATTTGCCAGAGACATGAGACAGCTTGGGAGTCTGAGACTGTGATTTGCAGCTGTATTCTTGACGTAAAAATTTCTTTTAGGTTCCCTTCCACACTTGGCAGCATTTATTGATATCTTCTGGTAAACATTAAGCTCTGGGTTAATTATTCTTTTTTTGAATCATTATACAACCGTAAAGATGACATGCAAGCTCAGTTAAGATCTCTCTGCCCTAACTTAGCCTGTAGATAGGCAGATGGCCTGGCTTATACAAAACTTGAATTACACGCTGTCCTTCTGTTTATTTTTCTGTTTTGTTTTGTGATCTCGCATGACTGTTTCCTTTCCCCCTTTTCTGTTGATATCTGTAAACGTTTTATGTTTGGACAATTGGCCATAAAAGCTTATGTTAAGGAGGATCATTCTCAAGAAAGTTATTGAGCTTTCCTGGTTCACGTTTGCAGAAGCAAATACATAAACCGCTTCAACCAAAATTTAAATTGTCGTTTGCTCTTCCTTTGCTGATAAATTAATGTACATTCTTTTCTTTTTAACTCTGTGTCAAGAGGGAGAATGTCATTGAAGTAAGTATATTTTTTGAAGTGTTACTTATTTCTGCTGACAGAGAGGGAGGGCCACAGCTGATTCATACCTTGCCCTTTGATGTAATTTCTGATTCAAAAAGGTATGCAAAGTCTTTAGACATCTGTTATTTTGATTTGCCTGTTTCAACCTTTTCTTCAGCAGTAGATTATCTGGAACAACTTTATTCATTAGTGTATAATTCAGCTACTTTTTGCGGGGGCTGTTGCTGCACATTTAGCTGGTCGTTTACTTATAGTAATGATTTACTCACAATAATGACAAACTTAATAGCAAAATCACCTTTGCAATAGTAAAGGGACTGATTAATGCAAATAGTTCTTAGTAGGCAGTGTTTCCAGCTCTGACTAGTGTGAGTCTGAATTGTTAGTCTCAAACTTTTTTTTTTTTTTTCTCTTTCAGCGTCAGATGTACAAATGAAAACTTCAGCAAGATATAGTTTTCTGTAGCTTTGGTCTCTGTTGGTGATGGCAGTGATTGTTATCTGTCTCTTTTTTCCCCATAGTATTTCGTAGTTCTGAATTTCCGCATGTTTTATTAAGCTTAGCCAATAATTAGATCTTTGCCTTTTTTGACTGTGTGAACTTTTGGTCTCCAACCTTCCAGGATGGGCTCATCAGTTCCATGAGTTCTTGAGCTTTTTTTTCTGGTCAAGTGGCATTCTCTTTAAGCACCTAATGGTACAGAGCACGAGCAGTTGTTACCTTAATTGTGACTCTAGAGTTCAGAGTAACATGCATGGTACCTGTCTTCAGTACTGTGAGTTCAGAATTGGGTGCATTTTTGCCATGACTAAAGAAGTGCATCACTTAGATGAGTGGAACTGAGCCATTATCTGAAGTAATAGATAGGAAAAAAAATGACATTGGCACCAGGCATCAGATACTTAATAGTTTGAAATGCTGCAGACTTTCTTCTTTCCCTTTTCCTTGTTTTCCGTCATCGTTTTGCTTGAAAGACTCGGAGGTTCGTTGCTGTGCTCAGAGAAATAGCAGCGCTGGTGGTCTAGTGTTCCTGAGAGCAGGGAAGACAAGTCGCAGCTCTCGCGCGGAGCTTGCCTTCAGTTGAAGGCCGTTGGAATGAACTGAGCAGATGAAGATTTAGTTTCATTTTTCTGCTTTAAAACCTATATGCCATGGAGTCGAGAACCTGAAAGCACATCACAATTTTAAAACCACCACTGCTAAAATAATATTTATAAATATAATAAATTTTCTTAATTAAGTTTCTTAACTCCTACTAGATCTTCTCAAATTTAAAGGTATTCCAGGTGACAGTCAGCTTCTATGTTGCTTGGAGCCTCTGCATCAAGTAGAAGGACTTGGCCCTGGTCCCCAGAGTTAAATAGGCTGCCATTTTCCTGGGGAACTGAAAACAGCAGTGTGGATCATCATGGAGCGCTGTCCCTGCATGTGGCTGTTTGTCTCCACAGTGGGAATATTTCTAGACATTTGCTTTCTTGCTGCCTTTGGAGGTGACTTTTGGGTCCCGTACCATTTTCACTCTTTTTTATGAATGGCCGTGATATCTTGCCCTTCCCTCTGTTTTTGCTTCTGGACTGAACCATTATATCTTCCTGTCTCTCTCATCTGCATGCTGTCCTTCCGACAGTGTTGGTCTGGTGCTGGTCGCTGTGAACTAGAGTGGAAAATCTGCATGTAGAAACTTTCCTAATTGTTCATCTATCTTTACCTAACTTGAAAGGTGCTGTCAGCTTTTGCTTGCGTTTTTCTGTTTGTTTGTTGGCTTTGTTTTTTTCCTCCCTCCCATCATGTTCCATTATCCTGGATACTGCCACGTTATGCGTAGCTTCAAGTCACATGTGGATAAACTCTTGTCCTCTTGGTTTGGGCAGTAGTTTCTTCCTTGAAGCTTCCTTTCCTTTGTGCCTTGCAATGCATCAATGCACTTAAGCAGACACTGCATGGAGAAGTAAAAGTTTTCTATTGCCATAGTGGCTTTTCTCATGCACATTCTTGAACTGAGAGTTAAGCCAAAGCCACTGTTTCTGAATGGCATCTTTGTACACACTGTAGCATTATGGAGCAACTGGTAGAAATAGCCTACTGTATGGTTGTGGTTTCTGCTGTATGTGCAACATATGTTGTCTTCATGCAGGCTGCACAGGTACTTGCCGAGTGGGGCTCTGATAGCAGCTTTAGCATACTGATAGTTAAGGATGGGAGGGCCTTTCCTAGAGTTACTAGTTCTAACTGATCTGTCAGCAGCAGTCGTCCTGTGGTAGTCTCTCAAAGTCTGTCAAACAAACACTTTGGAGCAGTTGTCTCGTAACTGTGCAAGTTTCTGCTTGTGGGAAGTCCCTACAGCAGTGGTCATTTGGACTCTTTGAGGTCACTGGTGAGTATAGATACAGATCTTTGGGGTTATGCACTCTTCAAAGGTCAAGAAAATGTTAGTATAGCAACCTTAGTTCTGGGGAAAATACCTCTCATCTTTGTTAGAGTGTCAAAAACTGCTGCATTCAGTTTTAGTGGAGGAAGACCAAAAAGTGCAGTGATATAGGAAAGAGTGTGGGATAGGAGCGCGCTCTTCAGCTTGTTTTTTTTTTGGGGGGGGGGTGGGAATGGCAGTATTGTCTGGGAATTGCTACTCTCTTCCTGTGAGTTAGTAGATTTATTAAATTTTTAGATGCAGGGTAGTTGTACTTACGTTATACGGAATCATTCTGATAGAGAGTTTGTGTGTTTCAAGTGTCCTATCATACCAGCATGTGCTGTGGATGGCGGATGCTTCTTGGCTATCCAGTCTTGTGGGCTGGCTTTTTTCTCAGTGTAATGAAGAAAGAAGTGGATGTTTTAATAGTAATCAGATGCATATTTGTGTTGTTTTTGTGAGATTACAGTAACACTCAACTTTTTTTTTTCCTTTTTAATGTTAGTCATTTAAAGAAACAGCCCGAGTGAAATGAGATCAAATAGATAGCATGAAATTGTAGTTCACATTGAAACAGATACATAATACTTCCTACTCGTTATCTTTCAGCTCTTTACATACTCCTGTCTAATCTCATGAAAGTGGGGAAAGTTCTACAGTTCTACTAAAGTTATTGCAAATTTTCAGTGTGTTTTTGGAGGTAGGGCATTTCTCCATATTCCATTCTTTACATCCTATTCCCTTCTAAGAATACTGCAGAGTTAAATGACTGTTTGGCCTTCTGGAAGGGCATTTAATTGAAAAGCCTTCTTCTGACAGTTCTTTAAAAGATGAAATGTTACATTTTTTGGAGCTATCCATATTGGAAGATCAAAATCAGAGTTTTTTTTAAAGTAAAAATTTCTTGCTGTTTAAAATAAGCATTTAGCTAGTGTCCAGACAAGTTCTATGTCCTGGATCTTTTCAGCTGCATCCGCTGCTGAAAAATTGTGGATGCTGTAGCACTGGCCTCCTTAGAATAGCCCTGATCCTTGCTGTTCCTGGCAGGAAAGATTCCATTTTGAAATTGCTTGCGTTGAGTGCTCTACTTAGCTCTCATTAAGAAGAAAGTAATATGTAATACTCAGTTGCCTGAAAACAGACTATTCTCTGAGTGACTTACTATGATTCTTTAGGCATTAACTCTGTTTATTTCTGTCTTACCTACTATTAATGATCTCTTGGCAGATGCATACATTTTCCTTTTGTTGACTTCAGCAGTAGCTGTGATGTGGCACTAGCAATAGTATTTGTTGTAATTGGATGTGTGTGAAAACAGTGCAGCAAACTTCAGGTCAACTGGTGCAGAGCATATGCATCATTAATTTATTAACAATTTTGGTCCTGAAGTCTTGTCTATTGTATGTTTTTAAAATGGAGAAACATTACTTTTCTGATGAGTTCTAATAATTTCACTGTGCTGTGTATTTTTTGATTACACATGACACTAGGAAAGCTTGCAAATTCCCTTAGATTTGCAAAAATCACTGTCAGTTGAATACTGTTATATTCCTTTAAGAGAAAATTCTAAAAGCTCTTCTGGGCTCTCTTATCTCCCAGTGATGCCAACTAATCTCTTCACCTATTCCAAATTTGATGCAATCTCTTGTAAAGCGGATGATAAGAATTGGCATTTTAAATGAGATTTCATCAATGCCTTGTATGAGAGCACTAATATTAATCTATTGCTTCTCGATACATTCTGTGCATGTGTGCAGATTCCTAGGATTGTTGGAATGAGTCTAGAATGTGCTTTCTCACTTATTTACTGTCAGAATTTCTGAGGCTTGCCCCTCTTATGTAGAGGCAATGGGAAGTCTTTTTGAAGCTTGCAGTTCTTTGTTTTGACTTGTTGAGTTACTACAATTCTGTGGAGATTAACTGTAAATTCTGATAATGAATATAGAATTCATGTACCTTGATGGAGTTTATTAGAATTATCAAACCAAATTAGAATTTCTGGTGAACTGAGAAAATTAATTCCAACATTGCCTATGAAAGAATTTCCCTTTAGGGTTAAGAGATCTTTGTACTTGAATTCTGTGTTGCTGATGCTGAAAGCTTCTTGCATGCCTTTTCTAAGCCTCATTTTCTTTTTACTAGCCTTGAAACATGTAGCTTGACTCAAAGTTACTGTTTGAGGTTTTTTTTTTCTTTCTTTTTTTTTAGTAGTCATGCCACCTTACATAGCTTCTACTGATTGTTCCTAACCCTTAATTTAGCTAGAATAACTGCAACAGCTTACCGTTTCAGTGTATCAGGGAACTAACCTTGCCTAAAAAATTATCAAGTGTATTTTGTTTCACTACTGCTTTTAATGTGGACTATTTCCCTGGGCAACTTTTGCTGCTTGGCCTACAATTGTGTTGATCCAAATGAGTGAATGATAGTATGGTAGGAATAAAGGTTGGAAAAGGAGAGTTGCTTAAGACTTTCTTTTATCATCTTAGTGGGGAAAAAAACCAGGGGTCTTCACTTCCCTGCTTAGAAAAAATTACTATTAGACAAAAAGTACTCAAAATAGGATAGATAGAGAAAAGAATCCCTCAAGCTTCTTTCAAGCTCCCCAGAAAATGCAGAAATAACTTTGTAGCAGCCTAGTCTTTTCCAGAGAGGTTATCCATGTAGATTCGGGGTCTTTCGGTAATAGAGGTGACTCTTTCTAGCTTTAATAATTCTGTGCTTATCTCATCCCAATTACCATTTCATTCAGCATCCTGAGGGATGTTGGGGCTATATGGAGACCTTATTGCTTGCAACTGCTTGATCAAGGGACCCATAGAAGATGGAGCAAAATTCTTCTCATAGGCTCATGGTGATAGGATGAGAGATAGCATACCCAAGTTGAAACATGGTCTTCAGTTAGACCATATTAAGGGGAAAAAAATTATCATGAGGGTGGTTAAATGCAGAATAGATTGTCCTGAGAGGTTGTGGAATCTGTGTCCATAGAGTTAAGACTTGTCAGGACAAAGCTGTGAGCAGTATGATCTAATTAGACTTGTTTTGAGCAGGGATTTGGACTAAATGACCTCTGGAGGTGCCTTTTAACCTAAATTACAATGCTGTGATTCTGTGCCTCTGCAAACACCAATAGCTGCAGGAAAAAATGCGCTCCTTCACTTTTGAAGTTAAAATAGTACAGTATGGTGCTGATGTGTCGCTTAATGCCACATATTTATTTTAGCTACTAACTTTTATTGAAATTGTAGTAATATGCCAAAATGATGGTTGTGTGTTACATATCTGATGTATTTTTCTTTCTTTCTTCAGCAAATCTGACAGGCCATGCAGAGAAAGTTGGCATTGAAAACTTTGAACTCTTGAAAGTTCTTGGAACAGGAGGTAAGACGCACTATTTTTCTAAGTCGAGTATTGGAAGCAATACTCTTAAGTACACTTTTATTTTCCAGCTGAACTTGTTTTGTATTGGAAAGTTCTTTAGGAAGATATATCATATTCATGGCTTGTTTTTTGAACATTTAATGTAGTTTATGGAAAAATATGATTTAAAGCATGAGCTTAGAAAGTTCATTAAGTTCTGCCAACTATTTTGAGGAATTTCTGAAAGGACAGGTGTGTCGGTACCTTATGAAATAGGATGATTGTGGTGTGTTTTCATCATTTTCAAACACCAGTAATTTTTAAGATGGAAAATATGCATTATTTTGTGGATTCCACATGATGCTGGAGTTTCAGGGGATGTTTTAGGACCCCTGTTGATAATTCTAATGGTTTATTTCCCTTTTATTAAGTGTATGTGTGTTTGTGGATACACATGCATGCTGTGTGTATACTTAATTAAAATATGCATATATTTTATTCATATATATATACACACACACACCACTATATGCCTGTGTGTTCTCAGGATGCTGACACTTTTTGTCGGTACTGACAGATTCAATGTTGAATAGACAGTATCGAGGTCTATAAAAGTTACAGATTTTGATTTTTAGAAGTGTGAATGTTACTGATCATCAACTGCTAGCAATGAAACTATAGTTCCACAAACTATTGCATAAGGAACAAAAAAGCAAAGGTTTTTGATCTCTGCAATTAAGTGTCATGTGGATTCTTTTGTAATTTCATTATACTGTTAAATCCCAGAGGATTACATTTTTATGTTTCTGAAGTAAATTTTTAATTTGAGTCTAAAAAACTTAACAAGTCAATTCTGTCTAATTTCTGTAGGTAGGGTCAAGGAAACTGTAGTACTCAGATATGCATGTTGCATATTCATAGGTTTAAGTAATTCTGCTCTTCTGAAGAGGTTCATTATAACTGGTCTGAGGTCAGCATTTTTTTTTCTTTTTACTTGTAATTATACATTTATTGTGGGCATTTCTGCTTTCTCTCTTGCTGATGGAAACACTGGGTGATTTTTTTTTTTTTTTTTTAAATGAAAAGTGAAGACTGGTCCCAAGTAATTCCATACCTCTATCTTCTTTTTTTTCCTTGCTACATTTGGAATAAAAGGTGAATTTGGTAGTTTCATAAGTGTCGGTCTTCAAGTTTAGACTGGTAGTAGCCTGACCTCCTCCTACCTTCTTTAGGCAGTACCTCTGAAATAGCCCTTTTGCTGAGGTTGAATTTGTGTCTGTTACTCATTGCTACCTTCTATGCTCTCTCACCTTCATGACGTGATTAGCCAGCTTTTCTTGGCCTGCTATACTCTTAATCATATCAGGTAGTCCTTAGGTTCATACCCCTATCATAGGATAGGATATTACCCTATGCTGATAGGACAGCAGGGTAATTATTATGAAGAATCCTCTGAGACTAGTCTGCTTCAACAAATTGACAGCAAGATTGACATTGTGTGTTTGTGTGAAGTGGTGAGAGGGAGAAAAAAAAAAAAAAAAGCCTGTTTCTCTTCATCCTGCTCTGATGGTTAGATTACTTCAGGAACGTCTGACTCAGTGTATTCAAGCTAGTTTAAGAGCTGATTAAAAGATTCCTGCCAGTTTTAAGAATCCAGGGAGACCTTAGGTATCCTGAAATGGCATTTGTGGAAAGAATGGTGCTTCTGTCAACAGTGTTATTTGCATTTCTGTAGTAAATAGTTTGAATCATAGCTTGCTTTTTGCATAGGGAATCTATAGGCTAGACCAGCAAGGCACTCGTGAAACTTTATTCCCTCTACACTCAGTGTATTAGAGCTGAGAGCTATGCACTGGGTGCCTCAGAGGAGTTTGCTTGCCAAGTATTGACCAGCATTAAATGCACTTCATCTGATGAAAAGGGAGCTAGTTCTGTTCACTCTTCATGAAGTGACCATCTGAAATTCCTGTCCCTTCTGTCGTGACACAAAATCACTGAGGATTAGAACAGACTTAAGGAAGTCCTCTAGTTCCTTCTCCCACCGCAAAATCAGTGATTGCTGCCCTGTCCTGGCAAAGGACAGAGATTTGTTCCTGCAGGCCTCCAGCAGCAGAGACTCTGCAACCTTCCTAGGCAGCCTCGCTGAGGGGGTTTCACTTCCTCGTTTGAGAAACGTTCTGGGGATTGCACTAACCAAAAATCTTCTCTCATCCTTGCAATGGATTTTTAAGAGTACCATATTATATTATACCATCTGTTAGATGTTTCTTATGCAGATATCAACAGAATCTTGATGCAGCTAGGGATAAGTTGAAACATAAAAGTGTTTATAATTGTTATGGTCAGAATTTCTGTGTTCTTTTCATTGAATCAACAAAGCAAAACAGAAATGATATCACACAAGTGCTTGTAACGGCCAGTTAGTCTAAGATTATCTTGAAATGCTCACCTGTAAAATAAGAAGTTACGGCTTATGGTTACAAAACCAGACAGAGCTACAAATTGACTCCTGTGCTATTTATCTAATGATATAAGAAAGGCTTTTTGTATCTGTTTTTTAGGAATAAGAATTATTGTATAGTGCTTATATCTTAGATATGGAAAGACAACTTAAGGAAATGCAATAATCCTTAAAATATCTGCTGCAGTTGGGAAAATTTGGAGCTGTGCATTCAGTTACTCAATTTAGCTATCGTATTATATGTAGCAGAGATTTAATTTTTTTTTTCCAAACCTCCACAAGAATTTAACCAAATTTAACCACCTGCTTGCATGCAAACTTTGCTACAGTATCTGAACTGTGTTCTGCCCTGAGTTTTGGGGATCCTGTTTAGGCCTGTAACTTCCTGCTCTCATACTTGAAGGCAAACTGGAGAAGAGAGGATGACTGCTATGGCCTTCCCAGTCCTTTACTGGGATGCAAATTACACGTGCTTTACTAGATGCCCTTCATCCAGAAAAATGGCAGGTAATGTCCATTATCTCTGAAATTTGAAATAGTAAAGTCTTTCAAAGGCTTTTTTTTTTTTTTTTTTGAGTTCCTGGAACTCAAAGACCAGTCCAAACAACCCTTGTTTTTTCCTTTAGTGACTTGTCTTAAAATTATGGTCAAGATGATGATGATGATGAAAGAGCAGAAAACATTTTTTTTTCTGGCCATCTTGGGAACAGCTCTGTTCTTTTCTTGTTCCAATGTACTACTGTACTAGGAGTGCATTTTGACTTCTGTGTAACCGAAGGCTGGGGATGGGGTGGTTGAGGTCATCTTAGACCAAGAGGTTCATAGGGACAAAAATGACAACTCTCCCATGGTTTGGAGTGATTGAAAGAAAAATGAATGAGGGCATCTGATAGCTTTTATAGTGAGTAATACTTGTTGCATTTTTAGGTAAGAAATGGAAGAGGCTTATCCTGATGTGAGCTTCTAGATATTACTGTTGAATATAATTAAAAGCATTTTTTTTTTTTAATTTGCCTCTGTGGAGTTATGCAGAGATTCTCCAAAGTGTTTTCACGTTATTTGGCACTTGAGTGATCTTCAGCAATGGGAAGCAGAATATATTGAATCTTCCAGACAAATTACTTGATGGATATAGGTAGTATTCTAACTAATGGCAATATTTTTAATATGGCCTGCTGTGAGCCAATTGGATAAACTAAAGAAGATCCTCAGAATAAAAATCATTCAATGCTGTCTTGCTTAAAATACATAATTGTGATGGCTCTTTATAAACTTGGTATATTTTCAGCAGTGAAGCAGCAGCAGTGAAGGTTTAGTTGTATTTATTCTTATTTTAAAGTGCCAAAATTTTCCTGGGATAAGATTGTCATAAAGGTGTTCTTGAAATTATCTTCTGCTCCTTCTGCTTTTGGCCCTTCAAATTGATTGCTGTTGCAGTTTTCTCTTAAGTAAATATCTTGTAGTGGTCTCAGAGATTCTGATGCTGAATATGTCATGAGTCATTTGATTAAAATAGTGCTCTTAAAATTTATTCTCATCAAAACTGCTGAGAGTCTTCATCATTCTGTCAGCTCTTCTCAATTTTATGAAGAGAACGATTTGTGTGATGGTAAAGCTCTATATCAAAATCCTTTTAAGATCATGTTAGTCTAGCTTCTAGATATTTGCATAAAATTCATATAATTATAATTTGTTTTTGTGCTGTATTTAAAGCTATAATTGATCCTGGTTAATGTGTTTGTAGGATTCTGCCATTTAAGAGGGATTATTAAATGCTTTTATAAAGGATGGTCAAAGGTACAGGTAGCAAAGTGTTAAAACTAGGGCCTTTTGTTCGTTTCAGTTAACGTAGCTTGAAATGTTCCCCAGTGTTTCTGATTAAAAACTACTCTTTCCTGGGTACTTAAAGGAGCTCATGTTAAATACTTTTGGCTGGAATTTTTAGTGAGTTAGTGAAATAAGTTATTTCCTATTATTTAATTTCTTTGTGGTTCTAACATTCTGTTTTCTGCCTATTTTGACCATTAAGGAGTGTTTTTTTTATCTGTTTGTCAGTAGTAATTCCAGTTACATATGTGCTTTCAGTTGTAACTATTTGCACAACTATTTTTTTTAAAAGGAATTGCTTGTTTACCAACTTGGAATTTTATCGCCATTTCATTATTCAACTACTTAATATCATGATGTTGTTCTGCAGCTTTGAAGTCAACTTTGACTTTTGTTGGAGTGCATAATTCACTAACCTGAGAAAATCAGCTTCTCGGCTGATATATAACTGAATCAGGCAGGGTAAATGTTTGCAGTGACCTGTTGTCATTGGAAAAGAAATGAAACGTCTGTTGTCTGTCTGTTGATTCCATGAGAGGACCTTCTCTTTGAACCTGTGATTGTTTGATGCTTTTAAGACCCTGTTGTTATAAAACTTGTAAAAATGTTTTGGAGATCTGTGTAAGTCAAGCAGATCATTTTTTCTTCCTTCCTCATGACTCCTTTGAGCAAATATTAATAGAAATAATTATTTCCATCTACAGAGCTAACATTGATTTTTTCACATTGTATACTGTTTATACATCTACTAATTCTAATCTTTATTCTTCCTGCAGGTTTGTCTAGTGCAGAGGTCAAATTCAGTGATAGTTCCCAAAAGGCCTTTTTAATTTTTTTTTTTTAAAAAGTCACATTTCTTATTATGCTACTTTTTATTCCTTGAGTATAGAGGATCTTTATAGTACTTAGATGATTCTATTTGTCAAAACTCTTGAATTAATTAAATTATTACCTTTTAATCCTACTGAATGTTTCTCTTGCCTTTTTTTTATTATTATTTTCTATTGAGAGTTTCTCCAATTTATTCTGCTTTAAGTCCTGTGTAGGAACCCTATAAAGTTCCTATATACTTAATATTGATAGGAAGAAATCACTGACTTATAAGCGGTTTTGTAACCTCTGCTACAAAGCTATTGCTGACAGTGTGCAAGTTGCCCAAATATGGACTGACTTCTGGGGGGACAGAAAGTCTCTCTGACTCCAAACTCCTGCTAAACCTTAAATTTTGAGTGTGTTATATTATTATAAAGTAAAAAATAATCATCTCTTTTTAATCTTGAAATTGAGATTCATTGTCACTGTCCCCCATACCACTCTTGTTGTATTGCTTAAAAAGTCAGCCTGGAATCAAAAAAAAAAAAAAAAAAAAAAAAAAAAAAAAAACATATTGAGGTGAAAAGCCTTAGCCTGATTGTTTGCTGTAATGCTGTTTGGTACCATAATGAGTAGTCAGGGGAAAAAAAAGACCAAATAAGAAATACAGTGTAATGTTAAAATTGGAAGTGATGTGATACTAACTAGACCTGTGGTATGAGAGTGTGACCATTTTTCTCCCAACATTTTCTTTTAAAGCCTATGGAAAAGTGTTCCTAGTAAGGAAAGTAAGTGGCCATGATGCTGGAAAGCTGTATGCCATGAAAGTTTTGAAGAAAGCAACAATAGTTCAAAAAGCCAAAACAACTGAGCACACAAGGACAGAGCGACAAGTATTGGAGCACATTAGGCAATCACCATTTCTGGTCACGTTGCATTATGCCTTTCAGACGGATACAAAGCTTCATCTCATATTAGGTGAGTGCTTTCCAGGATTCAAATCTTATGTTAATGCAAATTAAAAAAACCCTCACACAATAACAACCCCTTTTATCTTCATGTTTTTTTTTTCTCTTAAGTACAGTGCATTTGGAGATTGTATAGGAAAGTATAGGAAGTAAAATACTGTTCTTCAGTAGAGCTGTGTGTGGTTTTCCTGTTTGAACTTCAGTGCACTGTTCTAAAGTGGGGGTGAGGAAAGTATTGTCCATGACTTGCATCCAGCAAAAATGTATATTGTCATAAGAACCTAAAGCAGAGAGGGAAAACTACTAAAATAAAACTTCTTGAACCTAACTAGAAGATGAAATTTCCAATTACTTTTTCAAATTTAACAGTGATTATATATTGCATTAGTTTTCTGCAGAATTTCAGGCAATTGCTACCAATTTTAGTTGCATTTTAGTCAATATAAATACGGGCATAAAAATTTGATTTGTTTTCTGTCTGCTCGCTTTGTTGTGTGACAGAGGTTATGGGTAAGGTGGCATGACAAAACATCTCTTAGTTACTGGTAAGAGAGAAGATTAAGTCAGGGAGATTTTAAACTGCAGAAAGCCTCCTGGTTCAAATACGCTGCACATTTCACTCAAAAACATATTAAAAATTCTCCTGATTAGTGGTTTTGAAGCATTACGTTTCTGAAAGAACAGGCCTACCTGCTTTTATTCTGACCAGATATTTGTACGTTGTTTTAGTGGCACTGAATTGCAGCCAACAAAGATCTCACCAGCCCTGCCTTTTTTGGTAAACAGATGTGGTAGTAACAGGGTAGGAAATGCCAGTTAAAGATTATTATGCTCTTATTTATTGCTAGAAAACAATCCTTACAACATTAGGAACTACAAACTGTTTATACAGTTTCCTGCTGTAAAATGCTGGTGACAAGTATTTCTTGTTTTGTGAAGACTTCGTTAATGGACTATACATTGTGGTATAGGTGGGTTTTTTTTTTTTTTTTTTTTTTTCCTTCCATGTTTTGATAGATTTTGCATATCTCGATTTGAGAGATGCGCTTCTTGATTAACTTATTATATGGTGAGGCTTTCTGGAACATTCTTCACTTCATTGCTATCCTTGCCATTTTGCTTGCTGTTTGGGTGTGAAGAACCACATTGGTTTCTGTAGCACTGGCAAGTGTTGCAAAAGACTGCTCAGGAACTGGAGAGTATTCAGCTCAGATATAACTTCTATATGTGCATGTCTGTCTCCTCACCACTCTTCTTTTCCAGGGCAGCAAATTTTTAGGAAAAGAGTCCGAGATTGTAGTATTACACTCCTTTTTGTTGTTGCTGATGCTGCTGTATTCCTTAGCATCAATGCTTATAAAGACAGTCCTGGCTTTTTGGGGAAGGAGGAGGGTTCTTCTGATCTGTGAAGCATGTGTTCCAGGAACTGGAAAGAATATTCAAGACAGTTCTTGCTACCTTTGGAAGCCTTTTCTGCCGAAGCCTTTGGTTATGAAATCATGCGGCCTTTGAGTTATTGGGAGGCCTGCATCCTCTAAGTTTTAGGTGTTAGAAGGCTGTCCAAGATCATCTCTGCTTCCCTGCAGAGTTGTTTGCTGGAACTTGGTACCACTCCAGATTTATAAGGTTGCAGTTGAGTCTTGAAATAATGTGGAATGGTTTATGCAAAGGAACAACCTTAAAAAGAAATACTTTTTCTTTCAATGAAACCATCTTGAGAGTAGAATTCTGTGATACTGGCTATAGAAGTTATTTACCAAGTTCAGTTAAATTATTCTTGAAATTGACTTTAACACATGCCTATTTCATTATATGTTGGCTATAACATCATAATTTTCAACTGAAAAATAATAGAAATTTCTACGTGTTTTTCTTGTGAATTTTTCTTTTCTGTGCTATATCTTGTAAAGAATGGGAGTACGGTTTCTCTGTGGGACTGCTGGACTGGAGACTGTTTGCACGCACATTAAGTTTTACCATCAAAATTCCTCTTACAAAGGGAACATTTCTAATTGCCCATAGTTGCTTATTTTTAATTTTGTCTAATAGCTGGTTCTGAATTGTCTTTTCTAGTCAGTCTGGCTTGCTGCTCTTAAATATTTCATAAGGGTGTACAAATGCTGTGTTTGCAGATAAATTAGTCAGTTCTCTTCCTTTCTTTTTCTCTTAGTAACTAAAAGACTTATTTTAAGAAATATATATCTTCTAGTTTATCGATGTCTGAAATTCCTTTTATGATTTCCTTAATTCTTTGAAAGTTGGTAATGTTATTCCATCAGTCCTCTGAGAAGGAAATTTAGTAGTATACAACATTTATGAAATGTTATTGAAAACAGTAATATAAAAGTATCTGATCCTAGAACATCCTATTTAATAGCCTATAATACTTACTAATATTTCACTAACATTAATATTTCAATAAGAAAAGTGATCCGAAAGTGAAATTATTGTTTTCTTCTACTTTTAGACTACATAAACGGAGGCGAATTGTTTACTCACCTTTCGCAAAGAGAGAGGTTCTCAGAAAATGAGGTGCAGATTTACATTGGAGAAATTGTTTTGGCGCTTGAACATCTACATAAGGTAAAATAATTTTATCACAGTGCTCTTTTCCTGGAAATATCATCAATGTTATATACCATCAGTGTTCTTTTTACATTGTATAAAATTAGTGAGGAGGACTGTTTTTTTTTTTTTTTTTTTTTTTCTTCACTCCTTGAAATTCAAATGTAAATTTTTCTACTGGTAGGAGATATTTCCCCTTGAAATATCTCTTCCTGTGCACCAGAATAAGATTGCAGATTTATAACTGTAACGTGAAGATGCTACAATTAATGCATGACAATGCCAAAGAAATTGTATGCCTGGGAACATGTAATAAAAGGATGCATCTTAATTCTTAATGAAACTGAATTCGGTTTTGCACTCGAAGTATTCAGTCAGTTTTGGTGTGAAACATATAACATGTCTTTCAATTTCAAGACTTTAATCATTAATGTATTTTCTGAGACCTTACAAATTATTTGTTGAAAGATATTTTAAAATAATAGTCCCCTTTTTTTGTCCCAGATTACCTTAAATTTGGAAATTTTGCTAGCTTAAAATTTAGATGCCTTCAACAATGTCTTCTTGGTGTGGTAACACTGATTTGAAAATATTGCTTTTCTATCTGTTTGCAGTTGGGAATTATATATCGTGATATAAAACTTGAGAATATTCTCCTCGATTCTGATGGCCATGTGGTGCTGACAGACTTTGGTCTGAGTAAGGAGTTTCTTAATGATGAGGTGAGTATTTGAATTGTAGACGGAATCCAACAAGACCACGGAACCAAATTCTGTCTTACTGAAATCATATATTCGAGAGGATAAAAACTGCCTTTTAGACTTTAACCTTGTAGAATAAAAGCTGCTAGTCTTTGTTTTTAAGTATTACAGCCATCCTTTGTTTATTGGTTTTGGAGCTTTCAAGTCATTGGTCTTGGTTTAGCAGTGTTGTCAGACATCTTTGTCCTAGTTTTCCCTGAAATACCTCCATATTTGCTCCTACTGCCCTCTTTGTGCAAAACAGATCCCTAAAAGTCTGAAAAGCCACTTATGTTGCCATTTCACTTGCCTTTTTAAAATGCTTGACTGTGCTAATGCTTTGCAGTGACTAGGCAAATGGTGTGCTATGACTATTATTTGTGCTAATAATAATTATTGTATTATTATCTTGTCTTTTTCTCATGTCTTAGTGTCACTTTTGATAAGCTTAATTGCCAGCTTTTAGCATAAAAGCTTATCTCTCATTAAATATGGCATAGCACCACATAGCAGAAACATAGAGATCTCTGACTTTTGAAGTTTATTGTTAATTATTTGTAAGGTACAGATTTATATCTAAATATGCTTTCGAGATTTCAGAGAGTCAAAGTAGGTTGCCCAGAATTTTGAGAGATTTTCAAACTAGGTATTTTTTGGCTTTACCATTAGATATGACAAGATCGAACTCTGAAAGTGCAGATTTGAAAGACTGTTATAAGCAGCAGAGGGGTTTTCTAAAATAGATAACCCTAGTTTCCTCTAAACTATTCGCATTCCAAATTAATTGGTTGAATTTGGGGGCATCATTTTAAAGGAGATAAGAAATGTTATTTTCTGAAGCAGGGAAATTGTATATTCTTTTAAATTGTAGTTATTTCCAGGAGGAGAAATAAATGGAATGACAAGGGTTCAGCAGTGGTTAGTCAGAGCAGTGTAAGAGAGGAAGCACAAAGAAGTGGAGAGAGAGGCAGTTTCAGCAGAGAAGAGCAGGGCAGCAGGACCTGCTTAGAGCTGTACTGGCCTTAACAGGCAGAGTGCACTGAATTGTATTATGTTACTGTGCTTGTGGGAGGAAAAAGGAATAGTCTTACAGGCACGAGGCAAGAGTTGAAGCAGAAATCTTCCATGTAATAAGAACATGTCGTAATTAATCACAAATTTCTTTACAGTCTCAAAACAGATGGCTTTAGGGGAGAAAATGCTTCTTTCCCATCTATGTTCACTTTCAGGAGGTCCCTTAAAAGCAACAAGAAAAAAAAGAGGACTTGGATAAGCATCAGAGGTGCCTGTCCTTTCTGCTTTTCCCCTAAACTCTGATTCTGATTCTATTCTTCTTTCTTCTCTAATCATTTAAAATAAATCCTTCAAGATTCTTGATCATGTAATGTTGCTTCCTCTGACTCTTATCCATTCTGCTTTCATGTCCGTCACAGAAGTCTGTTCATTTTTTCCCTTATTATCCTCCACGTTTTGTATTTGCCATCTCTGTCAAAAAGCTAAACATTTCAAGTATTTCTTTTAAGGAGAAAACCTAATTACCAATTTAATGTTTGCTCTCAAAATCTGAGAATTTATCTGCACTTTACTACAATTTCCATATATGCCACTATAATTAAGACACTAAACTTATGATTAGAATGACCCAGTTATACATAGTAGACCTTTCATACTGTAATCTCTGTAGACAATTCATCTACTGTACATGTAGACAATTCATTCTACTGCAGAATACTTACAATTCATGTTCCGAACTACATTTATTACATCAGAACGGATGTATTTACTGAGAAGTAACATTTGCCCATATAATTACATAGACTTCGTATAGCTTTTTGTATTTCATGCTTGTTGGTTAGCATGTATAAATAAAATTACACAACTATGCAAGATGGATGAAAAAGACTATAGCATTTGCACTTTATCCAGAAAAATATGATTTCCTTTCTCCCTTCTCCTTCACCCTCCCTCCCAGGCCCACCTTGCTGCTTACACAATTTCTGTCATGGACAAGGTATGCTTATGCAAGTGGCATTTAGTCTAGTAACCTGCTGTTTGGATTATGTTTTCTGAAACCAGGTATTTTTAGGTTAAAAGTAGTATATGCTTATAATTGCTTGAAGAACATCTCTTTTGTATACATTTAGAATTCTTAGAGATTTTCTGTGATATTTTCTGAGACCTTCCACGTTATTTGTTCAAAGACATTTTAAAATAGTCTTTTTTAGGGGCAACTTTTTGGTCTCAGATTACCTTACATGTGAGAATTATGCTAGCTTCAAATTTTAAATATATTTTATTTAAAATATATATTTAGAATTTTTGTCATTGAAAATTCCTTATCATAGATTTATAAGTTTCAAATAGTTTTGTAATTAGGTATACTGCCTGGGAAACAGGTTGGTGTTTTCATTATCTCTGCTTTAGCTGATGCTTTTTAAAGAGCAAACTCTTTAATAACAATATTGCAGACTAATTGACTGTTCACTAGCCTAGAGATGGGAAACTGCTTTTGCTAAATACTCTTTGAGTGAAAGAAAGCAAATGCATATGCTTTCTAGGAAAGCAGAAGCGTGTTGATTTGTACTGTGCAGCTACTGAAGCAGGAATATGAAGAATACCAAAATGCACTGCCAAGCCTTCTTCTGCATCTGCCATGGTTATGTGGAAGTGTGTATAACACAGAATTGCAAACCCAAATACTTCTGCTTCAAGTGACCTAAAACATACATTTTCTTAGAAACTGTGGTTAAACATTTTATACTACCATTTATGTAAAACTGAAATTGTTTTGTACAAGCGTAGTAGTCTGTTCTTTTGCCTTTGTTGTGTATCTTTAAAATGAAGTCAGTACCCACTAATATTTGTGTACAAAGGGAGGAAATAGCGGAGTCGCCTAGCAGAATGAAAATGAATTTAATGCAGGATAACCCACAGTCAGAGGGCAGCTAGGCAAGAAATACTTACCAGTATTCAAACAATAATTAAAATAATACTGTATGAAGACAATTTGGCTGATCTAACGTTAGGATAGGATTACATAAAAGATGTAGAAGCTGGAAATTACTAGTCTCTTTTTTTTGTATGTTAGTTTACCTTGAGAGTAAGACTAAATTTTAATCAAACAATCCTGTTAATACTAACAAACAAGTTCAGTCTTTCTGTAACTTGCAACTGAATTGCAGGGAAATTTGGAGAAGAAAAACAAAAAGGACTTTTACCCTTATATGCTTTCATGCATCTCAGCTGACTTCCTGTCTAATAGGAGTGTAGAATATCTTTGCAGATGGCATTAAAATAAGTTATTCATCTCAAAAAAAAAGATACGTCTAACAGACTTTGTATTAAGACTTCTACAGCATTCTCATTCTTCTGTTTGTTTCACTTCAGTGTTGTTATTTTTTCAAGAGTCTTTCAGTCTACCCTCAATCCCTTTCTTCTCCCACCTCCAAATTTGCCTTTTACTATCTTATTTCATTTGCAGTATCTTTATCATCTTCTGGATGTCTGGTTACACCATTTTTATATTTTTATCTCAATAGGTCTACTTACATGCAATATTAATTGCTTTGATTTTTGTTAATATGTTAATCTGTTTAGCTTAGTTATCAGCTTGATCTTTGGTTTAATGTGGGTATGAAGTGATCTTTTAAATGATGTTTCATATAAGTAAGTGATAAAATGTGTGGGTCCATTCTGGATTTTGGTAGATGAAGTTGGAAGAGTCATACATATTTTCTGAGCAGGTTAAATGTGATCAAAGCTGGAACACAAGGAGGATGACTACCGCCTGACTACTTTAGGCCTAAATGAACTCTCACTGCCTTTGTGTAACTTAGTAGATAAACTGTTATTTTGATTTTAAAAGACCCTTTGTATCTATGTGAATTAAAGTGAAAATGTTTAATTACTTGAGATTTGAGAAATCTCTGGGGAAAAAAAGTGGTGGGAGGGAGTTAAAGGTAAGTTAGGATAATCTGTAGTGCTGATGACTATCTGCCTGTGTTTTGGTTAAATAATTGTTCAGTGGGCAATAAATTTATGCTTTGTTTTTCCAAAGCAAAGACAAAAAGTATGAAAGAGTTAGCAGGACTACAAAGATGATTTACTGAAATTCATGTTGGTTACAGATCTGGACAATTACTCATTATTTCCCTTACTTTAGAAAGGGAAATGAAACAATGTTGAGAAAGACTTTTGACAGTAATTCGTCTTCTGTTGGCAACCCGAATTTGAATACTGAGAACTTACAACGTTTTCTAAAAACACCTGCCTGTAGTAGCACTCATTTAGGTGGAGGATCAGATCAGGTGACTCGGGGTACCTTAGCCCCAGAGGTCCCTCTTTTTCAAAACTTGTTACTGACTGAGATTTTTTTAGCGTGGAACAATAAAGCAGAAGACTGGGGCATAAATTCTTTTCTGTCCCGATTTTGAAAATATCTAAACGTCACTAAGAGTTCTGACTAGACAAATCTTAATATCCTATAGTGATTGCTGTCGGGTAGTGTAATATGCCACATAAATCATAGTTTGAAGAGAAATACTCAGCTCTATATTGGTATATTCTACCAGATCTTAGAATAGAGAATTGCTAGTCAACTTTGAAAAAGTCTGTTTCTGGGAAACAGAAAAGGAGAAAAGGGCGGAGGGGGAGATAATCTTTTGAGGACAAAGTCCACCATCTTCAGTGATCTGTTTCTAGTGATTTTTTTCATCTCTTGAATTAATGCAAATACTTAAAAGCTCAGTAAAACTTGGGCAACTGTGGGTGCAAAACTTGCATGACCAGAGATTCGTGGCCATAGGAAAATGAGTTTAGAACAAGGTGGTTAATGCTTGAGAAAAATCATCTGCTCCTATTCCTCCATCTTAACTTCTGGTGCTATTTGATAGAGTAAGTGTTTATGTGGCATCTTCTGTGCCTTTTTTCTGTATGCCCCTTTTCTTAAAATGATTTTTTTTTGCTGGATTTGCAGTGGCAGCTTGTAAAATTCTTCAGAGAATCAGTGCTTTTTAGTGCCTTATAATTTTTTTTTTTTTTTTACTCTTACCTCTCTCTCTTCTGAAAAATTGATGTTTTAGAAAATGGATCTTCCAGAAACTGGGATTTTGAACAACCCAGTACAAAATGTTCATCTGGGATGCAAGCAATGTGTACTTGAATTCCTCCCACACAGTAATGTGCTGCTGCTGAATTCCTTTTGCTTTGAGGTGGATTTTTGGGGGGATTTTTGTTGTTTGTTTGTTTTTGTTCTGTTAGCTGTTTGGTTTACAAATCCATCATCAGAAACTAGTTTTAAAAGTTCTTTATTATTAATTTGCTTGGCAGATCATCTCAGTGGTATCAACAAATTGCACTGCAGACATAGACACAGTCTTAATCTAGTTCTTTGCAAGAGGGCTTCTGCACTCCACATCAGATGGTGACTGCATTGGGTTACATATGAGGGCCACAGCTGTAGTGAGCACACGTTTCTTAGCTGCTGTGCAGTGCCTTTACCTGGCACTGTTTTCTTCATCTGTTATGTTACATTGAGGTGTTCTTACGTTCCCCTTTTAAGTCCTTTTTCTGACAGTAGCTGCTGGCAGGCAGACTTGCTTGAGAAAATCAGTAATCTCCCTCTGTGTCTCTTTTGGAAGAAAAATCATTGATGTTCTCTAGCTTTTTAACATGACATACAGTGTTGAACAAGGTGCTTCTGATCCTTGAAGTAGGAACAGCCCACAAGATAGGGTGTTTTGTTTGTTTATTTTTGATCTGCTTCAGGCAACTTTAGAAATGCATTTTTAATTAATTCTTTCCGAGATTGTCATTTTGAACTTAGAGAACCCTTGACCTGGTGTATTGCAACTGTTCTTGGGCAAATCTAATGCTTTATTTTAGTACTTCAGTCTCCACTATGTGCAATACAGCAGAATGGTCTAACTGGTGTACTGCTAACCCGTTGCTGCCATTTGAGCTTTTGTTTAGTCTCCACGAAGACGCTTTGGTCCAGCCCAGAGATATGCTTTATACAGGCTAATTTCTTCAGTCTCTACAAAGGTCATATATTTGGTCCTGAACAGATGTTACAGCTACAGAAGCAACAGTCTGCACCTAAGACATATGCTGTGTGGAGCTGTCCCTAGTAATAAGACTTCGGATATTAGAAACAAAAAAGTTCCCAAAAAATGAAAAAGGGAAGGAAGGGGAGACAGTAATCCTAGCACTTCTATGTTGGGAATGTTTCACTTTTCATTTTAAATCTACATCATATTTTTAAACTATGAGAAGATGTTTCTGTCAATTTTCATATGCCTTGCTAAGTTGTTTCTATTAATTATTGTTCTTCAGGGATGCTAAACTAGTGGTGAAGAACCATGTTGCAGATCTAATTCATTTCTATGTAAACACTTTTAATCTTTGAGGTAAACATTAGTAAAATTACTTTCAGATAGGAGGGCATATAAAGCTTGCCAAAGGTGCAGGACCTGCATGAAATCTAGGCCTTTCCTTCTTTCTTGAGACTTTCCTGTTTACAGAAGCCAGTTCTGCAGATCAGCTGGTTTGTAGCACTTCTGCTATGACTGTGACATGGCAAATAAATTTCTTTTTAATGTATATTCTTTGATTTAGCTTCTGTTCTCGGTTTTCTCATTAAACCGATGACATGAGCCATTAGAATTCCCTTGGTTAGTAGCTTATAGGCAGTTTGCAGATAGTCCAGTGAGAGATACTCTCTGTACTGCCACACGCTTCAACTGATTAAGTTCTTCAGTCTGGTAATCAATTTCCACAGTAGCTGTGGTCCCAGTTCAGTTTGTTGGGGAGCAGCAAGTGGACGGGTAGTGTGAGGAGGAGCGAAGCAGGACAACAGGGCAGTCATGTACCCTGTATCCTCCCTGAGCATGGGCATGATCCTGCAGTCCCCACACAAGAAGAGCAGAGCAAGTCCAGTGTTAGTAACAAGACCAGCCAATGGTCCAGTGGTTGCCATGCAAGCTCGTAGTGATGAGGGAGGCCAGAGACCCATCCAGGAGATAAAGTCAGAGGATAAGGTAAGCAAGATACTCAGCTAGGTGCAGCCTGAGTATCACTGGTCATTCTATTGTGGCTGAAGCTATTCCTCGTACATGGATGCTGATAAATACACACACTAAGAGATTGACTGCCTTATTAGCATGGTCTTTCCACGTGTTACCATTGTCTAGTTCTGAAATGAACTGTTCTGCCTCACCTTTTTGAGTGAGACCTTCTGTGAAAGTGTAATGCTTAAGTCTCAGTTGGGATGGTTTGTTCATGTGAAGTTATGTGAAGCACTGATTCTATCACAGTCCTAACTGGGTGTCAGTTACAAGTATGTAAGTATGTACAGAGTGTGTTGGAACTTCCACAGATTTGATTTGAATTAGTGCCAGAGGTTATTAAATAATGGTAAACACAAAGTGAAGTACTCCGTGTGTTCTGGGACAAAGTTGCCCTCCTAAGCAATTCTTTTCGCTGCAGTCATAATGAGAAGCTACTATAGATGTTAGTTGTACATACAGTCTATGCTGTGTCTCTCTGTGCAATCTATTGTATGTCTTCGAGCAGCTTGTCTTTACTCCGGCTAGATTCTCTTGTAGTAACTGTTGCTACCCTATCTGAAAAGAAGCACT
The DNA here is from genome assembly GCF_059628265.1 of Tinamus guttatus. Taxonomy (NCBI): domain Eukaryota; kingdom Metazoa; phylum Chordata; class Aves; order Tinamiformes; family Tinamidae; genus Tinamus; species Tinamus guttatus. Next base: position 13,247,586 of record NW_028288582.1, read on the forward strand.
GAGTAATAGATATTGTTCTGTGGGTTTCTTGTTAAGAATTTGTATGAGATGCTTCTTAAAAAAAAATATTCTTAGGTGCAGTGAGTGTTTTGATCATCCTATCACAAAAGGAAGAACTAAGATTGACCTCTTCTTCAGAGATGATTTTGGATTTGTTCAATATAACCTTGTAGTCAGTGACATACCTGGTATGATTCACAGCAGTCTTGCTGTGGATATCAAAGGTACCCAAAAAAGCCTAATCTGTTGTGAAAAGTCTGCTACATAGCCTTTTTTAGGCATATAAAACCTTCTGTGTACCTAAAGATTTTTGTGTGCTCTTATAGATGAGGGAAATATTCCCTTGCACAAAAGGCGAAGCACCCTTGGTTCCAGTCTTGTCCCAGGAGAGAACTGCTTTTGAGGTCATTTTATGGATTTGCTTAGGCGACAGTAATGGCTCCAGAAATGACAGATTTTTGTGTGTAGCTCTCCTCACAAGTTTGTGCTGTCCAGCAAACAAACTTCTGCTGAACTTAGGAGCCAAAAGTGAAGTCTTCCTCTAAACTTACTCTAAAGCATTACTTACAAAAAGTAAGCTAGTATGATTTCTAAGCAAGCATTATGATACTGTGGTGTCAAATCAATTTTAACATCTGGTATTCTATTCTATATATTCCCTTCCCCACTTGCCTACTTATGCAAAGACATTTCTTGATGTTTTAACTCACAAGAAATGACCACATGCCATACTGCTGATAATAAAAATGCTGAATCAGAGGAAAAAAACCTGGGTTATAAATATTTACTCATAACAAAATAAAGATTAAAGTGTTATAGAGACTATATGTGCTAGAATGCCTAGGATCTTATTCACTATATACAATCGATATAAAAATATTGCTCTGAATTTTAACTTCATCCGTTCCAGAAGACTGTTTTAAAGCTTTAAGTCCTGTGGAGACTGGCTTTTTGTTGTTATCATGTGTATTGCGTGTGTAGTGCTTACAATTTATTGAAGGCAAGAAGTGTTTCCAGGAAACAGTTGTGGAATTTTCCTTATACCCAGCCACGAGTATTTGCATAATTGCAGTATTAGCTCACATGAGTTACAAGATTTGTGCCTTCACATCACATATAGCTGGTTACATGATTGCTTACAGAGTAGCCTCAAGATATGCAGAGTTCTAGACCAACCATGATTTTCATGTGTTTGGGTGTATCTGATCTAAAAGCTGGTATGCAAAAAAATTACTGCCTGTGCAATGAAGAATTATGCAAGTAGAAATAACATACATGTCTTAAAATCCCTATTGAAGCTTGCCATGTCATTTCAAAGTGTCTCGGACAACAATTAGAATGCTTCTTGTCTTGTTGGGTTGTAACATTTTGAAAACTTTTATAAGGATGAAGTCAGATTAACTGAATGGAGCAGTTTCATGTAACAACTAACAAGTTTGATCAAGCCTGGGAATCAAGCCTGACAAAATGAGAATAACTAGTAAGCAATTCTTGCGTTAATTTGGAGAATTTTCCCCAATGTATTCCTAAAGAGTCAGTTCTGAGAGTAGCCTGGAAGGAGTAATTTCAGGAAGAATGCCAGTCTGTCTTTGCTCCATTGCACCCTCCTGGTCTGCACAACTAGGCATTTCTGAATTCTGTTACCGGATTGTTACAAATTTGCACACAAAATGCCTACTTTTCTCTAAAAACAGCTGTCCTATTTTGTGAAATTTCAGTTGTTAATGCTTTTTGAAACAGCAGTGGAAATTTACTTATCCTCTTCCTTTTATTATTTTTGGTAGAAAGAATTGAGATTTGTTTTCTTTGAGTTCAATATTTGGCTATACATACATAACACAATCCACAGCAAATTTGTTAAAGATTTGTTGAAATACTATTTTTGTGCTCAGTTGTGAGGAAATTGGTTTAAGATACAACCCAGGTTTCATCTTTTACTCACAAATCTGTTGTTGAGAGCCAAGCGCGCAAAAGCCTGAATGAAAGCAATTACTCATCTAAAAACAAGCAAAAAATATTTAGGGAGAATAAGCTTAATTTTATATATATATATATATATATATATATATATATATATATATATATAACTCTGAAATGTGTTTTCTACCCCAAAGGTCATCTCCCTGTTCTTTAGACCAACCATTGCCAGTACTTGATATTTCTTTATCTTTTTATTTTTCTTCTTCAATATGGAATACGCTTAAAAAAAAAAAGGATACTTTTAAAGCTATCTATTTTATGCAATATTTGGTAAAAATCTTAAAACTCACATAAATGAAAGTCTAAGAGAATTTAATAGCAGAGAACTGGAAATGACACAGTGGTTGGCAAAGGGCAGTTCTGAAAATCTTCTATTATGAACTGAGTGCCCCAAGGTTTACCCAAGCCTTTACCCAAACCTTCAGCACACAATTCTGTATGGATTAACTGTATCTTCACATAGCTTTTATTATCAAGGAATAGCTTTTGGAGAACACTTGCAGTATTCAAACACACTTGGAAGAGTAACTTTCCTTAAAAATGTTGCAAAATCCATTTAAGCAGACAAGTTTCACAGTTCTGATGAATGTGATGCATGATTTCAGAATATGCCAGCTCTGGTGTTCAGTGCAGTAGTCCTGCTTAGTTAAGAACAGAGTTTTGTGCATTAAATAGTTGGAGAACAGAAGCCATCTGTTCTTTTTCAGAGGTGACCTTTCATTTAGTTGGAAAAGTGGGTCCTAAACAGTGAATACTTAACAGAATGGCCGCAGTGAAAGCTTTAGAATTATCGTTTGGCTAAAACGTGTTTACACAAAGACTGTTGTGAATCCAATAAGCCGTGGCATTGTACAACCCAAATGCTGGTTGGGGCAGTGACACATGTTTTTGAATGTTGTTAATCAATTATGTTGAAAAATACTTCAGAGATGATATATTTAAACGCGAAATATAATTTCTCCTGGTGATAGAATAATGGTATTAAGTCACTCGAGTGGTTTCCGTATCCACATTTGTACTTCAGAGGTACAAACACAAGGGCTCAAGCTTTTTCCAGAGAGTATTTGCATGGCATTCTCCCTATGCTCGGTGCACCCATAACAAAACAATGTACTGTATATCCCTCAGTTCTCTTAGAGACATCCTGAATAGGATGTCTGGTTGTTCTTTGCAGGCTGTTAGCAAGCTTTAACTAGACTTACCCTTTCCAGTATTCGCCCCTCTTTGGTTATCTTTCAAGGTTTTGTTTGGCTGCTTTGCTCTGGGTGTTCCCAAGGTCTCTGAAACAAAAATCTTTTTTCTTTTTCTCCATTTTCATATGGTCAAATAGCAAAATCCTGTCTGCACATTCTGTTCCTTGTGCAACAGGTCTGTCCCCATAATGGATGGGAGCATTTTGGGCCAAATGTTCCTCTAGATTGCATGCTTTTCTTGATGCAACTTGTATAAATTGTTCTGGCTACCTGCAGAAACCCAAGCAGCAATCTCTCTTCCTCCCCCCCCGGTACTCGTTACCAACATGGATGTCCCTGTTGTCTTTCGTCTTTCACTCTGAAAGTTCTTTGGAGTTCTGGCAGCCGTTCTCTGTCCTTTCCTTCAAGCTGATGTGGATGTGCTGTCTGCCAGGCCTATGAATAAGGGTGCTAATCACAAGTCACACTTTCCAATTAAACAGAGCTAGTTCCCAAAGGATAGGGTTGCCTCAGCTTGGTTTTGTTTAGCCTCTGAACGGCTGAGGCTCTCTGCTCACTCAAGGAGTTAAACTGCTGTGTGACAGCACAGATTCGCTTGGGATCTCCTCCTCACCACTAAGGTCCTTACCATTCATTTCTGTTGTTTGGCCCTGTCATTCAGCCTGTCTACCTGTGCCTTCTGTCTGGAGCTCTCTTCAGCTGAGTGTTACAACACAGACAGATTTTTTTTTTCAGGTGCACTTAATGAAATAATGGAGGTCTTCACGACCAGGTTTTTGAAAGTGCCTGTCCTCAGTCCCATATTGGTACCTTTTTGCTGCCTTTTCCCATGTCCTGTTGGGTATTTTTCTGTTCAGCTTAATTTCCATCTCTTACAAATAGTAACAAAACTATTTGGTTCAGTGCTCTTCAGCCGTTTTGCATGCTTCATCTCTCCCTTCTCAGGGGATCTCCCTTTTCATTAGATTTGGACCATGCAGAACTTCATGAAAGCAGTTTTATAATAGATGTTTCCTTCTCTGAAGGAATTCTGGGCTTTCTGTTCACAAGTGGTAATAAAACTATTGTCATATCTGGGGATTAATTCATTCTCTTAATGCTAATGAGGCAACCAAACTTGTCCCATGTTTCAGAATACAGATGTGTTTTAATTTTTCCCTCAAGGAGAGAGGATTTAAGCCTCAGGCTGCTTGATTGCACTCCCTGGCTAACTGAAAGGCAAACTGGTCGCATTAGGGCATTGAATCACAGACCTTTCCAGTGCTTCTGGGCTGTGTGAGCCTTTTTTTATCGGCATTTTCAATTAACACTGCACAGTAACTTCTTATATCAGGCAAAACAGAGTATCCCTTTATCCAAATTGTGCCAGAAGGCACTTTGTCTCAGTAGGGATGAGCTTTTTAAGGGCATTTTTTCCCCATTTGAATCTTTGACTCTCCTGAGGCCTAATCTAATTCCTGCAGTTAAATTCAGAAATACCCTCTTGTTCTACATATCTGGTTATAACCTATTGAGCAATTTCAGAACTAATAACTGTCAGAGCTACTATTAAACATGTTACTAAGTTAAATTTGCATTGCTGTAGAGTAGGAGGTGTACTCATAAGGGCACATCCTCTCACTGTACAAATAACTGTTTGCCTGTCAATCCGGCTCTTACAGTACTTGTGAGTTTGCTTGGTCTCTGCAGAGAAATGCTCCTTCTTCCTCCTCTTTAGCCAATGTTATCATGTGTTTTTTTGTTTGTTTGCTGTTTTTGTTTCTTCTTTTCTTGTTTGTTTATTGATTAAGCTCATTAGAAAACAAGGGCAATGATGGTGCAGTATCTCCGTTCTTCTGCTAGCATTCTGGAATTGAATTCTGAAGCCAGTTTTTGATCTCTGAAACTGATGCAGTCTGTGGTCTCACTTTGGTCTGTGAACACACAGCCTTACGTGGTGGACGCAGTTCTGTGCTGTTTGTCTTTGAAGCAGTTATCTTCTGACGTGAATGGTAATCCATGCTGCACCTCTCTCTTGGGTAGTAGCAAAGTGTTACAATTCTCTGTTCCAAAGCTGCTGCCCCTGTTTCCTGGTTGGAAAGACTAATATGCTCCCTCTCCTCTTCCTGTGAGAGAAAAGGATGCTGAAACTGGTATTCTGGAAAAAAGACTACAGGGGTTGTATAGACATGATGTTAAAAATTGCCTAGCAAATTAAAGCAGTAACATTTCACTAGGATCCTCAAATCTGATGGACTAATTTTAGGGAACACAGTGGACTGTGCTCTGCACATTTTATCGCATCCTATGTGGAATGGGAAAAAAAATGAGGTCTACCCTGTGTACTACTGGAGCATTTAAAGGAAGCTGCCTAATAGTGTATACAGGCACATCACAGGGTCAGCTCCTTCCAAAGGGTAAGTGTTAAGGTTATATAACGTTTCCTTTTAATTTAGTGGGGAAATGGTTCAACAGAGTGAACTGACTGATAGTGTAACCAGTTCAGTGCTAGGCTACTCAGTTCTCAGGTGCTCCTAACAAAGTTCAGTGTGTATCAGTAGATTCACTCTTAGGCAGCTAAACTGTTCCAAATAACCACTTCTTATTCCTCTGCTATAAACGCTACAGTGTAATAACACATTCAGGAATTATGCTGAACTTGGTAAAGAAAAAAACACCCAAACCAGCTGTTGCTTGCTGGAAGAGCCTCCAGATGATCTGTAAATGTGAAAGCACTGCTGACTGCAAACACAACAGATGTCCAGAAACAAGCCTGCATTGCCATATTCAGACTTACTGGAGATGGGTTAGGCACCTTCCAGCTTATTTCCATTAGTGCGTAATTGTTTGGGCTTCTGCAGCTCAAAGGAGGTGAACTGGTGTTTGTTGTGATGACTGGATGAGAAAGAAAACATATACTTTGCCTCCTGAAAAAGATCCGTAAGCTTGAGACTACTTACAAAATGTACATGTTCAGTGTGAATTCATAAGGAGACAATTCAACTTCACTTGTCATTTAGTGTTTTCCTTCCCCATGCTAGTTCTCATACCATGAAAGCAATAATGGATTCCAGTGGATTCTGGAATGTGCATTCATGTAGAAATGTTACATGAGTTGTAACTTAGGACAAAATCGAGATGATACAAAATGGCTTTGGGTTGTGATTGTTTTTATTTGATCTTAGACTGCATATTTGATTGGTGAGTGCAATGTGATTCCATGCATGAATGGTAAAGTACAACTTCCGTGACTTTCATAAGCTACTGCTAAGATATCTCCAATACAAAAAAAGGAAGCAATGGTGTTGTAGTAACATTCTGCAAAATGGTTTTAAAACTTCATGTCATTCATACTGATAAAGATTGTTTGTGACTCCCTGGAAAATGCATGCTTGACAGTAAGCTCACTTAAGTGTTCCTAGTGAACTTAATACTATAAAAATCATGTTCTATACGCAACAGATAGATGTAATTGCTGGGACTTGTGATTTAACAAAACAGTGTGAGTGGAGATGTATCCAGACTCTATAACTTTGGCTGTCTGAAGTCAATGTTTGCTACACGACATCTAATGAGAGCAAATCTGTGTCGATTTTTATGTGACCCAGAGGGCTTTGCTTTCAGACAAATTGTCCTTTCTGATGTTCTTGGGAGTGATAGAGACTTTTAAGCTGTTTTCCTGTGCTTAGATAAGAAGCTGTAAATAGTTGGTATCAACTCCTTGCAACGGTTCTAAGCTGCCTTCCGGAATATAAAAGCACAGCAGTATGTAGCAGCACAGCAGTGTTAGAAGAACATGCTCAATGGGTCCCCTTTTTTCTTATCTAATGCTATGTTCCAATTCATGACTTAATTTCTTGCTTAAAATACTGCTTGTGATAATCATCTGCTTTCCTCTTCTTGGCTCTATGTGGCCTTGAATTCCAGCACTAGACTACCCATAAGCAGAAAAAAAAGAAGCAAGAGCTAAAGGATGCCAAGCACGTATCGTCCATGGTGTAGAAGTTGGAGTTCTTATAAGCCTCATTACAAATGTATCCCAAAGGGTTTTCTATTTATAAATATCTGTTTATGACTTAGAGTAACTTATTAGTTAGGTTTTCTTATTGAAATTTAATTTCTAAGAAATTATTTGATACAATATATATTTTCTCAAAGTTGTTGTTAGATTTTTAAATATTTTATTTTGTAAGGGAGAGAAGAAATATGTCCAAAAGTTGTTCCAGAATTCATGTCTGTTGTACTAAACTAAAATATTTGGGGAAGCCGAATTATTAAATTACTATGACTTTTAATCTCGAAAAATTTAAAAGGGAATGCACTTTAAAATGAGAACCACCACCCTCTAAGCAAATATTACTTAAAGCTGTGAATTAGATAAACAACTACTAATAAGCTTGCATCTTTTGAAATGTTTAAGTGGGCCTTGCTTCTCACCAACAAAAGGTGTTTTGTAGTAATAGATACCTGAGATCATAAGGGTTCTGCTGTACCACTATGTATTTTCATATACAGCTCCACAATCTGTTTCTTGTCACTACAGTATTTTGCATCTTAATTTTATTACATCGTGTGGAGGCAAAAATACATACTTTTGAAGATTATCTACAGCATTTGTAGATAACTGATTGATAGTTCTCATCAATTTCTTTTGGTATATCAACATTATAAGTTGTTTTCATGAACCTCATATGGATTGAATAGTCTTTATTCTCTAAAATGGGAAGAATTTATTCTGAAGTGGGAAGAAGCTTGCGTTTATATATTTCACTTCCCTGCCTTTTGCCCCACAACTGACGGGGAAACAACCAGGGAGCTCTGTGGGTAACTTGAGACTGGCTGATGCCAGGATGGAGGGCTAGGCCTTCCTGAAGGCTTTTTTGTTTATTTGTTTTGGTTTTGCCTTTTATCTAGTTAACAGGTATGGGAAAAAATAAAGAAAGAGAAGCAATAACTGTGTCAAAAGACAGTGGAATCATGCAGAAAAAAGAGTTTGTTATGTTTTGTTTCAGAATTAGTATTCCAAGTTAATATTTGAACAAATTAAGGCCTAGAACTATTTTAAACTCAAAAAAAAAAGGCACTCAGTCACAGTATATGTATTTTAATACAATTTAATAATATGCTGTTGGACTGTTTAATTTTTACACCTCAGGGCAGCACTGAAAACTATTTCTAATTTAAGATGCTTCTTCTCATGAGGGTAGTACTTTTTCTTATATAGCACCTGTTTTTAAACTCCAAATCTGAATCTACAAATGTAAAACCTGACTTTTGAAATATTTGCTTTTTTGAACACTCTTCTTTAAAGGACCTATCAGGATCTCTCTCCCAAATGCTAGAAGCTTGAAGGATAAGGGAGGAGCAATGTTGCATGGCCCAAACACATGTGCTTTCGTCATTAGCAAGGTACAGCATGACCTCATGTTGACCTCAAAGGTAAATCGCTAACAGGGAACGATTATACATGCCTGTGAAAACAGCCTAGTCATGAGCATAATCAAAACAGTTACTTCAGCGTGTAGAATAAAATTAAATTTACACCTCTGTCTGCCTTTCTCTTTCTCTCTCTGTCTCTCTCCAAATCTCTTCTTGAGAGAATGTTGTGTTTTTTATATATGTGTTTGTCGTGAAAGGAGATTACAGTTTTTTGAGGTCATAATAAATGCCTAAGTATTGGGAACCCATCTTGTATCTAATTTAACCAGACTATAAAAGTGTATAATTGATTGCTCCTTTTAACTAAAGGTTTCATTTATTGTCTAGAGTATTGATATTGCAGCTTTGAGAGTGTGTCTTTATTACCTCGGGGAGTATGGTGGAGTTCTGAAATGTATAGTTCATTTAGACTTACGAGAATGTCTTTTAAATATCAATACATTAACTTTTGTGTGCTTATATTTAGACTGCCACACAAACATATGATATTTTATATTTTGTATAAAGGATTGTAAATATTCTGTAGCGTGTTGCCACACATCTCTACATATGTTGGAATATGATTTTAGCTAGCAGTTCTGAGCTATTTGAAGAAGAATTGCTGCCAGCATCTTGGAACTGTTAGCCGTGTTTTCCCATATAAGTTGTATAATAATATTGTTTGATATGAATTTGTGTTCTTTTTAATAGAATGAGAGAGCGTATTCCTTCTGCGGAACAATAGAATACATGGCTCCAGATATTGTAAAAGGAGGAGATACTGGCCATGATAAGGTATGTTCTGTCCCAGTTTCATCTATTACTAAGGAGTTTTATTCTTCAGGTAACACTGTTCAGATGTTATCGTATTTAAACATGCTTTCTTTCAGGTTGTCATAGTATAGATGTTTTTAGCTATGTTCAAAATCATGGATACAATGTATTTTTACATTGTAAATCTTATTTTTAGTGTCGTCTAAGTAAAGGCATACTTAAATCTATTTAGGTTCATTTCTTTTCTATTAATTTTTTTCTGATGTGTTTAAACTTTAGCTGAAGAACAGAAGAGAATTAGCTGATAAATTCTCATACTTAAAAACTAATTCAAATTAGTAAAAAAAAAAAAAAAAAGTTTCACAGATAGCTAACATTCTGATATGCCTTAAATTGTACAATAAGTTAAGCTACAGACTTCTCTTTCTTGAAGTTTGGAGTTCACCTTTATGAAATGTTCTCCACTTATCAGAAATAAATTTCATTTAGCTTGAGTTTTAAGTTTTATTATGAAATGCATAATAACACGAGTCAGTAATTGATGGCTTGTCAAAATTTCTTTCAGTTAAGTAAAGATCAAGAAGATATATATGATTTTGTTTCAAATGTCACCTCTTAATATCTCTTCACTACAGGAATTCTACAAGATCCCTAGGTTGTTAATAATAGTTTATTAATCTAGGAAGTTTTCCTGAATATTCAATCTTTTTGTTTGTTTGTTTTTCTGTAGATTAGGTTTATTTGACTTGGTTTTCTCTTAATGGACATGTTCACAACTTCTTTTATAACAGCCTTTTTAAGAATTAGAAAATGTCTCCTCCGATCTCTCTCTTTTTTTTTTTTCCTACACTAATTGTGCTTATACTTTTCCTTGATGATGCTTTGTTCTTTTCTTAATGTTCATTCTTTTCTTTTGGTCTCTGAATTGTCCCATATATTTCCTTAAACTGGGAGCACTGTAATTGGTGCAGTATTTGATCTAGACTTTGGCAGTTTGGAGTACACCAGGATGATAATTCTCTATAATTCTTGAATTAAATTATAAAGATAGAACATACTTTGTCTTTCTACTGAGTTATTGACTCACTCTTAATTGGTATTCTGTCTTCTACATTTTTTCTACAGTGCTGATTGTTTAATCGTTATTATAAATGGAACTTTATATTCATACATTTGAACACTTTTCTGCACTGTGTCCTGTTGCTTTCATCTTGCCAGTTTCAGAGCTTTTTTCCAGTGTATGAGGGGCTTTGAATTCTGATTCTGTCTTCTGAAGAGCTTACAAATTTAGTATCATTCTTAGTTTGATGGTAAATCTCTACTCTGTTATCTTTTATCAGTTCTATTTGATATTATCATCAAGCCAGAGCCCTACGGTATTCAATCAGAAAGTGTAAGAGTCTGACAGCAAATGATTGACACCTGATAAATAAGTGTGATTTTTCCACTGCCTGTGTTCCACTGCCATGCGGTGATGGTTTTTTCTCTCTGACGTGGTTGGCTCACTATGGGTAATGTGATATGGCACAGTGCTACATGATTTTTAGCATATTTCATACCTGTACATGTAGCAGCCCCATGATCTTATCAAAAAAAAAAAAATTTTTCTTGTTCTGCTTTTGATTGCTCAGTGTCTTTGCTTTGTAATGTGTCCTCCAGTAGCTTTAAAACTTGCTGCAGTATTACATGTAATAAAAGATTTGAGTTTTTTCTGATTATGTAAATAATTTTCTTTTTTAAATCAGTATCTGTTTTATTAAAAAAAAAAAAATCTTATTCTGGGATCGTCCCTGATAATTACATGTTTGCAAATGTAATCCCTAACAATACAGACCTCTTCAGTTAGTTCTTTTAGACACTCTTAGATAAATACACCAAACCAAATTTTTCTTTGCATCTTAAACAGAAAAACTAAAAATGAGGCTAAATTTGGATTTCTTCATTAATTGTCCTCCTGTGTTATTTTATGTCAACACAAGCAAACCAGAAGTTCAGTTTCATGCATTTGCAAGTTTAATGGAAGGAAAACCGGGAAGTTCAAACATCTGTAGCTAAAATGATTTTTTTAATGAAGTTAAAACTAGACTTCTTTCATTATTATTCATAGTAGCATCCTTCCTGATGGGAGAAATACTTATGAATAAAAGCTGTTATTTTTAATTATTTTATCATTATTATTAAATTAAAATTAAATTTTATTTATAATTAAAAATATGTTTCATCATTGACAGAGTACATGAGTGCAGATATCTTGCAAACTGCATCTCAAAAAAAATTTATTAAAAAAACTTGGCTTTCTCTCCCCAGGGAAATACCTATCCTTGAATCCTTGAATTTATATAGCCTACTTCATGTATTGGAATAGTCAGACAAAACTGGAGACAGTATAGCTAAGGAAGGCATTATCTGAAGGCATTTTTGAGGTGCTGATCTTAAGATAAATGAACAACAACAACAACAAAAAAACAGAATTATGAATAATGAGTAACATATACGTGTGTGTGTGTGTATATATATACACATATATACATACACTAGAATATGGAAAGAATATAGGTATTGACAGGTGATATAACATGGAAATTCTGTGAAATTTTTGGATGTCCCAATTAACTGTAACCCATAGACTTCCAATGTGCTTTTCAGAAGTTCTTAGATTTCATTTTCAGACTTTTAAAATTTGATGTCTCATTCCTTTTTAGGAAGCCTTAGGTGTCTCTTATTTAGAATCTGCTTTAAAATTCTTAGCCCTTCACAGCTATGAAGGCAAAAATAAATTTTGGGGAAAAAGAAATGAAACTGCTATAATCAGGAAAAAGAGAACTCAGTTTCAAAAGCTAAGCTGAGTTATTTTGAAGTTGTATTAATTTAGCATTGAGAATACATACTTAGCTCAGTCAGTACTGCAGTCCTGTCAGCTTTACTGTATTGATCCTTTACTATATCCTATTACTGTATTGATCCTTTACTATATCCTATCCAGAGTGATAGGTAGGGCCCTGCTCTTCTTGCTGGCTGTTTACTAGGTGCATTGTTTTATTCTTCCTTTTATTAGCAATATTTTTGTGCTGTATTGTAACATCCATAATTATTTTTTTCTACAGGCTGTTGATTGGTGGAGTGTTGGTGTTCTCATGTATGAATTATTAACTGGAGCGTCACCATTTACAGTTGATGGAGAGAAAAATTCCCAAGCAGAGATTTCTAGGTAAGATTCTTAACAATAGAGTGTGCACATACTATTTCACAAAGTGTCATATATGTGTATGCTGGGGCGGTTCAAAACTAAAATTTAAGAAGAAAGTGATACTAGAGCAATCACTTTGGTGTTCTGCTTAAGAGAATGACATCTGGACAGGTTTTATTAACATTAACATATTATTGAAATAAATGGGTCCTTGAAGGGCAGTTCTGTTGATTTAAATTATGGTGGAACCACAGCTTTTGTGGATGATGTTCAGCCCCATTGTATGTATGTTTAGTGTTGGAAAAAGTCGAACTAAATAAGTTCCAGGCAAACAGAAAAATCAAATTCAAAATCTTGATATGTAATTAATCATTTATTTAGTTGGAGAGATTTTTATCAGCTCTTACTATGTCAGTACCATCAAACCATAGCTTTAAAGCATTGAGGAGTATCCTAAACTGCCATTTTTGTCAAAGGTAATGTCTTAGTAGTATATAAATTTATTTTATGAATATATAACATTGAATCAAAGAATATGATCCTTTCTATCCATACTTGCATTTCTGAGGAAAAAAGTGACTATGAAGCTTACAGGATAAAGATAAACCCTAGCATTTTTATGTTTTATGTGTGAAGTTTTTCTGATTTGACTGTCTCTTGATAGCATTATGTGCTCTTGGTTATTTCAGGTTTTCAGATGAGATGAGATTAAATTCAAAACCGAGAAACCACAAAGTTGCTAACATCTTTCCTCTGGTAGTCAATAACCTAATTTCTGACCTAAATTTAGTAGTGGCAAGGTTACTGCTTTGTTTTCATGGACTAGTATTGTTTCTTTCTAAGTTTCTGTTCTGGATGGTGTCTGCACATTTGTAGACAGCAATCCTGTCACTTTTCATCTTCCATTTTCATAAATGTACAAGGTAGGTTCAGGTAGTTTTCTTATGGTAAGGATGCTCCTCAATCTCCCGGTTTCTGGAGGAAACCCTTTTCTTAACTCAGTTTGTAGTGTTTTTTTTCTTACATATGGAAAATTTTAATTGTATTCCAGCTAAGATTTCAAAATTTCTCTTCTTATGAGAAGCAATAATTGACCATCTGGGCAAAAAGACGTTCCTTCCTTTTTTTTCAGGTTCCTCATGTTGATGGCAATGAGAGACTTGAGAGATTTAATTCCTTTTTCTTTAACACTTTTAACTGATGGTTTCCTTTTTTATAAGTGAAAAGTATCATTGTATGTCACTGCATGACTGCATTTGAGACTTGAGTACTGAAATAATAGGAAAGAGATGAAATCAAGTTGCCCCTGCTTTTTGAATCCCTTTCGTTGATGGCTCCCTCTTTGAGGGATGACCTGTTTTGTGCATTTGCAGTTTGGTGTATGTGATAAATGTTACATTCCTTTTCAATGAGTATCTCAATATTGCTGTCTTCCCCGTCCTGGCTGCTGAAGACAGGAAAGTTCCTGTGAAACCTTCTGGGGAATGGTGATTTTGCCACTTGCCTTGGGGAGCAGTGGGAGTGCTTGGGAAGTTCCTGGAAGATGGGGTAGACCAGGCATTAAAAAAGGGGTAGGTGCAAGATGTCAGCACGCTGTCATCCTGCAGCGCAGGCAGGGAACGAAGTGCCTCTCGGGGTCCCTGGATAGACCTCTTTTTCTAGACATTGAAGGGAGTTATCTAGAGTTTGCAGAGGTTTAAATAGCTGCTAGGCTGCTGATTTTGGAGCAGGCCTGAAAGAAATGACCCACCTGTCAAGATGCACTAGCTTGTTAAATTTATTAATTCTTGTTTCAGAAATGTGCCCCCAGTATTTATTTCTAGCTTGAGTAAAATGAGTTCTTTGAAGAAATAACAGTTCTCTATCTTAAGCCTTTCTGGTCTAAAAGCTATGCTTTTTATTTCCCTTTTTCTTTGCTGGTCAGTTCCTTTTGCCATTAAGGGTGCATTCTCAGTTTACATTTAATGCCTTTTGGGAGGTGAGGGAGTGCTAATTTCTTCAGTTATGCCTGCAGCCTTTCCTGTAATGTTGAATGAGGATGCCAATTCTAGGTGCTCTTTCACCTGTAATTTAAACAGATTCCAGGTTCTCTCCATTGCTTGCTTTTATCTTTTGGGTTTCATTTCTTCTCTCTCACTCTTTTTAAAAAAAAAAAAAATTGCAAATAAGTTCCTTAAATATTTGCAGCTGTCAGTGGTGATGAAATCAGTAGCACTGGCACAGAGATTTGAGTTGGTATAATACACTTTAGCATGCTAATTGCAGCAGACTTGGAGAATTCAATTTTTTCCTATTCATTCATCAGCTCTGAAAGCATAAGTTTCATGGAGCTTCATTTTTCTAAGTTTAAGGTCGGCGGGGGGGAGAAAAAAAGTCTTGTTCTAAATGAATCCTGGTCCTTCCCTTATTCTACACAGCCTTTCAGTAAAGCAGATGGTTTTAAGACAGTTGTAAGGGCTATATCAAAGTCTACAAAACACCTCTCAACTGGGAATCCACAAATAGGTCTACCTTTGGAACAGAAGAATCTGGCATTAGCTGTTCTAATCTCTTCACTTTCAAATTTGAAGGTGAAAACTGTGCTCTGAAAGCTTTCTGCTCAGCTCTCTAAAAGGATTACAGCTTGACATCACTTTTTCCTGTTCCCAAAACATCAGGATGGATATGTATCTTTCTGGTGATACTTACACTGCAGTTCTGAGGACCCTGATAGTGAGACTATAGAGTAGTAGAGTAAACCTAATGTTTTTGCTGGTCAATGGCAGTGATACTTTCAGTGTAGTTTTCTGTAATTTGATCATGTCTTCTACCTTGAGGAAACAAAAATATGAGCTTCAGATCCTGCACTTCTGGATTTTATTATCTTCACTATTTACTCCAATCTGCTGTTTTCCGTCTTTTAACCAGTTACTAGCCATGGCTGTTCTTGTTATCCCATGGCAATTTAGTTTCCTTAAACATCTGAGTTATTTGCTGAAAGCGTCTTGTAAAACTACATAGCTGTCATCAATCAAATTACTCTTGTACACATCCTTGTTAACCCCTTCTAAGAACTGCTTAGGAGCTTCTGTGGAGGAACTTTCCTTTACAAAAATCACACTGACTTTTTTCTGATAGATGATATTTATCCATCTATCTTCTAATCTGATACTTAATTATGGCTCCTGATTTGTCTCTGTGAATGTTGTGCTTACCTGCTGGTGATTCCCCATATATATATATGTATATGTATATATTTAAGTGGTTTCACTTTTGCCATCCCTCCTGTCTTTTGAGTATCATGGAAGTTTAAGTGGAATGTTAAACAGTGCTGTTACTATAGCAAATCATTTATTTTTTTAACAGTTAATATGGTAAGTAATTGCCAAATCAATTTTGTCTGTTTTCCTAGGAGAATATTAAAAAGTGAGCCACCTTATCCACAAGAAATGAGTGCACTATCTAAAGATATAATTCAGCGTCTTTTGATGAAAGATCCCAAGAAAAGGCTAGGTTGTGGTCCAACTGATGCTGATGAAATCAAACAACATCCTTTTTTCCAGGTAAAGAAAAAAAAATTATTCCTAGATTCCACTAACTCTATTTCAGTTCCTTTAGAAGGTGTGGTAACAACATGAATAATTGAAGTTAGTCAGAGTATCTGTGTGCTTTTGTATATACTTCATGTGCATGCCACAACAAGAACATGGAAGCTTTTCACTTCCTTTTGTCATGGCTTCTAACAGTTATTTTAAGCAGCTAAAAATGCAAAATTTAAATCAGCAGACTTAATAGAAAACTCTTTATATCGTGTGTGTGTATGCTTTTTTTTTTTCCCCACCGATATTATTAATAACATTTGAATATTGAGAAAATTATTTGACAACTTTCTCTTGGGAATTACATTTTGTTCTGAATTAATAGCTTTTAATTCTGTTCAGATCTGAGTGCATTAACTAATGCTTGGATTCAAACAATACCACAATAATGTATTTGCTAAACTATATGGTTACTTTCATTGCTGTTAGTATTGTCTCTGTACCATTAAACATAAAAATTAAAAGGAAACGGTCAAGTGGAAATTTCTAGTAATGGTTATAAAACTAAATATATTTTTAATTAGTGTAAATGTTGGACTAGTTAAATTGGGCAACTTAAATTAGAAAAATAAAGGGAATGTTTTCAGTGTAATTAACATTCAGCATAGGCAGAATCTTGGATTTTTAACTTTGCAGTTTGTTTTTGTTCTTTTTGCATTTCCATCATCTATTATGATTTTAAAACTGTATCATTGCTACACACAAGTAAGTACATAATATTTATTAACTAAGGAAAGTATCAGGATACAATCTGAATGCTTTTGCTTCTGCTTATGAGTTAGAGCAAATGGGGTTAGAACTGTTTTATTTTGGACAAGTCTTTTTTTCAGTATACTTCCTGTTACATTTTAATTTGATTTAATCTTCTTTTCCTTTTGTTTTGTTTAGAATATAAACTGGGATGATTTAGCTGCCAAAAAAGTATCAGCTCCATTTAAACCAGTAATAAGAGATGAGTTGGACGTTAGTAACTTTGCAGAAGAGTTTACAGAAATGGATCCAACATATTCTCCTGCAGCTACCCCTCAGACTTCAGAAAGAGTATTTCAGGTATTTTGGGGGAAACTAGCTAGTTTGAAGTACGAATCTTCTCTGTTACTGCAAAAGAATGGAAGCAGAGGCAAATTTTTAGCATTAATTTCCATTTTTTAAATTATTTATTTATACATGTAGACAGTCATATGACAACTTCCAACAAGCCTTACTGGAGATGAGGCTTAACATTGAGCACAGTGTTATCTCCCAATTACAGTTTCTAAATTATATTATGAATATACTGATTTCATTTAAAGTTGTTCTAAAACTTTCGATGTTTTGTATGTAACATTATTCTTTGTGCACAACAATTTCAAACTCTGCTGTTCTCTGATGTCTCGATTCTGTAGGGATATTCTTTCGTTGCACCTTCTATTTTGTTTAAACGCAATGCAGCTACAGTAGATCCAATTCAGTTTCATGTGGGGGATGAACGGCCTGGAATTGCAACCATTGCCAGAAGTGCTATGATGAAGGTAATAATGATATCAAGAGCTAAATTAATCGGATTAATTTGGAAGTGCATAAAATTTTCAAAGCAACAGTTGCGGGCTAGGCTAGAGATCACAAAACAATCATGTTTACTCTTTATTGGCTCCTCAGGTGATTCAAGCATATATTGTGCATGTGGTGCTATTAAAAAGTGAGAAATGAGAAGATTGTCTCATTTTCCAGGAGATGGAGTATAATAATAATAGTAATTTAACTCCTGAAAGTTCTTACTCATCCAACTATAAAATATATTTTGAAGATACTTTAATCATGTCAGAGTTCCTTTTATGATGTATTTGCCCAAAACTATGTACAGCTGTGTGAAGCCTTTTAATAATACACAATATTGTAATGTCTTCCAATGAGCACATAGTTTTGTGGATAAATGTTTTTACAAACCATTCCTGCTCCTGTTTGTCTGAATATTTTGTACCTTAAGCTATTGTGATAGTAATGCTTTATGTAGTGACTATTGTTGTTGAATGTAGCTTAAGATTTGCTCTTTGTTAGAATAAAATTTATGCGTTTATTAAATACAAATTAAAAATATATATTTTATCCAAGTGAGCTCTTTTACAATTTTTAAATGCAGATGAAAAATTCTCACAATACTTTACTCTTTGTCTTTGACTGTGTATACTAAAAGTATTCTGCAGAACTAAACACAGACAGTTTCCTAACAGGACTCTCCATTTTATCATCATTATGAACTGGATCTGAAAGAGAAACCATTGGGAGAAGGAAGTTTTTCCATTTGTCGAAAGTGCTTACACAAGAAAACTAGCCAAGAGTATGCAGTAAAAATAATTAGCAAAAGGTATAAATATTCTATAAGACAATAAAAATATTTTCTTTGCTTACTGTCACCCATGGATTAGAATAATGTTCGCTACATTTTGGAAGTGAAAAAATAGTTTTAAAATAATTTTTAAATAATTCCTATTTGAAAAAAACTACAGGGTCATACAGTAACTTTATTACTTCTAAAAAAAGAGGTCTGAGAGTCATTTGAGATTAAAGCTTCCTTTAAGCAAATGTTATCTTCATTAGGAAAGAGAAAAGAAGAAACCTGAAAAATGCTTTTATAATTGTAGTCTACCCCTGAATTCCCCTAATTTTGCTCCTAATATGAATACCTTAGAAGATTCTCTTGTCTTTAGACCTGAGTGAACTGAACAAAGGCTCTTGCTAGCTCCATTTTCTTGGCAGCCTGAGTAATTGCCTAGGACAGTATTTTTAAGAAGTATCCATAGTGTGGTTTTGCTTCAGGCCCAAGTAATTTTTTTGTTTGGTTGGTTGGGTTTTTTTGTGAGCCTAAAATGGTATGAGGCCATGTTATAATATCTTTCCTTCGGATGTTCTGAAGGGAGAACCACCACAGTGGAGATAGTCCCCACAAACAAAGCAAGTCAACTATCAGGTCCTCTTGTAGAACTCTCCTTTCCTTCCTCTTTTTCTCTGGTGATTTCTGCATGGAGAGGAAGGACTCTTTGAGGTCTGGATTGGAGGAAGGTTTTTTTGCTTCCTTTTGCTCATTATTCACCAGAAAATATGTCCCTAGCATGCTGTAAAATCATAGCAGGAAAAGAAAGGGAAAGTGTAAATGTGCTATTATCAAAATAATTGTTGACAGTGACCTCTTCTTTCAAGATGTTTGGCTGTAACTCTGCTTTTCCAGACTCTAGAAGTAACTATCCCCCAGACTTGAGTCTTTTGTCATACCTTTTCTGCATTGCATAAGCTCAAGAATAAGACACCTAAACATGTGTGTCTGTGCATGAGGCCAGTTTTCCAAGTTCTTTCTGCAGTAAATAGAGGCTGAGTCACAACTCCTGGTGGAGTCTAAAGAGAGAGTTGGGCTGGGCACTAGATGCGGGATTCACTTACGTAAACACAGGTGTCTATGTAGTGCTGTCTATTTAGCTGCTGTTGGCTGTCCTACGTGTCCTCCAGTTCCCATCAAGCTTGTGAGTATTATTTTCCAGATAAAGATATCTTCCAGGCTTTCCCAAATGATGTGAAGCAATGGAGTCATGTTCTAGATGTGCATTTTAGGCTGAACTAAAGTTCACCCTGCACATTGCACTAGCTAAAAATCACAGGTTATAATGGGAGCTTGGACACATAGACCTTTACATTTGGGTGATTTCATATGAAATTCTGTCTTGCGTCTACGTTCAGAAGGACTTTTCTTTTCCCCCAAAGTGGTACAAGCAGAGCTGTTGGTCAGTAGTTAGGCTAAAAGATCTGATGTTTCTGGATAACTGAGCAAGCTAGTTATTTTTCATAGAAATAATCTTTGAGGAACTCTGTCTCTCAGTGATATTACTCACAGGTTCTTTTGCACTTTCTCCTTCATCTTGGTGGAACAGGCTAAAGGAAGGTAAGAAGTGGTCTATCATAGAATCATAGAATGCTTAGGGTTGGAAGGGACCTCTAGAGATCATCTAGTCCAACCCCCCTGCATACGCAGGGACACCTAAAGCACGTGGCGCAGGACTGCATCCAAGCGGGTTTTGAAGATCTCCAGAGGAGGAGACTCTACAACCTCTCTGGGCAGCCTGTTCCAGTGCTCTGTCACCCTCACTGTTAAGAAATTTTTCCTTAAGTTCCTATGGAATTTTTGATGTTTCAGTTTCCGGCCATTTCCTCTAGTCCTATCAGTGGCCACCACTGAAAAGAGACCATCCCCGTCCTCTGCACTCCCTCCCTTGAGGTATTTATATACACTGATTAGATCCCCTCTCAGCCTTCTCTTCTCCAGGATGAACAGGCCCAGCTCCCTCAGCCTCTCCTCATAGGGCAGATAAGAAAAGATATTCTGGGATTGCAGGCTGTAGGCAGACTTGGGGAATGTTTTCCAAGTATTTTGAGGTAGCTATAAAATTAGAGCCTGAATGATGTGGGCCAGCCTTGAACCGAAAACTGTTTAGGTGTAAATAATACTGTTCTGAGGACAACACTATTAATCTTAACTCCTGCTAACAAGAAAAGTATGTTAATCTGCCAGTAATTTTTTTTTTCCTTTCAAAAGATGTCAGTCTTTCATTCTACCCGTAGCAAAAGTGAATCCTGTACCTAGGAAAACCTTTCATGGTACTTCAGATGACAGGTCAGATGAAGAGCTGGTCTCCACTCTTGCTTTGTATTTATTGCCCCGTCCAACAATTTTATCTGAAGCCCAGTAAAATAGTGGAGTCTTGTAAACTTGCTGGACTGGGTATTTTAAAATGTCCCAAATATTTTTCATAATATTATCTGTCTATAAATCTGAGATGATAACAATATTTATAGTAGGGAAATATTTTGAAAAGTTCAGACAGGAGTATCTAAATTCATGATACTGTCCCTTTTCGGTCTGTTTCCTGTCTCTGCCTTTTCCTGATATTATTTCCTATGAGATAAAGACTGTTGGAGACAAATTAAGGGTCAGGAATCACTTGTAGTTTCAACAACAGCAACCAAGATACAAAAAGAAAAGCTTAGTTTACCTCTTGGTTATTGGAAGTGTGCAGAAAAACAGATTCCTTCTGCACCAAATTCTCACTGCACTCCTAGTCCTGTTAGAGAGGGGGGTAAAAACGCTCTCACAAGAGAAGAACATGTGTAGAGAGATAGAGAGAGGTTCTTCCTGTGTCAGCTATCAGCCCATTCTGTAAGTCAGTGCAGGTTTAGCCTTTCTACTCAGTAGGGGAGAGTTTGGGCAAAATTTCTCAGGCATTTTTTGGCCCAAAATAAAGACATGGGTTTTTTCTTTCTAGGTGAAAATGAAATATTTTGCTTTTTCCCCCCATTCAAAGAACATCTTTAATGTCCACGTGTTTCCCCCCTCCTCCCCACCCCCAACTAGTATTTCAGTACTTGAAATAGAATTGGCAGATGACTTCCCCTCTGGTGCTAATCTCTGTTCCGTTTCAAATTTTTACAAAGGCCTGTCTTGGGGTTCCTGTGTATAGCATAACTCATTTATGGATAACATTATCCTTTTTCTAATAGGACCTTTTGATCTCTCAATACAGCTGTGAAAGTTGTACCCTATGTACAACTGGAAAGGGTAGAGCCAAAAATTAGAGTCTTTAAGATAATGATGAACTAATCTGGATATTTGTAGGAACAGATGTGAAGTCAAATTGCCCTGGACTAAGGGAAAGGTTTGTTTTTGATAGAAAATGTGATACTTTTTCAGTGCTTGCTGTAGCAATTGGCAAGTTCCAGTTGCATCAAAAATGTTGTCTGGTTGGGGGTGGTATTTTTTTGTCTTAGTTTGTCAGGTTACTTGAAGAGTTGTACTCAGCTCACTTTAAACATGAATGAGCTTTCAGTAGTGTTCATGAAGTTGTAATATTCCAAGAGCCTGGGTTACAAGCTACTTAAGAAAATAGATATAATACTTTTAAAGTGCTCAGTAAAATTGGATTAAAATGACTACTCAACTTTTCCAGAATGGAAGCCAACACCCAGAGAGAAATAACAGCCCTGAAACTCTGCGAAGCACACCCCAATGTAGTGAAGTTGCATGAAGTTTATCACGATCAGGTAATTTAAAGAATCTATAATCAGTACACATCCAAAGTCTTAACTTATTTGTCTCCCTACAGACTTGTCATCTTACATGGCAGTATTGCATTTTTTGCAAGTAAATAAATGGGTTGAAATAGAGAAAACACTAACAGTCTTCAATCTCGGTGAAACCAATAGCAACAATGTCATTCGAGATTTGGTCCTTCTTATTGGTCTGATGCATTACAAAGCAGCAATTTTAACCATTTGAGCTCTAAAAACCTATCACACCTATCTCAGGTGAATGTTGGGCTGTAATGCAAATGTTTAATGTTTTTTATTTTTCTTGTTTTAGCTTCACACGTTTCTAGTGATGGAATTGCTTAAGGGAGGAGAATTGCTTGAACGTATTCAGAAGAAGAAACACTTCAGTGAGACAGAAGCCAGTCATATTATGCGCAGACTTGTTTCAGCTGTGAGCCATATGCATGATGTAGGAGTAGTCCATAGAGATCTGAAGCCGGAGGTATTATGACTTGCTTGTATATGTTACTGCATCAAGTTATTAAGCATCTGCAATATTTCTGTATTTCTCTTTTTTTGTTACAGATTTTTTAAAAACAAAGCAACTGTCATGAAACACTCAATTTTGTCAACAATTTATGCTGACTTGTTTAAAAAACGTTTTTGTTTTTGACAGAAGTACCTAATTATTTACTCTATGAAACTGCTTACAAGCAGGGCTGGTTTGCTTGGGTATTTCACCTGCACACTTCCATCTTTTTTTTAATGTTAATTTTCTTTGTAGGGCTTGCAACACTCTGCTGTTGTACTTTCCAGTTAAACACAAAATGAACTACAAACTAATACAAACCGTTAGTAAAGATGTGTGATTTGATTTGATTTCAGTGAGTTCAGTAATTTCTCAAGAGAAAATATTATGTTATTTAATACATACTTTTCAATAATTACTTGTTCTGAGCCTTGATTGTGTTTTTATCTCGCAGCAGCATTTTGTTCTCCCAATAATTCACTTCAGTATATTATGTTTCACCACTGGCTTTGATCTGCTGCTTGAAGCCAATATTTCCTCTTTTTGGTGTTTTGTCAGCCATGGGCTTGGAGGGGTATCGGGAGTTTTTTAGCCTTGGAATAGTATAAATTCATGTCAGTTGATTCAGCAAGGGCACTGTTCTATTGATGACTGCAGTTATAACTCAGCAGCTTGCCAAACCCTGTCCATCCCAAGTTCGAAATGCTCCCCAATTCCTACTGATGTTTCATCCTTTCGTAATATAACTTCTGTTCTATTACAAACCTACCTCTTTTGTAGCATTTCCAATTCAATAGGTAAAATGTTTTTTTCCAGTTGATGGTATTGAAGTGTTTCTGAAAATCAATTCAAAACCTAAGCTTTTTGAAAGCATCTTTTTACTGGAGTCTGCATACTACAAAAGCAGTGCACTAAAAGAAGGGTTATTGTGAAAATGTAATGTGTCAGTTGAAAATACAGCTCTTGACATAAAGCTCTGAAAATACAGAATACAGAATGAATACAGCTCTGAAAATACAGAAAATTTTCTTTGCTCACACCATCAAGGGAACAAAACAGCTTTTGAAACAAGTCATTGTTAAAAGGCGAAATGTAGAAATCCCTTCTCTTTCCCTTTTCTCTTCCTTTTACATTTTATTATTATCTTGAATATAAGGGCCAGATTTAGTAAAGCTTCTGCCGAATGGTTGTTGAGGAAGTCTTCAGTGCTCCAGCCTGTTCAGGAACAGAAATTCGGAAGTCCAAGTAATGAAGGCTTAGCCAGCAATTTGCATAGTGCATTGCCTTTATAAAGATGGACTGTCTGATCTAACCATCCTGTCTCTTTCCTGCTTGTGGTTTTGAAAGCTACTATTTTAGGTTCATTCATGGAGCTAGTATAGGATTCGCAACCTTCTCGATGTAGGTGTGGCTTGTGCACCTTGCTGTTGTTCTAGCAGCTCCAGTCTGAGTTTTTCAGAAGTAAGCAAATGCAGAAAAAAAAATCGTAACTATATTCTACTCAACTTTCTGACCAATGTTGGTATTAATTTTTGTTTGCTTTCAGAATTTATTGTTTACAGATGAAACTGATAATTCAGAAATAAAGATAATTGATTTTGGCTTTGCTCGTTTAAAACCACCTGATAATCAGCCCCTTAAGACTCCATGTTTTACTCTTCATTATGCTGCCCCAGAACTCCTGAATCACAATGGTTATGATGAATCCTGTGACCTCTGGAGTTTGGGGGTCATTTTGGTGAGTGTTATTTATTTATCTTACATATTTATACATATTTATCTTACATCTTATTTATCTGTATATTTATCTTACTCTATATATTTACTTTTTGTTAAAATGTAGAGGACTCAACACAATTTGAACCTTCAGTTGGCTGGATATTGATTTTGAGTGAGGTAAAGATGCTGGTGCTGAAAGCTTTGGGGTCTCCAAAGATAGATGTTTTCCAGAGTGGAGATTTTTTTTCCTTAGCAGTGGATTAAATGAAACATTTCTGAGAATGGAAAAACAGTCTGGGAATTGAAACAGTTTGGTTCTTGAAATGAAAGTTTCTTATTAGAAGATTTTATAGGTATCTATATAATCTTCTGACAGTTCCAGTTCGCAGAAGGAATCAGCCTGCAGGCTGCATTCTGATTTACAAAAAAAAATATTTTAGCAGATATAAATTGGATGAACCTATATTAGTGTTTTGAAAGTAGCTTCTTTAAAAATATGTTTTTTATTATGAGGATTCTAGATAGTCTTGCATATTTTAAGTTACCTATATCTATCTATTCTTCTCTCTATATATATAGTCTTGAAATTGTTTGTACTAATAAAAGATCAGCGATGTTCTACAAACAACGGTAACTAAGTATTCAATGAAAATATAGTAGAGTTGTCAATAAATAGACAGTACTGGCTAATATTACTTTCGTTCTCCTGATAGTATACAATGCTATCAGGACAGGTACCATTTCAGTCTCAAGACAAAAGTTTGACATGCACCAGTGCGTTGGAAATTATGAAGAAAATAAAAAAGGGAGAATTTTCTTTTGAAGGGGAAGCTTGGAAAAATGTTTCTGAAGAGGCCAAAGAGTTGATTCAAGGTATTTAATCACAAACACCATAAGGCTTATATTCTTTATTCCAAAAATGAAATCTAGAGAGCTATACAATATCTAGATACTCTTATCAGCATGGGAGGACCTACCCTGGCAACATAGCATCCACAGCTACCGAGCCTGTAGTGCCTGGTAAGGACAGAGCTGGGCACACACCAGCCTGGCATTCAGAATTGCCCCTATACCCGACACAGAACCTTCTACTGCAGCGAGGTATTGGTAGAGAAGTAACTTTTGCATTTCCTGGGGTCAGAAGAAAGTAAAGAGCTTTTCAAACCTGGAGCACAGCCACTGTTTTAAAAATGTATTTCTTCTTTCTGAGTATATGTAGAAGCAGGCTTTTAAGGATTTTCTCTGTTGAAAATGTGGGCATCTCTAGGCTTTAGACGTTAGTGGATCGGGCACTCCTGATCCTAAATTACCCTCTTGAACTTCATCCATGATATGTTTTAAGCAAGTCCTTTTGCAGTCGTGTGCCCCTACAAAGAGAGAGTTATCTTGTAAATGAATTATCTTAGAGTTATTATATGAGTTATCAAACAACTAAAGAGCAATTTCTAGCATTTAATGAGTCTTCTGAAGAGGATTTTAAAGAGCATCTACTACAATGATAGTTTAACACTACAAGAGCCTTATCTAAGATAAATATTGGCATATCTAGGATAAATATTGGCA
The DNA here is from genome assembly GCF_059628265.1 of Tinamus guttatus. Lineage (NCBI taxonomy): Eukaryota > Metazoa > Chordata > Aves > Tinamiformes > Tinamidae > Tinamus > Tinamus guttatus. The sequence continues at coordinate 13,273,557 of NW_028288582.1, forward strand.
TGACTTTGTTACCAAAATGATACACAGGGTTTTCTTACAGATTGTTGTTTAGTCTATTAACAGATGCTAGGTAATAACTCCTGAATTAAGTGTATATAATACATTTCGTCTAGGACTTCTGACAGTGGATCCAAACAAAAGAATTAAAATGTCCAGCTTGAGATACAATGAATGGCTCCAGGATGGCAGCCAGCTGTCCTCCAACCCTTTAATGACTCCTGATAACTTGGGCTCCTCCGGAGGTGCAGTGCATACATATGTCAAAGCTACCTTTCATGTAAGTTCTAAGAAATTGTATGTCATATACTAATTTTTTAATGTGCTGGGTTTTTTATTAATTAAAAGTTTATTTGTACTTTTAATTCTGTGATTGCTTGTGGCTGGTTTTTTTTCTATGTGCATAACATTTATGAGTGAGTACTATGAAATGGGGTAAGGAGCTGAATTGCTTGAAAACTTAATACTAAGTTGTTCAGGATTGAGAGACAGCTGTTTATGTAATGGCTATTATAAATATGTTATTTTAGAGAATTATGTTAAAAGAAATTTAATACTTCATTTAGAAATGAACTCTTCTGTTTAACTTATGTCACTTTGGATTTTTTTTGTCCATCTTATGGTTACAAAATCGAAGTAAAAGTTCTGGAATATATCTGTTTCATATTTTTACTATCATGGATACCTTTTTAGTGGATGTGATAGTCTACTGATATAAATTTATTTTAAATGTGTAAGTTGTAACTGTATTATACAAATGTAGTTATTGATTCTCATAATACCTTCTACTGAGTATAAAGTGATATCAAACAGCTTGATGCTGAAATACTTGTAAGGATTTACTACCAAGAAGAAAGAAACAAAACAATAGTTACATGCAGATATTGCAATAACGCAAAATGATTAGAAAAGAAAAGCTGAAAGAAAAACTGTAATTTAACTAGGGCTAACTAGTTCTGGAAGTATAATCTTGAGTGGTTTTAAGGCTAAATAAAAAATATTTCAAAATTATACACAGTGGCAAATGCCAATTAATAATATTAGGTATTGGTCAAAAAAAATGACAAACAGAGTCTTAAATAATTTTAAAGGCCGTTGCTGTAGTTGCAATAAGAAATGTCAAGAAATCATAGTATGCCTTACCACAGTTCATACTAGCGTAGAGCCATGAAGTATCTTAAACTCTAAAGAAATACTTAGAATTGCCTTTTATTTTTAAACAGGCCTTTAACAAGTACAAAAGAGAAGGATTTTGTCTCCAGAATGTTGACAAGGCACCTCTCGCAAAGAGAAGGAAAATGAAAAAAACAAGTACAAGCACAGAGACACGTAGCAGCTCCAGTGAAAGTTCACATTCTTCTTCCTCCCATTCTCATGGTAAAACTACACCTACAAAGACGCTGCAGCCAGCAAACCCCACAGACAGCAATAACCCAGAAACCATCTTCCAATTTTCTGACTGAAAAGCAGAGAATATCATGTCTTGAGGACTTAAGTGTTTATAAACTTGGTAGTAGCTATATTGTCCTCTCCCTCCCTCGCTTCCTGGGGCTTACAGGCCACGGGAATGTCTGTTGCTTTAAAAATGTATTTCAGTCATACTTTTTAGCTTTGTATTTCAATACTTTTGTTTTTAGCATTAGATTTGGTATCCCTGGATATGGTATAATACTATTATACAACCAGCATTGTACTCTCTTAGGGCTCAATTACTAGTGCGCAGTCAAGCTCCAAGTAAGGAGCTTTGCTGCTCATGGTACAACTTAGTGGAAGATTGTTTCTCAATGTCAAAATCTTCCTCCCAGTTTCTTCCCCACTGCTCAAAGAAAGGAATGCTCTGGTAAAACGTTATCAATATTTTGGGTCTTGTCCTTTTGTCTGGCTGTCAGAAAAATGTCATAGAATTTGATTCTTCATGCAAGAAATCAAATAGAGTTTCAATATAGTTCTTTAAGACCTTTTAGATTTGTGATTACATTTCATCGCATGTATTCAAAATCTAAGAACAAAATGAAGCGTTCAGAACTCCTCTTGTGTTATATTTAAAAGTTACTCCACATATCTTGCTTTCAACAACCGGGAATATAAATCTTGGATACTTCTTTTTATTTATTTTTAAGCATCTAGAATAATAGATGTCTAATAGGTGAAGTGACCAGTACTGTGATGCAATATTTTTATTTCTACTTTTTGAAGTTACTGACTTTTAAAATGTTTTACAGATTCTAAAACCTAATGATATATAACAGAGAAAGTGAAATTTCATATTGAGTACTTTGGAAAATGGTCACATGTTAAAAATATATTTCAAGAGTTAATTTATATTTTCTTTTTATATTTACACAATTTTAGAATACTGAGATTTTTTTAAGGTTGCAAAAACTCCAGTTTCAATATTTGTTATTATAGGGTCCATGCAAAATGTATACCAAGTTATTTGAATTTTGCGTTGTGCAAATATGGCAGTTGATTTAATAGTTACTGTAAAGTATTAGGATATATTTTTTCGTTTTGCACTTTATAACATCGGAATGAGATGTTTTATAATAAAGTGCACACAGATCTTCTTTCCTACAAGGTGCTGAGCGCTGCTTTGCTGCCTGGAATCACCTGGAGTCCACCGTGATGGTGGCTATGGCCATTGCGAAGGAGAACTGTGTACTTTGCAGGAGTGAATCCCCCTGTATATTATCCAGTGTTTTCATTCCTTACTTTAAATTGCAAAGCTCTTTCTATCTTGCTTTTACATTGTATGTAACAAATACTAGACCTGGGCACCTTGTGTAGTGTAGTTATTAACAACTCATGCACTGGGAATACTAAAGGGAAATTATATTGAACACTGTGCTTCACAACTCGCTCACTGCGCTGTTCTGCAGTGACGTATTTCCTACTGTGATAGTATAGTATGTACAGAACTGTTTAGAATCATAAATGTGACAAGCATTATCAGCGATAAGCTGATAAAAATTGAATTGATCAGCATATTTTGTAAATTTCTAGAGAGCACTTTTATTGCTCCTGCTCTCGATGGCTAGGCTCCTGTTTTGCAAATACTTATGCATGTGAGTCTTTCCACTGGAATCAGGGAGACTCATTGTGAAAAGTTAGGCATATGCATAAATTTGTGTGATGGAAGATGAATTGAATAGGATATTTTGTTAATAGCTTACTGTATTTTAAAGTAAACTTAATCCAAACCCTATGCAAAAAAAAAGTTATAGGAATTGTTTATATTAGTGGTTTTATTTATAGAATTACATCAGATATCAGTATTGATAAATACAACACATCCATGTTTACAGGGATTGTGTGTATCAAAATAAGGCTTTGAAGCCTAACATGTTTGTTCTATGTTTCTTTAATATTAATAATGGCATTCTGCGGTTTGGGAATTGCTCATGTGAATTACTTTACTACTTTCTTGATGTGAATGTCAACAGTAATTGCAGCATTAATTTCAGGTTGATGTGAATATTGAGATTTGCACTGTTTATGTAGAAGTAGTATATTTAAAGATCAGTATATGTGCTAATAACACAAACAGTTTTAAGTGGCCGGTGTTAAAAATATTGAAAAATAATTGTCAATGTAATATATGCAGGTTTGCTTTCTGAATGCTTTCTTTGGAAGTAATCTCAATAGTGAACATGGCTCATTTGTAAAGAAATACCTTCCGTCTCCCCAATAAACTTGCTGTAAATACAGAAAAATTCCACAATTAGTACTTGTTACGCAGACAGTTCAAGTGAATTGCGGGGGCAGGTTGTTTGTGAAGTTCAGTGGCTGCACTCTGAGGAGCTCTTGCCACGGTATTTGTTTTCTTCACAGTGGATACAGCAAAAAAGCTGTTTTGAGATTTGATTTCATTTAAGTGTAAGAAGGTTTTGAGTATTAAATGGATTTGGAATATTGTCACCCTGCTGAAATCAATTTTTAGAGTTGGAAGCATGATACAGTTGTTTCCCTCTTGGGAAATTTAAACTGATGCCTTTTCATATCTTTATAGAAATTCAATAAAAAATAAATAAAATATTAAAATAAAAAGGAATGCTGACACAAGCTACCAAATGCTACAGGAAATGGTTCTCTTGTCAGATTTTTTTCCACAGTTTCTCACAGTCTTTGTGAGAGACTTCAATGAGTTTAAAATGGTTAAAACTCACATGAATGAGTATATGTCACTTACATGAAAGACGACTTTTATATGAGAATATGTCTGTTTTTCTGTGCTCTAACAGCAGATTAAAGAAAAAAATTTAAACAGGGTAATTGTGTTGCATGGGTAAGTACTGTTAGGTGTTGACTTGTGTTTAAAGAAAGGCCAAAATAAGGATCACCTCTAGCTTTCTTCTGCCTGCAGATATCGGAGCTCTTGAGGATATGTGGGAGCTTGAGCTGCCTGAATTTATAGATTAGGAACTTTACATAAACAACTGCTGATCTTCATTTACAGTAATGAACTGGATTGCAAACAATGCAGCTTGAAAGCAGTTTGCTTCTTTTTGCATGTCCCTTGCAAACTCATTCCTCTTGACAGAAAAAAAGGAACTGTTTCTGCTAAATCTATTGCCCATCCAAGTGCTTTAGATCGTTTATAATAAAAGACCATGGACCATTTTTTTCATAGTCGTAGCACTGTTCCAAATCTGAAATACAGAACCCAATATCATGTGCTGAGGATTGCCCTTTTCCATAGCTATTTTTCTGAACAAAATAATACCAGCTCAGGCACGTTCCCTAGTGGGACCAGGAACAGAACACTATCTTGGCAGAAAACGTTCATAGGGTGATCACATATGTTCTAGTTTTGGTATAGTGTTGTAGAGGTGACTTTTAATCTGTGTTATGTGCATGTATGTGGATACATGCTGTATTGCATGTCTTGGCCTCCATTTAAAATGACCTGCATTATTTTAAGAGAACTTGTATTTGGGAGTGAGTTCTCAACCTGCACAAATTTAGAGGACCAGGCCAGGGGACTGCAGAAAGCTGTGGGAAATCAGAGATGAAGGGTTCCTACGAGGAGGTTTGCTGTGGTAAATGTCCAGTATTTTACTACACTATTTCCATGTGCCTGTTACATGCACTGAATTGCAGACTTCTTTACCAGTCGTTTATGCTGCCTGTGTTTCCTAACTCTGTACCTGTTTGTGTGCATACACATGTATGTATCTGTCTACATATGGTACTCCTGTCTCTTCAGTTGGGTTTATTATTTCACAGATATGGTTCTAAGGATTGGTGGTCCTTCTGTTTTCTTTACAGTCTTTCTTCCCATATACATCAGTGCCTCCTTTTTGAGGGAACTGTCTCAGATGGAATATGCAGAATATCAAATCTGGTATTTCATGTGGAAAACTTTTGGAAGGGTGTGGGGAAAGAAATGGAAAAGTTTGTTTTCATTTTATATGCAATGTATGTTGAAAATGGAACTCAACATTTTCTGCCACTTCAATTAATATCTTTTAAACTGTTTTCTTTCTAGATGTTACACCAGACATGATTTTAATTGAAATACTGAAATGAAACAATTTACTTCTAATATTTCATGCACCAAAATATCTTTTTTTCAGAATAAGCATATTCCTCTGTTTTTTTTATTGTAGCAAAAAATCATTTTCCCTTAGAAAAAAAAATGTTGACAGTATCTTGGGTCAAATCTGTATAAAATAATTCTAACAGATGAAAAAGAAAAGTTAGGTGTTCAAATCACCATGGTGCCTGTTTCTTTACTATTCAGCTGTTGTATCAGTTGGGTTTTACATAGTGATGCTCTCTATAAATCATACTGGGGAGAAAAAGAATAAATAAAAGCCACAGGTCTTGATTTGAAAAGGTGCTCCTGAAGTCTGCTCTTGGGTTATAGCCTGGATTCTTCTTTTAGTTGAGGTATTTTGAAGGTGTTCAGGTTCTGTATGATGAAAAGGGGAGTTTCCAACTACCTGGGAAAGAATTTCAGTAGCATTTCAGAAGATGAGGAGGTTTGGGCTGGTCCAAACACTTAGCGTCACTTTCAGGCGCAAACTTGCTTCCCCTTAGCCACATGTTCTGCCCTTTTCTAGCTTCTGGTGCTTATCTCTCAGCCAGCCAACAGGAGGGAAAAAATACATACATTTTGTTATCATAGTTGAGGAACTTTCTTGAAAATACTGAGAATAAAAGGGATTAATTGATTTCAAAGTTAATCAACAGTAACAATGAAATATTGCAAATTCAAATATGGTATAGTTATCTTCATTTTAAAAATGAGTTAAATTCAGAAGTGTGTTATTTGGAATGATTTCTGAAAACTATGTCATTAAGATGTATTTAAAGGTATCCACGCTATTCACACTTAAAATGACTTTTTAAAATTAGCAGCCAATCTGTCTGTATTCACAAAAGTTCATGCAAATGCCTGTATGATACTTTTTCTTCTGTAACCAAATTGTGAATTTTTAATATTTATCAAGCTTCAGGAAAAAAGTAAGTTCTGTCCCATGACCCTTTTCAATAATCGTCTTTATTCTCTTCCCCTTTAAAATCAATATAATTATGGAAAAATTAAGCTAAACTATTATACAGAAGCCCTCAAAGAAGTACTTATCTGACACAAAGCTTTTCTCAGATGTCTGACTAATATGAGTTCTTGTCCTTTGAATATCCAGCTCAGCTCTAGGAAGTGGTTGCTCTGCTGAAGGGATGAACTCACTTGCAGAGGCTCCCGTGCAGTGAGACACTGGTTTTGCAGTGACTGTACCAGTTACAGCCCTGTCGGATCTATCCCTGCAGCTTTCAAGTGCTAATGCTGTTACACTTCAGCTCTATCACCATGTCAGTCCGTTGGAATTGAGCCCTGGCAAGTCACTTAGTGCAATTTTAAAACTGTCAGATGAAAAGGAAAATTTAAGGTCTGTTTTCAAGCTAACACCAAAGTGAGAACAGGCCTTTAATCTTAACCTACAGCTGTATTATGAAAATGAATAAAGCCATTGGCTTTCAGTGTTGAGTCTTACTGCGATGCTACTGCAGCAAATTATTACATTAATGAATATCTTTATTGTGCTGATCCTTTACCTGTAGAGAAAGGAACCTCTAAGGTTCTTTTGTTTCCTCTCAGAGGGAAAAAAAAAAATGACTTTTGCCTGAGTCCCAGTAGAAGAGAGAATCTGTAATTTCTACCTTTTACCTGTAAAGCTATGGAAGTAAGAAGTAAATGGCTGAGCCTGAATTCCTTGCCTCATCATGATTTACCAGGCACTCTGGCTGAACAACACAGAGGATCATTTGAAGGATACCCCAAATTTAGCCTAAGATAATTAAGAAAAAAAAATCATCTGTCATCTTGCCTTGGACCAAAATATTGCAATACGCATGTTTCCAGAGTTGATTTTCTTAACCTGTTGCATGTATAAATGTCAGTGTTTGCCGGTTTAGCTGCCAGCTATCAGCACTTCGGTGGTAATTTCTTTCTGACAAGGGTGCCCTTACCTAAAATTATTTAATCACATCAACAAATAGTACAAAACCTTGTGGCAGAGGTTTAACAAAAGGCAAGATGCAGAATTGTTACGATTCACTTAACCCATTGTAAGAAAATCTGGACAATAATTGAGGATTTTGGGTGTGGAAAAGTCAGATCTATAGGATCATTCTGTTAGTGTGGAAGAAATCCAAGCAAGCCGTTTGCTGGAGTTGCTTGGAGCTCATCACAGATCTGCAGAGCCGGAGCAGCCATCCTGACCTGGGCCGAGCTTAACCCCTCCTGCTGGAGTAACCCCCAGTTTAGGATCCACAGAAGCTTCTGCCTTTGAGGAGCTTCCCTTACTTGCAAGCCTTGCTAACCACCAGGAATGAAGGCAGCTTTTGGCAAAGCAAGTTCTCTAGCTGCGTTGGACTGGTAACTGGTAGGGAAGTTTCTGATCTTTAGTCAGGCTGTTTTCTTCTCTGGCCCACAGTGTTCAGAAATACGAAGAGACTTTTCTTGTCCTGAAATCTGCTGTGATGACTTCAAAATCATTGCACATCAGTCTAGACAAATGCACCACTCTATTGTTACCAACAGCTCAACCTTGGTTTCCCTTAGGAGAGATTCTTGCCAGAAGCACCCACCGCGTCGAGCAGCAGTGGGGGTATCCGCTTTGGTGCTGGGTGATCTACTTATCCCCGGGGAGCTGTCTGACCATCTGCCAACCAGTTATGGTGGTTTTTGGACAGCCTGTCGGAGCTTGGTCATGTTATACAAGCTTATTGTTCCATAATCCCAGTTTTCATTCAATTCCATTCCAAAATACTTGCAAGATAGTTCTAAGAAATATATATTTTTTTCTGCTGTGAATATAGAATCACAGATAAATGTTGGTGTTATAAAAATATGAGTTTCATTTTTTTGCATTCTTTGTAATGTAAAAATGTACAAATACAGAATTTTTATAAGAGCGGAAATAACTGGACCATATTTTGAAGTCTTCTGAGATGCTTTTAAGTTAAATATGATAATGAAGTAAAACTTCTCATAAGCATTATTACACAATAGTAAATTCTAATTAAAATATGAAATCATTAATGAGAGATGTCTTTAAAGTAGCATGAGGCAACTCTACCATGAAGGTTCAGATAAAACGATCATCGTAAGAATATCTATATTTGGTGTATTTGATAAAGCACACGTTTATGATGAATGCAGACATCTGTCTATGGTATTCATGTGCATACTGAAATGCTCAAAATAGGTGAGGACTGAAGCTTTTGGGGGCTTGTCAGAAGCCTTGTTTATTTAGTTGTTTGTTGTCTGTGCTTAACCCAGTGACAGGAATCGGGCAGCTGAGAGCCATCTATTTAATCCGCAGAAATCCTCCAACAATGTGCTCGTGTTTAATACTCAGCTGGCTTAATCGTGTTTAAACATTTCATGATGCTGATGTATGTACTTTAATACACATCTAAAATGACAGTGTGTGTTTAGTTGTCTTACACTAAAATGTACTTGTAAGTAAAAAGCAGAGCCCACAAATATGATTTGTCTTTGTCAAACATATCAAATAAATTCAAAACCATTTTAAAGTGATGTTTTCTCTATGCTGCATTGATCTTTTCATCATAGCAATATGAAGTAAATTCAGACTGAATGAACAAATGAAAGCAATTGTTGCATCCCCTGGTACCCCGATGTGCTGTGTAGAATAGGTATCAAATTCAAAGCATTTACTCTTTCGAGCAAATGACTTCTGTTTGACCAATTCACACAGTGTTCTTCTGGAGACATCAAGAGGTGAAAAATCTACTGCCTTCTTGGAATTTGACCCAACAGTTAATTATCAATTAACAACAGGTAATTATCCTGAGAGCTTTAAAAGAAGATCTATTTTTTTGTGTGTAAATTTGTTTGGCCAGCTATTATTTTATTTTCTATCATTTTATTTGTGAAACCTATTTTCTCTATGTGCAGCATAATTTCAAAGCCCCAGAGCTGGAGCGCGGTTAGTTCTGCCCCGCGCTGCAGTCGGGGGGTGGCTGCTGGGCCGCGTCCCTGACCCACCTCTGGAGTGGGTTCACGTTCGGGCAGCTCTCAGCATTTCCACTCCCTTGAAGAACAGGTCTTGGAATTTGCCCCAGCTGATCCTAGGAGGCCTTCTCCCCTCCCTGCAAAGACCAAGGTTTTGGAGCTTTGTGGTAAAAGTTGCATTTGCTTTTCCCGGGTTTTCCCTTAGAGTTGCGTTTGGCCGGCCAGGCGGCTCCTCCTGCTCCTGTAGGTGCAGCTAAGGACGTCTTGGAAGTTCCTCGAGCTATTCAGGAGAGACGGCTCAGACTGGAGGTGGCAATCTTCTGTTTTCCAACTGTTGCATGCAGATTCTGGATCTACAGATTTTAAGATTTCTCTCCAGTTATTAACATTACTGAGAAATCGAGTACCAACGCATAATTCGGTTCTTCCCAAAAACGGAGCAGAAGTGTTTACTGACTCTTCCTTTCTTTGTATCACATTTTTACTAACCTCTGGCTGGTAATGGGCTGAAGACTGTGCTAGGATTTTTTCATTGTCTTTATCCTCAGCAGCTGCTAGAGGGATGAAGTTTTTCTCAGCCATTTTTGTAGTGTGCTCAGTATTTACTAATCTCCATAAATTCTTTAAACTGTAGCCTGGAGGTTTATAAACTCTCAGAAATTATATGTAGTTTTTGACTCCCTCTGGTGGTCTAACTACCAGAGTCAAGTCAACGGCGCTGATGCGGATAGCAGCAAGGGCCATGTCTGATTGCAGTATGCCATTGTGAATGCTTAAATTTTAATTGTTTGCTCCAGAAGCATTTAGATAGTAATGGGAAACTAATGATGTTTATTAGTAATAAACATATGTCTTATTACCAGTGAGTAATCAGGAATATTTCAAAACAAAATTAAGGAAAATGTAAAGCTTTTCTTCTTGGTAACAATTAATTCAATCTAGGAACTGATGAGCTCAAGCAGCTCAAGCTGCTACACCCTGCTGTATCAGTAACTTCGCTGGCAGAAGCCCAGCAGTGTTTCTGTGAACTCCCTGAAAAGCAGTGGGTTAATGAAAATGTAACAAGGTGAGCCCGCATCTTTCTAAAAATAGATTTTTTAAAAAAACCCAGAATAGTTCTTACTTATTTACCCAAGATCCTGAACAGATTTCTGGTTGCTTTCTTGGATAAATGCATGAAAGAGAAAAATGTTTTTGCCACTGAGGTTCAATCTGTCCAGGAAGGTTGCCAGAGAGTTCAAGGGAGAAAACAAGAAAACTTCAACCTGAATCATATCTAATATTTAGCTGTGCTGATCATCTGTTGCCCTTTCTCATTCAGCAGCAAAGGCCTTGGAAGGTATCTTGGCTGGAGCCTGATTTTTTGTCCTTTGCAGCTGCAGTTTTAAGAAAATAGTAGCAGTCCATTGACTAGAGGCCAGGGAAATGGACGGAATAATCACGCCCATGTTTCACAGCAGAGCAGTCTGCTGAAGGAGCTGGCGAGGGGGGACAAGGCCTCCCCGTGGCACTGACTGCCAACGTGTTTCGCTTCGTCGGCAGTTTCACCCAGGTATTGAAAGCAGCTTCTTTTCATGTCGCAAAGAACTGACACAGGTTAATGAATAGAGATGTAGGAGAAATATTAAGCCAACTAGATGTATAAATTTGATGACTGCACCATGAACACCTTTTAAGAATTAGTTTTGTTTAAATGTTAAGTGTGATTCAAAGTTAAGATCATCTCTACGGGATTAATTGTCTGTGCCACTTATTCAGCCTCTCACTAAGTCATAATTTGCTAACATGTAATTTGTATTTTGCATCTTTTTCTGTAGAGCATTTTGTATAAACTTAAGAAATTGGGGGGATTCAGTCCTTTACAAATGATGTTAAAAAATATATTCTATCCTCTCAGAAGACTGTATTTCTGTCATGATGATTTAAAGAGATTTCAATGAGGATTTTATTTTTTTAAAAAAAATAACTATAAAAACTAAAGTCTTTTTTTTTTTTACTTAAATGCTTCCATAAGTGTTAATATTTAAGCAGTTTATGTACAAATCTTAAATGTAACTTCACTGTGCTGTTAGCTGTGACTAACTGTAGCCTAGGTATGACTGTTTCTATCTGGGCTAGAAAAAATAAACTTTGGAAAATAACGTGCAATAGTGGTTTATTCAAAATTATTTTGAAGACTGAATATATTTATGAAACATGATCACGTGCATATTATGTAAATGCTGTGCTACAGGCTTTATACAATTGTGAAAATAATCATTTCTGTGATTTAAAGGCATGAATTCTTTTCAAGTATCACTTAGATTTCTAATTAGTAGGAAAGTACAGATTTAATTGAATCAGTTTGAAACTGCAAAATCAAATGTCAATTGTGAAGGAAAAATAATGTGCTTTCTAATGCACAAAATGTTTTGTTCCTTATTTTAACTTCAAAACAGCAACAATGGCTTTTTTGTTTATAAAAACAATGTGCATGCTCAGATATAATTGTTTTAAGAACATGAACTTATTCTGAGTACAAAACCTTTAATGCTGAAATACTTTAAAATGGCCTATCTTATTTTGAATGTATGACTGTATTCTTCATTATGAAACTGGAGGTAAGTTTTACAATAGTCATATACTCAAATGTTTACTTTATGAATTCTGTTAATTCTCACTTTAGCTCCCCTTAAATTGGATTTGATGCTCTCAAAAGAAACTGTCACTGAGAAATTATTTTCTATAATAACTTTCATATGGGCTGTACTTAATTTCACAGAGATTATTGGCTTCAGTAGGAACTGAGAACTCTGCAGTTACCTGGTTCTGCACAGTGTTACTGCCAAAATCACTTTGATCCCAGTAAAACCTTTGCCTGCATAATCTGTCTGAATTCTGTGTTTTACTGTAAAGAAATTACTCCTCACATTAACACATTTTGGCCTGAAAGTTTTTTGCACTTAACATTTGAGAAAATGGCAGACAGCATTAGTATTTTAATATGTTATGTTTAAAAATACCAATAGTATTTAAATGAATTTCTGATCACTTGCACTAGAATACATTTAACATATTTACAGAGATTAACAGAGATTGTTGATTTGGAATAAAAGGTAAGAAATTGATAAAATGAGAACTTGTGTTGCAAAAAGCTTTTAACATTGACTTTTTAATTTTACTTTACAGTATGTTGAGATAAAATAATGACCTTCTTTCTCACTGTCTTCTGTGTTGTTATATTTCCCTCAAAATCCTTTTCTTTCTGTGGTACTTCTTACAGCAACTTTTTCCAGAATTTTAATTTTCCATAGTTTTCAAAAGCCCTCTCTTTCTATCTTTTTCTAGCTAGCTAACTCATCTTACAAGCAGACTTTATTTCTTGCAAAGGTGAATGCACATGTGCTTCACTCCATGCTACCAGCTAACTGGACAGGGCATCTCCAGAAATCACCACCACATTTCGTTTCGAAAAACAAAGGCAGTTAACAGAACATATACCAGACCAGGTTTCTTTTCTATCGCATTTTTATACTATTCATCACATATTTGCTATTATATACGATTATGGATAATCCATAAGGCAATCCTAGTATCAGTTATATGTAAGTTTTGCATCTGTTAATACAGATATCCCTGATTGCTCCAAAGCATTCCCAAATACACTGCTTTCTTTTGCATGGATGTCTGACTTTGTAAATAGTAGCAGCTGAGACAATAAGCCTGAACTGTTACGTAAATATTTGAATATTATTCTTTTACTGACAGTTTTTACTAAAAGGATGTGTGATCAGTTCGAGAAAAATGTTTTTAAAATTATTATGAATAAATACGAATAATCATCAGCCAATCAGCTTCTTTAGAAACTTGAATTTTTACTTTTCACACTCTCATGTCTCAAACAACTGCTAGTTATTATCAAAGATTTCCAATTATTATTCTTTTGCTGCCTCAGTTTTAATTTAATCATCTCTCTCCAGTGAAACATTATTCTATAATCAGTTCAGTCATCTCTGGATCTTCTGAAACCCCATTTAAGCAGAAAAGGCTTTATCATATCCTTCTCTTGTTGCTTTTGTTGCAGTATTCAGTCTTCTTTCCTCTCCTGTTAACTACTTCACTGTATTTTTAAAAACTGTTACGTTCTGCTCTTCACTTTTTAAAATTTGAAAGGTGCTTCACTGGAAATTGGACTGTAGCCTGGAAGTGCTATAACAGCAACGTGATAAAAAGGCAGATTGCATTACCTGAATTTTGTGTTATTAATTTCCGGTGCTATTGAAAGCGTAAGTTAGTCGGAATGCTGAGAGACTTCTGATATCTTTCACAAAGTTGCGATAGCTGTGATGGTCCAGAAACACAAGCAAACACAGGCCTGTAGGTCCTGGAGCTCCTACTGGTTTTTTTTGAGTGACGCAACTGGGAAATGAACAGACAAACTCTTAGTCACACAAGGCCTCGGTCTCTTCCTGATCAGTTAATGATTCAAGACAATTTCTGATTTCCTGTTGTTAAAAAGACTCTCTGTCTTTCAGCTGATGATCAAACCAAGGAAAACTTCAGAAAACACCTGTCCCTTATGTTAGTGACACACACATTAAGTGAAATACATTAAAGAAATTCTGCTATGTGGCCAGCCACTCTACAAGTGGGTGTAGTTACCCATGTCTACATTTAATTGTGTTTTTCATACAAAAGCACTAAAGGGTGACTGGTGACCGTGTTATCCTCGTGAGTCTGAAGATCCTAATTAGAGGGTGTGGGGAATAAGGGAAACGCCCTGCTCCTACGCACTGCAGTTATGAAGCAATAACTGACTTGTCTCAGGCCAGTAGTGTTAGACTGGGCCAAATCTGACTTCTGAGTTTGTGATCCTGATGTTTCTGAAGACTATGTCTGCACGTGAGTTACAGCAACAGGAGCGTCTGCTCGGCACCGTCAGGCCTGCAGTGAGGAGTCCTTCCAAAGGCCTCTACACAAGCGTCGTCCTCACAGACTTCTCCTTTCTGAGCATGAAGAGAATAAATTAATGATACAGGTCCACACTATAACTCACTGAGGTGGCAGAAGACTTGATCATTCATAGCCTGAGCTCACTGGATTATATAATTATTTATGTTTTCATGAACTGTTCCATCAACAATGAATGTGTCCTTTGTCCTTGTTTCGCAAAAAGTTAATATGTGATACGTGATTTGAGAGATTTATTTTAATAGTCTTGGTCTTTCTACTACCCCTTTCAATGAAAATTAGGTAGGAGGGGTGTATCTGAGGTAGGTACAGTGGTGGGGAACTGCTGTGCTCCTATCTTTGACAACGCACATGAGAAAGGTGCACCGAGTTAGAGGAAAGGTCCTTTAAACAGATACTTTTATTTACGTGTTCACTTGCTTAAAAGACAGGCACCCCCTGGGAGTAAGGCCAGGCCTGCCAGGGCTGACGGCCGCCTCACCTTCACCTTTCCCTGGCATGGGATGGGAAAGAGGCCATCAGGTAACAGAAAAGCACCACAAAAACCTGATATAGAGGATAGAAAAGACCAAAAAGAGAGTCTGGAAACATATTTAAGCAGGAAAAAAAGGGGGGAGGGGGGAAGAGAAGGAGAAACTAGTGAAGGGCAAGGTAAATTTCTATGTTCCATTTTTTGGACTAGGGTGTAAACCAGCCAGATGGGCATATTGGGGGGCCAGATTATTTTATCAGCAAGCGAGAAGTCACACGAAGAAATTCTGTGTGTTCCCATGAAACCGAGCAAATGGCCGCCCGAGCTCCATCGGCCACCAGAGGCGCCAGCCGCGCTCCCAGGGGCGCCTTCCCCCGACACGAGGTGGCCTCCGCCGCGCGCAGCTGCCTGCGGCGGCCCCGTCCCGCGGGTCCCGCCCGGCGCGGGCAGCGCCGCCCCCGGCCCGGCTCGGCCCGGCCCGGCCCGGCCCGGCAGGCGGGCGGCTCCGAGGGGGCCGGGCCGGGCCGCGCCCCCGCCCCGCGGCGCCGCCGCTGCCCGGCAGGTGGCGCCGCCGCCGCTCGGCGCCGCGCTGGGCGCGGGCCGCAGCCCCCGAGTTCCGCCGCTGCCGCCGCCGCCTTGTCCCCGCCTCCTGCTGCCCCGGCCCCTTCCCCGCCGGGCCCCGGCCCGGCCATGGCCACCAAGAAGGCGGGCTCGCGGCTGGAGACGGAGATCGAGCGCTGCCGCTCCGAGTGCCAGTGGGAGCGGATCCCCGAGCTCGTGAAGCAGCTCTCGGCCAAGCTCATCGCTAACGGTGCGGCGGCGGGCGGCCGCGGCGGGCGGCCAGGCCGCGGGGCGCGGGGGCGGCCGCCGGGCGGGCAGGTGCAGCCGGGCGGGCCGGCGGGAGGCGGTGCTGACGGCGCCGGGGACGGGGCCGCGAGCGGGGCCGCCGGAGGGGCCGCCCGGCCGGGCGGGGGAGGGTGAGCCCGGCGGCGGGCTCAGTTTTAGGCGGAGGAGGTGGAGGTTGGTTTGTCTTTATGGTCTATGGAGATGCCTGCTGAGCCGTGGAGGAGCGGGGAAGCCCTCCTGAGTGCCGGGTTCCTGAACCTGCTCCGCTCTGGTGTGAGGAGGATGGCGGGTAGCGGCTGCCTGGCCGGGTGCTGCCTCAGGACGGGGTTCGCAGAGAGGACTCGAAGTCTGGGGATGCAGAACTTGAGGTGGCTCCAGGGAAGAGGCGATGAAGCAGGAGAAGATGAGGAGCCCTGATGGTGTCGTGGGGAGAGGGTCGCAGGGGCAGCTCTGCTCATCCAGACAGGGAGAAAACGGGGCTGAGGTCCGTGGGAAGAGCAGCAGAAGGACAAAAGCCCGAGTCAAAGGAAAGAGGAGGCAGGTACTCACCGACTGACAGTCTAACAGCTGAGTGCTGGTCTGGAAACTAGCCCTTATTGTACCCGTTGGAAGTGAACCCAGGGGGAAAGGGGAAAGGCATTAATGTTTAGTTTAAGGAGATGTTTTGCCGAGTGTCCTTCAGGAGTAAGTGTTATTACTGTGTAGCAAAACTGAAAGAAAGAGTGCAATGGTAAAAAAGGTCTAAAAGTCAATCTTACGGGGCTCCATTAAGAGGGAAAATTGTCTAGTTTTAGAAATCTGTTCAGGAAAAAGTAGATATTTTCTTGAGTGCCTGGTCAAGAAGAATGTTGTCATATGTTATTGTCAACCTGAGTGATGAAAGGGAATTTTTCTCAGCATGGAGAAAGAAGTTGATAAGAATATGGAGTTTTCTAAGACTTGGTGAATTTGGAAATTCAAGGAAGAACTTGCATCCCCAACAGATCTGAAGAAAAGCCTGAACTCCAAGTAACAGTATCTTACTGAAAGGATTATAATGTTTTTTGAATAAGGAGTGGGCAATAAACTTTCAGAGAAGCAGAGGATGCTGTTGACAGGTTTCTGAGGGTAGCTTGGAAGTGTTTTGTTGCTGGTGTAATACTTCTAGGGAAATTTGTAGTCAGGAAAGCTGTCCAAGAAGTAGCTTGTTAATTAAGTCCTTAGTTTGAGTTCAGTTCTCTGACTCGAGTGTTTTTTACCCAACACAAGCTTATTGGAGGTGAGAGGAGGGGAAGTAGCTTCATTTTGTCCGTAAACTGTTGTCTTGACTCTGACTCTTGAACATTGCATCATTTTAATTGAGGAGATGAGCTTTTCTACCACTAGAGCTTTTTATTCCTTGAACCCTGATGGAAAATTCTCTTATATTTTTCTTAGTCTTACACTGTTGCAAATCACTAGCCTAACTACAGTAACTAAAGCTGGAAGCTACTTCATTACATCTGGAAGCTGTTCACTTCTGTACAAGAGTATTTAAGAGAAATTTTGAGAGGCCCCGTTATTATTTGGGTTTTCTTGCACACGCGTGGTATTTTCTAACTTTTTTCTCTCAAAGCTTGCAACCTAAATTAGATCAAGGAATAAATAGCAATGATAGCTCCCAGGATGAAACCATGTATGTGCGTGTGTAAGGCACTAGTAAATACTTCTTGAGAAGTACAGCTCTTGAGGGACAGCATTTTATGAGTGGAGTTGATTATCGTAGTGTTTTCTCTCTTTTGTTCTGCTGATGGATCCTAATTATCAACTCCTTCATAGAATCAGGAGTCTTGTTAGAACCTGGCAGTGGATCAAATATAAATGTCAGTTTATGGAGGATTTTGGATGCACAAAAATGGCAGTTACTGGAGTTAATTTCTATATCTGATGGATTGTGTTTGAAATGTTTTGTGAAGGTATTGAGCTTTAAGATAAAGTAGAGGAGAGAAATAAAGGGCTGGTTGCTGCCTTTAGTATTCAAGGCTGTTTGAGATGTTGCTTCGTAAGCACTTCGGGTCAAAACTGTTACATGCAGAATTTACAAAAATAGTACCAGCTGGTTTAAAAACCGTCACGCTAATCTGACGTTCACAAAGATATGACACTTGGCTGACATACATAAGCTCACTGTTTTTAAGAAAGAGGCTTTTCCTCAGGATTCATGTCCTGAATATGCCTTCATAAATAAAGCAGAATGAGACAAACACGAAGCTGTTAGAAATATAATCTTAAAGCAACTTCCACTACTGAAACTTTTGTGTGTGGGCTAGCCTAAGTATCGAAAAGCTTCCTTCTAAGAAAATGACACGAGGAAGTTGTGGTCACATTTGCTGAGTTTTGTCTAGTGTGGAAAAGAATGGAATGGTGGTGAAGCCTTTTCATAAGAGTTAGTAGCAGCTGTAAGTACAAAATTAATTGTTCACCGATTGGAAAAATAAAATGTTAAGTATCAAATATCTAATATTAATGAGGGAGAATGTATGTTAAAATATGACCGGAAGTGGGAAACATCAATTATAGGGTTCCTTTCTATATTAAGCCAGTTTCAATGGACCCCTTTTAAGCCCTGGAATTACAGGAGGAGCAAATGCAGCTTTGTCTTGGAAAAGCTGGTTGGCAACAAGAACTGCTGTGTACTGAAAATTCAACCTGCAGTAAGAGATTTTCTCTAGGATCACAGCTGAGTGTAGTAGTTCCCCAGAATAACTACTGATGGCTGGAACACTTTTAGTATTTGAAATTCCTATTAATATTTTTTTCCATTAGCACTTTTATATTTGAAGAGATCTATAAAATTGCTGTTCTCAAACACTGGAAAATAAGACTTAAAAATAACAGTAATGCTCCTTTTTCAGTAAGTTTGCCTGAACTTGTTGGCCTTACAGATGACTCGTGTGTTCTAGTGAAATGTTCATTTTCTGGAGGGTGTGCTGTGTTTTTAAGCCTCTGCGCAAGTTTCTAATTTATTTTTAATGAGGTGATCACATTGTTCATGCTTCTGGGAACTGGATGGGTGGATTATTGTGGAGTTCAAATGATAACTTTAGAAGTTAGTGTTCCTGTCTTAAAGCCTCTGTAAAAGTCATGGTTTTATGATAAAGCAGTAGCATCTCAAAGGAAGTTATTGCAGTGGACTTCTGTATGAGGACTGTAGCTGCTACAGAGCAGAACATCAGTGTTCAAATAATTTCTTTCCTTCCTTTAGAAACACAGTGAGGAAGCTTCAGGTCAGTTCAGTGGCAAGCCGAGTGGATAAAATGCAGAATGCATGAATTCCTGCGAGTGTTTCCGGCCATTCATTGCTTCCACAAGCAGAACGTGACCTTGCTCAAGTGCAATGCAATCTGTGGTGCTCTCTGAAAAGGAAAAAACACCGAGGAGGCAAATTTCTGTAGTTCCAGTGAGGTAAAATGATGTAGTTCTCTAGAAGCCTTAGCTGCTAGAAACATTACGTTAGTGAGGCAAGAAAGAGAATGCCTACCCCTGAGCTTGCAGATCTATGTGCTACCAAGAGCACTGTGACATTGCCATGAAAATAGAACATTACCTAGAGATATCAGGTTTGTTGATGGAAAGACACCGCCAGCCTTTGAGCGTACCTCTGTCTTGCTTGCTTGCTTTCCAGTTGCATATCTTGCTCCCATTACTTTGTCTTTTTTTTTTTTTATTTATTTCCTGTGATCTTTTCTCTGCCTTCCCCACTCAACACTTAGTTTCAAAGCTGTCTTTCCTCACAGTTACCTTGCACAGTTATGGAGCAGGTAGGAGCCAAGTGCATTTGGGAGAGGAGTATCAAAACCAAAGGATCAGAAAATTGTGTTTATTTTTGTTTGTCACTTTCTCTGCTCTGTGTGCATCTGTTTCTGAAAAGGATGTAAAAATAGCATCATCTTATCAGTTGTCGTTTGTTTTGTTCCCTTGTGAAATTCAAGCCTTTAAATGCATGGGTAAAGCTAATCCTCAGAGTAAACTGAGGGCTTATGAACCTCTTCAGAGCTGTGCATTTCTTTATAGGTGTTTACAAAACTTGTTTGTGTTTTATACGTTCAGCTTGTTGTGCAGTTTGTGCAAAGCTTTCGGAAGAGGTGCACACCTTTACCAGAAAAGCCTGCAGTCCAGTGCAGTGACCTGCCTTTCTGCGTTTCCCCAGCACTGAGGTGTGTGTTCCTTTGTCATTGCCCTTGTTCTCCTTCCTCCCTTTGGATTTGCAAGGTTATTTACAGAACAAGCAAGCTAAGGTCACGTACTTTACTGACTGAAGAGCAAAGGTGATGATGGTGCTTCCATGGATTGCCTTACTTTTGGCTTACAGCTTTGTTTTGTCAGGTAGCCGGGGTGTTACCAGCTGGTGCTGGTAAGGGTGTAGTTGTGCGGCTTGTATGCCAAGCGACTTGTCATCTAGAAGGGAGAATGCTGGTGTAGTCAGATGGATGTCACAAGCACCCAAGCTGGTCTAACCCCTTGCTAATTTTGCAAGTCTTTCTTCCTACCTAGGCTCGAGGTGCTCCTTCCCTCCTGCCTCTATGTTCCTGCCCTCTCCCTTGTGCTGATGACATCAGGGGTGACAACGCATTGGCCTAGCAGAAAACTGGCTTTCCTCTTTCTGGGTTGGTTTCTGCTTGGTTTCTGGGTGAGTTGGTCTCTCTCAGGGCTCTGAGGAATGTCAGGAACAGCTGAGGGAAGGGGAAGAGTGGGAGCACCAGCCATTGGGTGGCAGTGGTGGGGGTTAGGAGAGAGGGATGCCCCTTTCTTGGTGGCTTTGCTTTGTCTTGCACCCTATGTAGGGCCATGTGATCAGGCTGAGTGGAATGAAATCAGGACTTCTGGGTGCTCAGAGCTTATAGCTACTTATATTGACTTATAAGGATTCTTCCATGTATCAAACATGAAATTATTTTAAAAATTACCCTTTTCACAACTATTAATGTGTTGACTGCACTCTTCATTAGCATAAACTCAGGATTGCATGTAGTGCTTTTGCTTGAGTTGCATTTGCATAAAAAAGGGGGAGAATGTTTTTAAAAATGCCAAATGGGGGCTCTTCACCCCCAGGTATATCTTGTAGATCGGATTTTAGGGTTTGTTGGTTAAATTCTCTGCAATTCTGTCTGCACAGAACATGATATAGCCTGATCTGAAAGGGTAGGACTGGAGACCAGAAATAGGTTTGAAGCAGTTGAGTGGCAGGATGGTGGGGTAACGTGCAGACCGCGCAGCTGCAGGTAGCGGTGATGAGGAGTTACTCTGGTGCTCCAGGAGACGACACTGCCCACGTTGCTGCAGTTTCCCATCCCGCTGCTTAGCTCTGGATGAAGGTGTCTGTAAATAGAAATCCTTTAGTGTGAGCCTGCACTGGCTTCAGGGAAAGGGAGTGCATGAAAGGTATTTTTTTAATGTGGTTTCTGCAGGCACCCTTTCAAGAACAAGCTTGCTCCTTTTCCATGTTTTAGCACAGCTTTACAGGGATACAAGCTGTTCTTTTTCCTTTCCTCCTGATTCTTTGCTCAGTCTGTAGCCTAGGCTGACTTCTGGAGATGGAGCTATAAATCTAGCAGGGTACAGTCAGTGCCTCCACAGACCTTGTGGAGCTGCCACATAAGACATCTCTAAAATTTTTAGAAGAAAAAAAGCAGTTTGCCGTAAGCAAGCTCTATCATAAAGTTTGCACCACTGTTGGCATTCTTTGGAGAAGGCATTGTGACAGTGTCTAACAGAACCTCTAGCTTTAGCACAGCTTCTCTACAGCTGAAGTTTTGGTAATATGTAAAACGTGGGAAAGCGGGGAAAGGACTTTGAGCTGTGTGCCTGTATCCTCTGGGAAAGAGCAGGAGGGCAAGCTCTGCCCTGGCACATAGCTAAGTTGAGTTATCACTGATGATAGACGTAGGGCTGCAATCTTGAACTTGCATTGAACGAAAGGAGGAAAAAAGGACTCGTGCGGGAGAGGATTTGGCAAAAGCTGCTGTTCCACTACTGCCTTTTCAGTTAAGCAGCTTGAAATGTTGCGTTTTGCTCCAATCTGGACCTGTGAGTTGTTGCTGTATTTTCCTCAGCTGTGTGAGCTGGAGCTACCACCTTGCCAGAGCAGTGTCTTCAGCTGTGAAGAGTTGGGAGGTGGAAATACAAAAGCATCAACAATTTCCATGCCCTTTCCTGTCCCTTCTGCAGCTAATTACATGAACAAGTTAGTGCCTATTTTTCAAGTGTGCCTTACTTCAAGTGCAGGTTTGTCTGGGCTGATCTTCCAGCCACACTTCTGTTTTTCTTTCTATCATTTAGTTGTGGACTCTTTTACCTTAAATGAGAGTAAGTCCTCAGTTTGGGCTTTCAGTCAGTCCCAGACAAAAACAATCGTGGTTCTGGCCTAAGAATGAATCGATGATTCATTAATACTGAGAGGAGTCTAGAGCGTGAAGGTGAGCACTGAGACTTTTCGATGATGAGGATGAAGGGAAAGGAAGTATAAGAAGTACGTATGAGAACTCGCACAGCGTCAGCATCTCTCCAGTCTCTTTTTTTGTTCTTTGGTTAATCTTCATGCCCCCACTTCTTCCCCCTCCCCAACCTGACTTCAGAGAGCAGGATTTGGATTCTGGTGTCATCATCTGTCAAATTTGCTACCTTCAAGTGCTGCAGTGCAGCTCTTTGCTAGGCCAAGCTCCCACGCCACTGTCCCCATGACATGGCTTGGCCCTGCCTCTGCTGGAATTGGCTGAAGGCTCTTTTATGGTCAGTAGTGACAGGAAAACTGGTCCTTTGAGGCCAGCCATGGAAGGAAGGAAGACTGAAAAGAATTCTTAGTTGTTTTTTTCTAAACTCGTTGTAACTGAATGAGACAAGTTTAATTCAAGTGTATATTTAGCATAATTTGGATGATGTTATGTGGTTGCTTATTTTGACTGTATATGTTTCTGACGATCTTAGTGTTTTACATGTGAAGATGAGATATTGTGCAAATAGAGATTTATAAAATATTTTAAATAGTATTTGTGTCTTTTGTTCTTTCTGATGTGTGTCTTCATAAAATAAATTTCTCTAGTAGTGGTGCTGTGGAAGTAATTAGTTTAAGCTATAAGCATATGCGTAAGTAGTCTGGGAAACCTGTAGTATTGGACGTCAGTAATCGCTGATAGCAGTGCCCTTTGATTAGTGGTCATAAAGGCTGCAATTGCCTTCCACTTTGTGTGTGTCTAGTTCAGCTCCTTGTTCAACTGGTTGAATACCAGTAAGGCTGAAACTAGTAGATGCTCAAGCCATATTGTGCGTTTCAGTTCTGCAGGGAGAAAAGTGTGGGAAGTTGGTTCTTATTTGTGGGACTTCTGGCTATGAACATACCGTGGTGGTAGCTCATTATCTTCCAGGCTGCAAGTCATTCTTCCACTCGAGATTCAGCAGTTTTGTGATATTTCTTCTTCATTTGGGGGGAAAAGCAGAGGGGAAGAATTTTGGAAAATGAATTTACTACTAGACAACACACTTCTGCCTTTCTGAAGTGTTAACAAATATCAGTCATAGACACTACTATTTTCATTTTAAATACTATTTTTGCATTTCATTTTTCTTTTTCCTGTCATGTCACTAGGATTCTTTACTGTCCTTGACATTTACGGTTCCTCGGTATTCTTTGGAAATGAAACTTGTTCAACGTAGTGTTAAACTGAATAAAAGCAAAGAGGAGTATTTGTTAAATGAAATATTCTGTTTTGGATAGATATAGATCAGAGTTGAAGTGTCTACTTGCACATTCCTTAAAAATGGCTTACAATGTCTGTTCACTTTAAGTCACTACTTCACTTTATAATTAACAAAATTCGTCTTCATTGTTCCTCTCCCAAGGAGAACATTACTGTGCTGAAATTCAAGTATTATTTTTAATGCCTACTCTTATTTTTTCCTCGCCTTTTTCTACAGTGTCAGGAGACTCATAAACAGAAATCATGGACGAGGATTTTTCTCCCTGGAGTATTGTGAATGTTGTTATTAAAATGTCTGTGCTGAAAGGACCCCCCTGGTGACCTATTCTTTACAAGGCAAATAAATGAATCTCGTGAACATGTTCTGAAACACAGCTTTTTAAGTTTGTAGCTGGCCACTAATCTCTAAGACACTTTCACACAGTGCCTGAAACTTGCCTTACATCTACCATGATATGAAAACGAGACTACCTGGATTGTCCTGTTAGGCAAGGACACCTATCTTTTCTGTGTATGCAGTTTTTAATCTGATTTCCAGGGAGATGGAACAGGCAGAGAAAGTACCAACCCTATAGAGGGGTTTGCTGAAGCATCTTTGAACACGGTAACTCTGGTGACAATGCTCCCCTATCTGTGAATAATAATGCAGCAAATATAGAAATGTGGAATTCAGAATAAGACTGTCCGAAAGGGATTTGTTATGAAGTACTAGGGTTAAAATTTGTTCCTTAATACATTTTTTTCTAATTTGCAGCTAGAAACTGAATCTAGACAGGTTGCTGATTTTTATTCATTATATTAAGAATTCTGTTTGAAGGAAAAGTAAAGCTGCAGAAAACAAACCGTAGCCAAATAAATAGATTTCTTTTTTAAAGAATCTTATGTTAGCATACTGCTTCTCTTGGAAAAATTGGCTTATTGTAGAAAGGGACAACTGTCTGCACCATTTGTGATTTTTAGTATATTGTATCAGTGCTTGCAGAAAAGCTGTTGATATTGATGGAAAATTGCTGCATGCTGGCATACGTAGCGCATGAGTCATGGGAGTATTTTTTGTAGATATTGGACAAATGGGAAACCTGTGTGCAGTTACAGAGCAGCGATCTTGCAGAGCTCACACACATGGGGTGGGTTAGTGTGTGCCATCTGATGGGCACTGCCTGGGCATTAACGGGCTTGAGTTAGAAAAGTCAAAGCTGAGCTGGGGTTAAGCTTGTGAGAGATGTAAAAGGCTATAAAAATCCCAGGAATGAAGGAGGTGGAATGCTGGCAAAAGGAAGGGTAGGGAAAACATGGGGTTTGGAGAACAAGCGGCGAGGGATAATGCGATGTTCTTGGGACCTCTTTGCCCGTTCTCAGGCCTCCGAGGCTCCTGAGCAGTGGCAGTTTGGTGGAGTGAAGCGTTGCCCCGACTAAGGAAAGACTGAGTTAGGCACAGTGAGCAGCACACGCGACTGCACTGGGCCCAGCCGGGGTGTGTGTGAGATGCTGAAGGATTTGGCCAGTGTTGTTGTAAGGTGCTCTCCTCTTTGAAATGTCACCATCATCGAGAGAGATTCCTGGTGACTAGCTCAGAACATGGGAGACTTTCTTCTGCAATGATAAATGATAAACAGCAAATTATAAATTGAAAAGTAGGACAATCTGAATAATTGACTCTGTGTTTGTATTGATCATTTTATATTTAAAATGCAGATCAATCATGCCTATGTTGACATGTTAGTGAAATGAGATGTTTTCTGATATTTCATGTGTTTGGTTTTATTTTACAGATGACATGGCAGAACTTCTTCTTGGGGAGTCCAAACTAGAACAATTTTTGAAGGAAAATGCTCTTAAACAGAGCAGTAGCCCCCGGGGCCCCCGGCCAAAGCTGACTGAAGTCAGGAAACATCTTACTGCAGCACTTGACAGAGGAAACCTAAAGGTATGTTAGTAAGTTTAGGCCAGGATAAGAAAAGGTAAAACTAACTAGGGTAGTTTACTAATTATGGAAGAGTTCAGAAGGTTATTACTATCCGAACACCAGCGGTGTGTTGTTTCATGGATTTTTGTTTCTTTGTGGATTTATGAAGGTTAAATTATGAAGATAAATTCAGATGCGGTTATTAAATTTATTCAGATACATTTCTTGATTTTTTTTCCATTAGAAGAAAAAAAAAGATATGTTACTGACTACAGGGGTGCTGAAATACTTTGAGCATATTTATGGCAGTTTTACTTGGTGTGTATAATACATGACAAAGGAAGATGTAGTTGCATGGAAAATGTATTGTAAATGCAAAGTATTTCTCAAATTTCTGAAAGTGTCTCATAACTAATCAGGAAGGGTTTCTTTAAGTTAGAGTTGGCAAAAAAAGGTGAATACTTGAGGGGTTTTGTCTTCTCTCTTTTTTTTTTGATGTTCTTAACTATTCTAGTTCTGCTTTTTTAATCCTTGTTGTAGACTATTACATCATTTAAACCATCATTTTACCTTGTCTGTATCGATATCCATTTCTTTTGAGAGATAAGAAGAACCTTGATTTACTGTTCTAACTTCTCGTGTTGGACTTCCTGCGATCTGTGCAGCTATTACTCTTATCACCCACTAATCTTCCAGACATTCCTCTGCCCTGGTGCTTTGGAACGGTGCAAATTAAATATATAGGCTGTGGGGCACTCTATTGTGATCTGTGCTTATGGTTTTGGGAAAAATCACTGCAGGGGCTGTAATGATTCCTAGCCTTTAAGTAGCTTGTTACCTAGCAAATCTGCTGCATGTATAGTTAGATGCATGAGTGAGAATGACACTACTGAACAGTAATTTTAT
The DNA here is from genome assembly GCF_059628265.1 of Tinamus guttatus. Lineage (NCBI taxonomy): Eukaryota > Metazoa > Chordata > Aves > Tinamiformes > Tinamidae > Tinamus > Tinamus guttatus. The sequence goes on from NW_028288582.1 coordinate 13,299,833, forward strand.
AAAGTCTCATTTGTGGATTCCCCTCCACCCCAAGCTTCCTAAGCATTACATAGAATTTTATTGATTTATTGTTCTGTAATAATAAGGGATGTAGTGGGATTAAATAGGGAATATCCAAAGAAAGGAAATCAAAGCATTGTCAGTTATAGGAGGGAGGGAAAAAAAAAAAAGCTTTTTTAGTTTTCTCCTTATCTTTCTATCTCCTCTTCCTTCTAGCCAGAATTCTTACAAGAAGCTAACCTCATTATGGCCAAATTGAACTATGTGGAAGGTGACTACAAAGAAGCTCTAAACACCTATGCCAGAGTTGGAGTAGATGACTTGCAACTAGCTGCAGTGCCACCCTACAGGCTAAGAATGATTGCTGAAGCATATTCTACTAAGGGTAAGATTGCGCTTTCCAATAATGGGTAATTTTTTAAAAGTTGTTTACCTGAAGTTTTTTTTTTTTTTTTTTAAAAGTGCCAGAATAGTGAATTTGTGGAAAAAAAACAAGAGGATGGCTTGGCTCCTTAAAATTATTCACAGTTTGTGGTAGGTTGGCAAGACTCTTAACCTCTATTAGTACTTGCATTTTAATCCTGTTGCCATCTAATAAAATTTTGTAGTATGTGTATTTAGAAGTCCAAAGCAGAACTGAAGAACCTGCTTTTACTGCACCATTTACCAAATGTTAACATGCTCAAACTAAACTTAAATTGCTGCTTTATTTAACATTGTAATTAAGTTTCTTAAAGTAATGCTTTTCTTGTGGGGTTTTATTTTTGGCTTCATACTACTGTTTTTTTTTTTTTTTTTTTTTTTTTAAATCTGTCACATTTAAGATTTTCATTGTGTTTGTTTTTCTGAATGGTCTGGTACAGTGAAAATTGTAATGCTGGCCTTGTGTCTTAAGATGGCAGTGCCACTTCAGTTTAGAAAGCTCATTAATGGGCTGTGAGCTGGGTCAGTGCTCTGAGGAAAGTGTTAGTTTTTATGGCCTGGGTTTCTTCAGAGGCTTGTAGTTATTATGATTGCTGTGTCTTAGAAAAAATGTATGGAAAGTTTTACCTTATTTAGGTTGGGACCAAATGCTTCCCTTCTCGCTCAAGAGATTTTCATGCTGTAAGGCGGGTGGCAGCTTGAGCTGGGTGCTTCTGTGGCTGTGTTGATTCTTCTACAGTTGTTACATGGCACTTAAATGAGCATTCATTAAGGGAACCTGAACGTTTTTTATTATATGACCAAGTGTATACATGTATGTTGTAAAAGGGTGCTTTTAGGTCTCAGTGGTGAGAACAGCATGTCTACACTAGTATAAGTGAAAAATAATTTTGACTGATAAGAAGTCACTCAAAGGATTCAAAACCATGTAAATCCAGCAAGAAAGATTAAAACTGAAAACTCTGAGAAAAATGTGAACAAAATGCCTTGGAAATCTTTTCCACTTCCTATAGCTCTTAGAGAGCCTGTAACATTGCATTAAGTTGTGCATCATCAAGACCTCTGTACCCGCACAGCTGTTGAGGAGTCTTTCCTGCCTTTCGTGTCTCCGAGGGAAAAGGATCAAAGTTGTTAACGTGATGACAGGGGAGCTGCTGCATTTTATCCAACCAAGTGGCTAATGGGCAGTTGGTAATGGTGAGCAAAAAAAAATGCTTCAGCAAGAAGCAGGAGAAGTTTTTCCTTCTCCAAGGAACAGGAGAAGTTTTTCTTTGTGCTTCTGACAACAGAAGCTTGAAAAAGCCACTTGTTAGTGGTGATATCTTATGCTTTATATTGACTAGAAAAAGCTGGAGGCGTGGTCTGATGAAAAGATGCTCAGCACTGTGTTCATTTAAAGAGCATAAAGGAGAGTAGCCAAGAGCGCACACATGAGTCGGAGCCTCCAGAACTTGCTCAGGGAGGCCAGGATTCAAGGCTGTTTAGATGTCCCTCCCTCAGCAGTTGAGATAGTCACTGCTGTTCGGCGAACGCAGTGGCGTGCGGTTCTGGTGCCTTTCTGCTGGACTTCGTCACTTCCTCAACGTCATCACTTAAAAATAGATGTCTACTGAAGGACAGTCTCTCTTTGCACTGTTATCTTTGTTGCCAGGACATGTTTTGTGACCTTTGCTCTGTGCTGCAAAGTGATGACTTGGGGTGTATGTGTGTAGAAGGAGGTAGGTGGAAACAGCATGTTAATAAAATCGTAGTTTTGACATTAAATACAGAATTGTCTTAAAGATTTACTTGAAGAAAGAGAGGTTGTTTCTAAATGTCATACAAAAGATAGAAATGAAAAGATGGAGATTTCCAAATTGAAGGAACGCTAAAGTATTCTCAGGTTTTGGGGAGAGAATTTGGATTAATCTTAGCGTTTCACCTCTGCTTCCTCCCTCTCTTTCACTTTGTAATTGGATTTGACACTTGGTAGTGGATGAAAATCACCTGGTAAAACAATTTTTGGTAGCGAGATGCCTGTGGATGGAGGTGCCAGTGTGATTTAAAAGAGCTGGTGCAGAGAAAGGAAACGGGGCGCGGGAGCAGGAGGTGGCTGGGGAGATGGGTCCCTTCTCTCCGCTCTGCGGTGGCTGGAGCAGGGCTGCCCATGGAGCCAGGGCCAGCTCTCTGAGGCTGCTCCCTCCTTCGTTTGGAACAGCCTCTGGGGTAGCAGACCTATACTTATAATTTGAAGTCTCAAGAAGCAGCTCGGAAAAAAAAGCGAATTTTGTGTGTTGCTCTTCAGTGTGTAGAGCAGGCAGGAGTATCTGGAGAGCTGCCCCTCACCAAGCAGAGATTTTGAGCTGCGGCAGCGAGGAAGAGGGGAGGGGAGGCGTGAGCCTGTGCTGGCAAATACTGGCTCAGAGCGGAGTCTGGAGAGGTCTTGCACGTTTTGGCTGGGTGTACATCTTTAATATTAAAGTGTCTCCTTAGACAACCTTTTGATAAGTAGAATAGATTGGCTTGTTAGGGATATTTTTTTCTTGTTGGTACCCATTTATTTATTCTTTTTACTTGGTCACTTTAACTTGCAATGCTCAGTTCTGAGACTGAAAGAGAGTTTTAATTCACGAAGAATGGAAGTAAGCCAAAGTGTGAATGCAAAAAAATGCAATCAAAGACTGAGCATATGGGTGACTTTTTTCAAGTTAGACATGCTAATTCGGCTCCAACTTTCCATATTACTTCCTTATCCTACAAGACCAACTAGAAAGAAAAAAACTGTATGGCACTGTTACCGTATAGAAGCATATATTTAGAATCTATTTTAATAATGGCTGAAGCCAGTATGCTCCTAGGGATATGGCCTCTGGGAAAAGGGCAATTGAGTTTCTATGAGTCTTCAGCCGTATATGAATGAGGTAATATAATGGAAAGCACACACAGGCATTATTCAAATACCGTGCATGGCAGTCTCTTATGTTTCTAAGCAATTTTTGTTTGCTTATGGAGGCAGAGATGAGATGCTTGCACAGTGGGATATTGAGGTGTTAATTTGGGGAGGTGCCGCTTGTCAGTAACGCTCAAATAACAAGTATATATTTAACTGGGAAATAAGCTTATTGAAATCTTAGGTAACATGATTCTGGTACTGCTGCACAAATGAAAAGACATGACTGAAATATGAATTTATAATATTTTCATTACAAGTTGGTGAGCATCTCTGCAGATGCTCAGAGATGGGAACAGCAATTTAAATGCTTGATGTTTCTTTCAAAACCGGTGAGCTTTTGATTTTAGTTAAGAAGTAGAATTCACATTTCCTGTATTATAGTAGATAAGCAGCCCAGGGCAGGTATCTGGCAAGATGGCTGTGTTGCGTTGCAGTGACAAAGTCTTGTTAAGCATGTGAGGGATGTCATATGTAAGTCAGCTTGTGACATTACAGGATTGCAGCCTTATTGCTACAGGCTGTTTTACGTCTCATATTGCCTGTTCGAATAGCTGTGTTTATATTTAGATGATGTATGTTGAGTAAGGTGAGACTGTTTTTACTGCTGCTGACCCATATTCAAATTTAATGTTGCATTTGCCAAGTTAAATGACTAGCTATTAATTAGTTCTATTTACAGAAACATGCAAATGCCCATTAGGCTCAGTGAGAGTGTCGGGTGAGTGTGAATAGCTAGTTTGCAGTTAGCAAAAGATGCTGCACTTAACTTTTAATCATATATGATCGTAATGAGATCTCGTGCGTTGCTAGCTGGTGTCAGCAGACACCACGCAGCCTCCGTGGAAGAATGCGAAATGAAAGCGGCTTTGGTGATAATGCCAGGGATCTCCAGCCTCATTAGGCGATGGGTCAAGAACTCGATTTCCTCCTCCCCAGGTCCGTGCTCGTACGTGGCGCTGTCGGCGTCGCAGCCCGGCAGCACGGAGGTTGCAGAGCAAGGCTGGGAAGCCTCTGCCCCAGCGACTTTCTCTGTTAAAATCTTGTATTTCCCCACTCTTTTTTTTTTTTTTTTTCCACCTTTTCCCCTGCTTGAGCAGGGGGTGGGATGGAACCTGGGGGTTAGACTTGCTTTCTCCAATGGTGCATTTAGCTCCAGTGCCTGAAATCCTGAATGAACTGAATGAACACTTCTGGTTCTTTATGAAATAGAGTTCTTTAGTATTTGATAAATTTCTGTTTTTTCCTCTTACTTTTATAGAATCTTGTCTTTTGGGAGGATGAAGAGAGGGAGAAAATGTTGAGCCAAATTTAATATTAGTGTGTGATTTGAGCTTCTGGCCTCTTCTCTTGTGCCATATAAAGAACTGCTGTTACTTTGAAGCCTCTTTTTTTTTCTTCAGAGATCCTTTCAGAAGTGATCCTGACCATCTACAGCAAAGCAGTTCAATATAAATGCAGTAGTTAACCCAACCCTTTTCTCCTGGGCAAGCAGCTTCCTCGATGACCTCTCAGTGTACCCCTGTGTATTTGTTGTGCGTTGTGGAGTGTTCCCAGTGCTTGACCACACTCAGAATGGAAGAAACTTTCTTATTCAGATGGAATTTCCTGGAGTTCAGTTTGTGCCTGTTGCCTCCTGTTGCTGGGCACCACTAAAAAGATTTGGGCTCCTACTTTACATCTTCCCATCAGCTATTTATGTGCATTAATAATATAGATTCCCCTGAAGCCTTCTCCAAGCTGAGCAGTCCCAGCTTCATCTCATATGATGGATGCTCCAGTCCTTTCATCATCTTTCTTATCTCAGACAGTATAATACCCCTCCAGCTCCCCAAATATTGTTATGCATTTTTTTTTCTTTCTACTTCTTGGATTGGTAAGTATTTACTTTAGAAAAGATAAGGCTGTTCTTGCCATTAGAAATTTGTAATTTCCATTTTCTTAATTTCCATTAACTTTGAGAAACTTTGAAACATTTTGAAGAGCTAGCAAATCTATGTTATTAGAGAAGCCATAATATAAAAGCAAAAATATAATGACAGTATTAGCATATATGGTAAAATAATGTCTTCAGTAATGTAAAGTGGTCCTTATGATGCTCTGGATTTCATCTAGAACCTATTTAATTCTCTGTGAGTAGTCTGCATATAGAAGAGAGGCTCGCCAGAGCAGCTGGCCTTAAATTCAAGTGTGAGGAGAGAAGAGGATATTGTCCTTCTTTCTGATGCCTTTTCTAGAAACTAACTGAGTGTGACACTAGCCAGAGAGCAGATTCTCCAGCTGAACATTTACCAGAGATTTTTCCTACCTCTTTTTGGCCTTTTGGGGATATGGATGGGTGGGGGTGTTATGAGATGCTTGAAAAGACAAGAAATAATTTTTGTGCAGAGAAAAGCAGAGAAATAATTGTTAATTTTATTGGACCAAGGCCAGGAATCTGCAATAACTGATAAGTAAGCTGGAGCTTAATAATATAATAATATATTTTTTTCTCCTCTTTTTTTTTTTTTTTTTTTTTGCTCACCTTTAATTTCTGTCTGTCATTAATTTGGCTTTCCCTTATTCCTCTTTTCTTAATAGCAATTACTGCAGAAATACTGTAGGGAATTGTGGAGGGAAAAAGCACATTGCTTTTGGAAACACAAAACGCTCTACAAACAAGTCTCAATCTGTGGCTGATGACTTCTAAAAAGCTAGACTGTTCTGAAGCAAGTCCTTTCCTAAAGCAGAATTGGTGATGATCTTTTTAAGTTCGGAAATGCAATGGAGAAATTTCTTGATAGCAGAAACTAAAGTTTTTTTTTTTAATTTCTTCAAAGGTTACTTATAGATATCTGTCATGTTTACTTAATTGCTTGATCTAAAGGTACAACCTAAATATTCACCTTAAAAGGACATAAAGGATTTTTTTTTATCTTACAGCATTTAGAATACTTACCACTTTTGCATATCATATACAGGATATTAAGTATTGTATAATCAGACAGACTTGGATGTTAGGTATCTGTGTAGGGGAAACGGGAATCAAATCCAGGAACTTGTCTGCAGCTCTCTCCTCTACATCACTCTAAGCATGTTTATTTGCTTGCATAGGAAATAGTCTTTACTTGACTGCTGAAAACAGTAGGTAAACCATAAGATCTGCTGTTATTTGTGGTCTAATATATTTTAGTAATAAGCAGATAAGTTAAATGGCTGGCATTTTGGAAGCATCTTGTATATAAAATGCTGTAAATATGATGTACTTCTGCTACCCTGATGTATTTTAACACCTTTAGCACCAAAACTGCTTCCTACTTCCTTGGTGGCAGGATTACATGGCCAAGACCTGAATTCTGTCAGATGTGGCCTTTCCACCTTTGGGTAGTTTCTGCTTTATTCTGCCTGCGTAGTGTTATGAGTGTTTTTGTTACTGCTCTCCTGCGCAAGTTATGAACCACTAAAACAAAAATCCCAAACTATAAATGAAAAGTAATTACTGTCATTATTTTTAACATAAAAACTGTTTCTTATTTGAGATTAAGCAATTTTTTTTTTACAGGGACTTCTTTAAAATTGTTACATTGTTACTTATCCCTAGTGAGGAGCCCTTTTTGCATGGGTATGCTTGCTTGCTCTTGTGTTGTTTTTTAAAACATTGCTTGCTTGTCATAATCGTGTTCATTTTTAGTTAAAATGTGCTAATAGATGATCGTAGTCACAAGAACACCACTCGGAATATATGGTAAGGTCAGCCACTTTTGCTTTCTGAATCTTTTGCAAAATCTGGACATTTATTTTTTTTAAGTTTTCAAGGACTTGAAGGAAACCTTTGCCAGTTGTTAGGTAATTTATTTGTCACACATTCTTTCCTTGCCAGATACTCTTTGTTGCTGTTCTACTCTGTTTTGACAAGCAATTTCAGAGTTGCTTTACAAAACGTGTAAGCTTAAGTGGTGTGGACTGGTATTCATTTCAGGGCTTCTCACTTTCTTTCCCCTCCGGAGTCATCTTGCTTGATATCAGGGCTGATATGGACGTATGAGATAAGTGTCTTCCCAAAATAAAACTGACCCAGTTTTTTGAAAGCTTTTACTTCAGGGTGATTTTGACTGGGAAAGGCTTAAACTTAAAAACCATGAATTAATTTGCCATAGCAACTGGCCCAGTATGCTGGAATGCAGAATGTAATTAGTGGAAGTATTAATAAAGATTAAGTAAACTGATAGCTATACCCTATACATCAATACAATGATATTTCATGGTAGTTATATGCATCTCTTATCTCTAAGTAGTTTTTAAATAGATCTATTATTCTGGGGCAGGAGGGAAAGCAGAGGTTCCTCCTTGCAGGTATGGGAACAAGCATAAGGGAAGAATTGAGCTTTTGAAGTCCAGGTAATTGAGGACGATACCCATTTCTTTAGGATGAAACATTATCCAGACTGTGCGTTACTTTTGCTTATTCCTTTTTCAAGAGCCTAATCTAATAAGAGATTATTTCGAGTCGCTCTTTATTATCTCACAGTGTTCTTAGGAAGCAGTGAGCAACATTTTAGCTGATTGTTACAGCCATTTTGTTGTGTTGTATCTGTTTGAAATAAAAATACTCTTATGGACTTTAACAGAGTCTCTTGCTTTATCAACGGATGTGTTTAAGAAAATAAGTAGATGATGGATCGTCTCGGGGCTGAAGGGACTCCATTTTTAACCTGTTCCAGAAATGATCACCGAAGTTTTTTTGTGTGTATTTTTTCTTCTATTTATTTATTTTTTTCTAGTTTTTTTCAGTTGGTTATGTTGGAGTATGAACCATCCTGTTCAGCGGTGGTTTTAGCATAGCTCACATACTTTCACCTACTGCAATTAATAAATATAACAAAAGTACAATGAATTCTAGATATATGTTAAAGTTGCTTTGAGAAATAGCATTATATTCTCTTGAAAGGACTCCATTAAATAATGCAGAGGACAAGTACAAAAGTCTAACAAAGCTTCTTAATGGGCACTAGCATTTTCTCATTTCTTAATGAAAATTCTCAGCCACAAATGAGAGACTGCTCTTATTTTGAGCTTTCTCAATATTGAGTGGCATCTATTGTGACCACTAAGCATGCAAAATAGAAATAATAAATCCAACTCAAATCCACAAATAGCCAGCTGAGCAATATATAGTGGAAGTTTATTTATTAGGTGCTTGCCGCTTGTGTCATGGGAGCGAAGGGGTCTGAAGGATTAATCTATTTACCAACTATCTGATGTTTTCAGTCATCTGATTTTTTCATTGTGGCTCCTTTATTGTAGAGTGTGGTCATTTCTGAGTTTAAAGAAATTTGCCTAAGACACTGCCAACTTTCTCTACAGCATCAAGTATTCATTTAGATTTTTTGAAGGAGTCTGGTCAGTTTAAGAGGATAACTGATGTTTTTGTATACTCTAATCTTGATGCTTTTGATTCTATGACTCATAGCAAATATTCTCTTTTTTTTTCCCTATTTGATGAAAAATTAAAGGAAAGCAGATTAGCATAGTTGCTTTTCATATGCAGTTAGTTTTTGGAAATAAGTTAGGCTAAAGCCACAGCATCAGAAGAGTCTAGCGGCTGTGCTCAGTATTTCAGCAGGTTTTTGAGTGGCAATGTGCTTGTATGTCTTTTATGCTTCAAGCTTTTTGGAAGGGCTTTTGAAAAGCGTGTTAAATATTATTTTGTCTTTAGTGAAGCAGATAGTAGTGGAGTTGGATTTTGTCTTTACTGGATGGATAGCTAGTAAATGAAAATGTAGATTGTAAATTGTTTGTACTGATTAAATTGAATTGGAGGGTAAGGGCGGCCAGTGTGTTCTGATACAAAAATATAACTTTTTTGCATATGGATGAGATATAGTAACTTCTATAGGGAGATACTAAAACTTGATAGATTTTTAAAAAAGAATCTGGAGTTTGTAAATATTTAATAGCTTGAGTTCATTGATGATTAAGTGCTAGATTCCATGGCTGTGTCTTTCCAAGTTTTTTTTTGAGTAAAACAAATTTTTTTGCATGAAACATGCGGTCCTTACCTTATGGCATTGATGAACAGAAATTTTCTGATAAACTGATCTCCATATTGGGATTTGGAGCCATCTGTCATCCAATATATCACTATATGCTTTTTTTTCAGGAATGGACATTCAAAACGTGGGATGATGAACTGAGGATGGTCTTTTAACTGTGGATTTTATCCATGTGGGAGGGGATGCAGACACTTTAGAATCAGCGTTTACTACTGGCAAACTGGAGGAAAGATCTGAAATAAATCTGTAAGAACTGGTGGAAAGTGCTACACTTCAAGTACAAATAATTGATCAAATAAATATAAGATGGGAGTTACTGATGAGACAGGCGGTTTGTGGAACGTCATCTGATGATCTGTTGCAGATCATCAATAGCAGAGAAACATTGTTACTGCACAAAAAAAAAGGCACTGACATCCTACTGGTTTGCATAAAAAGAAAAAAAAATCCTACTTGAAACACAGCAGATAATCTGTTTTGCTCAATGTCGTTGAAGCTTCAGGTGGAGCAGGGTGTCTAGTTTTGGCAGCATCAGTTGAGAAAGATGTGACCAATTAGAGAGAGTCCAGAGGAGATAAAAATGACCAGCTGTCAAGGAAGGATGGTTGGAGAAAGCAGTGAGAACGGATGGTGTGCACTGCAGCCATGGCTCTCCTTCTCTGCGCATTGAAAAGGGGGTTTGTAAAGAAGGGAATAATCTCTCTGTGAAATGGACTGAAGTAATTAACCTAGGGAGGGAAACTTGGACATTGGGAAAAAATGTTAATAGTGGAAAGACTGGAGCTGTGTAATAAGCTGCCTAGAAAAGCCAAGGTAAGAACAGGTTAAATCAGTGTCTGTCAGGGTTGGTCGGTAGCTGGGGCCAGTAGATGGATGAGAGCGCAGTCTCTTTTAGCTACGTTTCTCTGAATATCTTGAAAATAACCATAATGAAAGTGACATGTCTAGGAGATGATATTGATTAGTGACAGTGAGGTTGTTTTTAGACAAACATTTCCTGGTCTTCAGAGCTCCAGACAATGTATCTAATGGCTGTATCTAATAAAGTCCTGAGGCAAAGAATCGTCTTCACCTTGATGCGAGAGAAATACCTCTTGCATTAGCTCCTGTACATCAAGCTGGCTATATTGGCTTGTTTTGTGGCCACTGATATGTATAAAAGAGGATATCTGTCACAGCAATTTCTTCTAGCTATCCAATGGCTTAAAGCAGGTGGTGTCTGCATGATATCTTGTTCTGTCTGTCTTCAATGCCAGCCCCTATTAGGGTGTGTGTGGAAGGCAATTTAATGGCCAGTTTTCAGTACCTGGCTCTCCCATGCTGTTCATTAGCAAAGTAGACCAGGACACAATAAAGACCGTGACTAGATTCTTGAAGCTGAACTGATTTTTGTCTTTACAACAGGAAAATACTGAAATTACTGTTTTTCAACAAATATTTAGCCATTTTCTCCTACAGAGGATATATTCTTTCATTTTAATAGGGTACTAATCATGTATTTGTGGAATGGAACTAGATAGCAAGATAAACAGATAGCAAACAGTTCCTTGGTCATTGAATGAGTCTTGACAAATAACATATGATGGATAAGGTAAAGAATGGCACAGGTCTGTTGTAAAAGGCTTGTGAGTTGTGTTTGAAAGTTGAAGGGAAAAAATCAATTAACAAAAGGCTCAAATACAAAAATTACATTTTCTGATCCCTTATTTCCTGAAGATGTAGGTGTGTCGGCCTTGCAGTTAGTAAAGATACTACCCTGAGTGCCTTTCCTTATCTTGCCATGATTTCTGTGATCAGTCTGGAAAACCTAAGGTGTGTTCAGTAATTGAAAATTAGTACAGATGCTGGCACTTTGTAGACTGCTTTAATGTCCTTTTAAAAATGCTAAAAATTGCTTCTCCTATGGTCTTATAATTGAGGGGAACAGGGTTTTTGGGGGTAGTGTCCGTATTAGAGGAGCATACCTTCTTAAATTTTGTTGTAGATTTTTTTTGTTTCTTCCCCTGGTCAAAGCAGAGCTTTAGTCTGGGCTATTATCCAAATGTAGTATTATATAATCTTTTTTTTTTTTTTTAATGCTCCTTTTGAAAATGTTCTATTTTCAGGTCTCTGTCTTGAGAAGTTGCCAATTTCTTCTTCAGCTAGCAACCTCCATGTGGACCGTGAACAAGAAATTGTTACTTGCTATGAGAAGGCTGGGGATATTGCTCTCCTCTACCTTCAGGAGATAGAAAGGGTAAGCTGGGACAGCTTGTGGTTCTCAGTTGAAGAATCACACCATTCATTTTTCACTGATATGATGTGACTAGTATCCTTGTATTCAACTAAAAGGGAATGCTTGAGATTTGTTTTTTTAGGACTTCAGTGCCCACATCTTGAACAGTGACTTGGTGTTTCTTAACTGAAGTCTAGTACCTGTCACTATGACTGCTTTTGCTTTCTGATCTCTTGGGGAATAGTGCCAATATTCTCAAGGGGGACAAAGCTCCTCTGAACTACTGTGTGCAGTCAGGGTGCTCATATGTGTCCTCTTGTTACCCTGGGGTAGTTCATTTATGAACATGGGATTAAGATATATTTCAATATGTACATGTTATGTATACGCACTTGAATGCAGTCCTGTGCCACATGCTCTAGGTGACCCTGCGTGTGCAGAGGGGTTGGACTAGATGACCTCTAGAGGTCCCTTCCAACCTTAACGATTCTGTGATTCTATGTAGCATTTCTGATAATTCTTTAAAAATCATTTTAAAAGACTTACTGAACAAGTCATCTGTGGAAAGACAAAGAATGGAATTGACAAAAATAAGCAGAGATGAGAAACTGATCCTGCTGATGTTTATTTGGAGCCAATAATTTATAATTAAATCATCTTAAATCCTCCTTATTACTTAAGGATAAAATACTGAAATAACTTTGTATTCCTCAGCAAGAGGCTTGACATATCAATGGTGCAACAAGAATGATAAATGAAAGTTCTTTCACTTCAATTAATTGTGATTTATTTACTTAATTATTTATTTTGTGTGTATGTGAGATTTAAAAAAAAAAAAGTGATAGTTTTCATTTTGTTATAATAGCATGTCAATAATTGTTTGCCCAGGGTGAGTGTTTCTCTGGATGCCTGCAAATTTTTCATCTGAATCGGATGTAAATCATCTGAATCAAAAGCTGAATCAAAAGTGCAGAATGAATCTGCCTTTGAGCCAACGGTACTGCACACTTTTATTTAAAAGTGTGCATTATTTAAAATGGTCTAAGTGTTGTTACCGCTGCTGATTTGCTAAACATTTGTGCCTTTGTTATCTTCCAACATAGTTTTGGAAGATAGAGCAAGTGTGTTTGTATAGTTCATTTCTTCTTATGTTTGTGCTGCAAGTGATGTGAAGCTTTTCTGGTTCTGTGTTTTCTTTGCTCTGTTTTGTAATTTTTGTTGGTATTGTCTTTTTGTGGCTTTTGGACTGTCTAAAGAATGCAAATGAAATCTATAGCTCTCTGTTTTGAGGCAGCAGCTTTAGAATATTAATGTAATAAAAAATAATTTCTTCGTTCTTAATATTTTTTTTGGAAATCCTCTTTGGATATCATTTTTAAATTTCTAATTGTTTTCTGCACCAGCCTTTCCTGACCTGAAAGAGTTTTAGATTTTGAATACCATCAAAACCTGCAGCTGAATAGAGCTGCAAATGATTTGTCAGACCCTTCTCTTTTGTATACCATTCTCCACAAGCTTCTAAATATGTCTTATAAGCTTTTTCTTAGGGGTAATACTGCATGACAAAGATGTAAATTTTAAAAAATTTAAAGGTATAGCCTTAAAGAGAAAGACTTTGAGTTGGAATAGAGGTAAATATTGAAATAATCTGATCTACAGCTGACCTACCATTTAAAAATGACTTTTCCAACATTAAGTATAAGTGTCTGTGTAAAACTTAATGAAACTCAAGTAGGGTGTGTGTTTTGCTTTTGTTTGTTTGTTTTACTTTTTTCTCTAAATATGATTTTACTCTTTTTTTTTTTTTCTCTTAGGTAATTAATACCAATATACAAAACAGGAGTCCTAAGCCAGGGCCTGCTGCACAGGAGCAAGAACTTGGCTTTTTCTTGGAAACAGGACTTCAAAGAGCACATGTTTTATATTTCAAGAATGGGTAAGATTTGGCTTATGCATCCTTGTTTTAGTTTGGGTTTTTGGTTTTCACTGGGCATAGCAGTTTTTAACAATTGTAGGTTGTGGGATCATGAGACTTCTTTATTAATAATGCAGTAACATTCTGGTTGAAATACTGAGACTTTCCATTCTTTATTTATTTAAATTTTGTTAAATTCTTTCATTAAAGTATATGAACCCAAGACTTTAATATTTTTATTTTTTTTAATATGAGAACTTGGGATATTTTCTTATGCTTTGTTGTTAGATATTCTTAAAAATGATTGAAAGCAAACTGCAATTCTTGATTTTTATAATTTTGATTTTGTAATTTTTTTTCCAAATCTCTTCAGTTATCACTTATTTTAACATTATGCTGCAGGATAAATGTGCATGAAGATCAACAGTATGTATACATACGGTCTCTGTTGTCCCTACTCTATAGATCCTTGTAGATTCTGCATGGGAGGTCATTCATAGCTTGTTAGAAAAGACTTCTATTCTGTTTCTAAAAATCTAGATGTTACAGAAAATGAAAAAAGGAATACAACCCTCTATTCATTTTTCAGAGCTTGGAAGCTTGGCACAAAAGGTTTTCAAGTACATTTCTGACATTTGTTGTTGAAAGCAGTTGCTTGTTTTACAATTGAAGTGTTGCTTATTTCCCAAGTAAACATGGTTTGACTGAAATATTGGCATTTTTGGTAGGACTACCTTTTTATTCCAAAAATGTTAAGCTTTAAAATACATAAGCAGGAGATGAAGGAAAATCATGCAGTGTCTGTAAAGAGTTCGAGATTTTTATGTAGTTTTAGCAGAGATGGTTTGTTGCTCCAAAGACCTTCAAGTTTTGAAAGCTTTCAGGGATACCAGCATGGAAATGGTCACTGAACTGTAGAAGTCTCATTCTTAGAATAATGAGGTAGAGCCTGAATAACCATGATCTGGGAGTTATGTTTTAGTTCTGCTTTCATCATTTAATTGCGGAAGGAATGGAATGTTCTGAAAGTTCAAATTTTCATTTACCAGAGCTAAAAATAAAGTTTCTGTTTTTTATGGCTGTGCAAAGATAACTGAAATACAAATATTGAAAGAATCTCAGTGGCAGTTATGGTAACAAATAAGGTAAAAATCCCATAGTTTTGAAGAAATTTGATTGAAGGCTGGAATTGGAAACAGTCTATTTAATCTGACACTTTGTGTGTTAAAGCAATCAGTATTGGAAAAAGCAGAGTAAGATAAATTAATCCCTTTTCCTTCTCCCCTCTCTGCCCCACTCTGCCCTCCTGCCCCAAAAAAAGAAAAAAAAACCCAAAGGTGCAGTGTGTTGTAGAGGAGTCTATAGAGAAGTTCTTGTTTTTCTCTTAGACCGTCATAGCTGGTCTGGTATAAATTTTTAAAGAAGGTTGGTTGTCTTCCCTGTACCCTTTAGTCCTACGTAGAGAAACCTGGTGTTGCCTCTTGTGTAAATATATAGTCAGCTTTTTTTGAATCTTTATTACAATGGTTGATTGTAGCTTACAACTTAATTTTGCATTATACTTCTAATTATAAATTTATTTTGGGTGGAAGAAGAAATGAGGTGTTAGGAAAAATAAAGCTGTGCCAATCATTATTCCCCATGTTGCTGTCCTTACATCCCGTAGCCTCCTTCCTCGGTGTAGAGCCCACTTCAGTTCTTCCAAGACTTCCTAATATGGCCATTGCTGCAGGCCTCTCGCGATGTTGCTTTTCTGGGGCCCTTCTTGTTTTCAGCTTGAATTTACCAGAACTGGACAGAGAACTGCTACTTTATGTTATATATATATATATATATATATATATATAAATATATGTATATGTTCAAAGCATGAAGAGAATGCTGTAGATTTGTTCCTAGTGGAAAAAATGTGTTCATGTGTGTATAATATATATATATATATTTTTTTTTTTTCTACTAGTGACAAGCTTACAGCATTCTTTAGAAGGCATTTATTTCAAAATTTCTTCACTGTCTTTTTGAGTTTACCATCTATCCTCCTCTTAGGTCTATAGAAACCAGATTTAAGATCTTTCCATTAAGCTTTGCAACATGATTCCACTTTAAATTTAATCTATAATTGTAGAGATGATATGAATATTGTCAAGCGTAGGAAACATTTTTAAGATAGGCAGCTTAGAACTGAAACATATTTGCTATAAACTTTGTTCCAATTGAAGCTGTAGATGTTGAAAGGTTGTGAATCTTGTGGAGGAATTGCTAGAGTTTAACTGTTTGTATGTGTTGGAGGAGGAGGAGATGAAAAATGTCTGTCTAGTTTTGGTGGTAGATTAAATCCACCAGTTTCATACTGCAGTGCAAAAGAATCTTAAAGTGAGGCTTGCTGTAAGAAGAAAACAAATCCTGTAATAAAAGCAACTTTGAGTTAACTGTAATCTGGCATTGTTTTGGGTCAGTTCAAATGTTTATCTTTTTATCTTAACTAGCGTAATGGTCCTAACAGTTTATGCGTTAGAGCATGCTGATAGGATCTGATAATGATTGGGAAAATGGACATCAGTAAATGGATAAGTGATTTTTTTGTGTGTGTTTAAGGTTTGAGTTCAGCTCCAATAAGTCCTAATAAAGAGAACTCTTGAAGCTGCTACAGAGTTGCAATAATTTGTTTGAAATGCTTTTGCTGTGAAATCTGTGCATGTTTTGGGGCTAGTTGGTTAATCACTGCTTTTAATTATGTTCTTTCTACCAAAGGTGAAATGCTGGGGCCTTAAAAATTGTACTGTTTTTTAATGTGTGTCACTTACAAGCTAAAAGAAAAAATCAGACAACTTTTATACTATCAGGAATGCAGAGAGAATTGCTGCTTACCCAGAATGCTGGCTGATCCACTTTACATTGCCCCTTTGCTCATTAACTGTACAGACATTTTCTTTTAAGCCAAGAAAGAAAGTTTTTGAGGTGGATTAAGTGAATATCTTACAGATATGCGTTATCTTGTATGAAAAATTATGAAGTGTTTGGAACCTCTGAAGCCCAACTGCTAAGTGCCAGCATTTGAAAATACATGAAAAAGCAATTATCCCCAAGAATAAAAGTGGCCATATGCTGAACAGAAAAATGTTACTTTAATGCTCTATTAAGACCCAAATCTGAAATTAATGTTTTCTTCCAAAATGTACCAACTTTAAGTAAAGACTCAAAAACTACATGCTCATGTTTTCCTTGGGAGCAGAGGAAATGCTCTAGTTGGAAGTGAGTTACAAGAAAGTTAAGGAAGTTGTTTGGACACTATAAGTAGGCTCTGTGTGCCTTTTTTTTTTTTTGATTTAAAATATGTAACCTTAAATGTTTTTCTGGTTGATTACACAGATTCCATCTGGTCTAGTAGCTGTGCTGTAAGCTCAGATTTAAAGATGAGTTCAAAGCCCTGATGTTGTGCCAAGAAAAGCCATGAGCTACAGAACTTTGACATTAAGACTTTAACATGGCTATTTTCAAGTAAGACGTCTCTGAGAAAGGAAGGACAGCATTTCATGTGCCCAGTAATCCCCGTGTCCTACTATTTTCTTATTTCTTTGTTTTCTATTCATATTACACGATAAACATACTTTTAGAAAATTTGTAAATTTTTCTTTTTTTTGTGGGGGGTGGGTAACAATGCATAGAAAAATACTAGCTCTGTATAGCTTTTTGGTTGCAGTACAAAAGCAAGTGGCCATCACGTAGAAACCAAGCTCGCCTCATCTTCACTCTTGTGGTATCTCCTACGTGTGGCCCCCTCTCCCAGGACATTGCTCCTGCTGGATCTCCATCATGGGTCACCTGCTGCATCACAGCCTGAGGATGTGATGCGGCAGAGCTGTTCTGCTGGCAGAGCTTCCCCATCCTCCTCACAAAGTACAGTGACTCAGAGGTCTCCCTTTTGCCAATAGCAAGACAACCAAGCAGAAAAGAAATGTTTTTTTGCACACAAATGAGTTTTCTTGGCTCACAAAAATGCTTGATGAGCATAACGCTGGAGTATGGACCAACTGGAGAAATTGAGAGATGAGAGGAAGATCTTCCACAATACTAAAAAGTAGCCTTAGAGTTGTGGTGAAATCCATCAGGTTTTCCTGTTAGACTAATCATTGGATGAGACCTGACCAGAGAAGTCTGTCAGCTTTGGAGAAGGTGGTTGCACCACAGCTCCTGTTGAGCTGCAGTCTGACTGTCACGGCCATTCCCCTTCCAGTTGCTGGTGGTTTATGCCCTTTTTTGGGAACTGTTGTCAGTTTTCAGTTACTTCGTTGAGTTACTGGTGTTAAAGACCTGCCTTTGTAGAAGTTCGTTCTTACATTTTCTTTTTTTTTCTGCCTGTCATGGCACGTGCAGGAATGTATCCTTTGGGTCGCTGAAGGGGATTGAGTGGTACTCGCTCTGGTATTTTAATTGCCTCTCTTCTGTTATTCTCTGCTCCCTCTGGAGTTTTTGCAGAGGGAGAAGGATTTAGGAAAATGCTTGGCATGGCTGCACATCAAGAGGCTTTGGAGGCATTTGCAGCCTGACGTTAAAATACGGTGCTGTTCATCCCTCCCTGAACGTGTTCAGATCTTATTGCATGCCCTGCATCGGTCACAGACCAAATAGGCCCTGAAAGAAAAAAGGAGAAAAAAAAATATAACGCTGTAAAGTATCACATTCTTGAAATGTGAAAATGAACGTGAAATATCACTGCTGTATTTGAAAGCAAACTGGAATTTATGGCTTTGACAACAACTTCATCATGGAGGTAGTTGTTGTATTTGCATAGTTGGAAGACTAAGCTGGAATACATTCTAGATAGGGACAAAATTCACTCTGACTAAGAAATATTGATTTCAAAAGCAACTTTATCTGTCATATCAGAAGCTTTTGTCACCTTTTCTTAAGTGTTCTGTATTAGTTCTCATTGGAAAATACAATAGGCGTAAACATGAGGAGAAATTATTCCCTCTCATATTCAGATAAAATCATGTGTCAAAGGACTTGTCTTTTCTCTTGTCCATGTGTTTTGTGTGTACCTGGTCTGATTTAAGTTCAAAAATTTAAAATAAAATTCCACTGTGAAGTTATTTGTAGAAAATCAGTCAGTTTTGTATGAAGGACTAAGCTGAATGTATACACGAAGGAATAATTTTTATTCAAATTAATTTCCAGTAACATTTGTAATAATTACTGTTACGTTAAACACTTTAAAAGAAGGATGGTAGTATCTGAATTAATCTTGGATGTTGATGACCTCAGTAAACTGCAGGTGTGATTCAGACTCTAGGTCAGTCTCTCAGAGAAAAAAAGCAAGTGTTTTTAGCCAAAATGTTACAAATCTTGCTAACTAGGGCTGTTACCCATGGTTGCAACGCATCGTATTTGAGGTTGTGGCTTTTATATTGTGTTATAATGGCAGCATACAAAATGGTATTTGTAGCCTGAAATTGGAGAGGAAATGTTTAGTGTCCTCCT